>NW_022900915.1:24047369-24069534 GCF_012274545.1 Fukomys damarensis
ATATATATATATGTATATATATATATATATATGTATATATATATGTATATATAATATGCACTTGCTAATTAAATCATTACAGCTACTCCATGACAATACATGTATACAAGTGACTTCTTTTTCCATCCCAGGATGTACTATGGGCCTTTAATATAATTTTACACTTAAAGATCAAATCACTCTCTGTCCCCTGGGAAATGTGGGTCATTATTACTATAATTTCAATGGTGAGGAAACCGAAGCTTTAATAAGTAGTCAGCAGGGTTTCAAATCCATGATGGGTGGATCCAGAACTTATGGTCATAGTCAGCATGTAATGCTGCATTATTATAGGTAATGCTATAGTTAAGAGAATGAGATGTTGATTTAAAGCAGTCTCCATGGATATTTCTGCAGAATCAACAATGATGTACAAAGCTGCTTGTATCTTATACTGTCTCGTCGGTCAACAAGTAAGCACAAAACTGCACAAGAGCTTTGTGTATATAAGAGGTATCTTGTGTCATTGGCCTTGTTCAGAGATCGAGTTTTAAAATTCTAAATTGAATAAAATTCTAGTGTAGCATCTTTGTTTACGCAGGGTGAAAGATAATGTCCTCAACATGTGCATCTAGGCCTTGTACAGTTTGGCTGCCTCTTCCCACGCTGAGCTGAGCTCCTACCCCATTTCCATTTCCTCATTCTGCCTTAGCCTATTGCTGTGGTTTTCTAAGATACACCAGTGATGCTCTTGGAATTTGACTGTATTGTACTTTGGAAAATGACTTGCCCTGTACATCTGAAAAGCTAGCTCCTGTACATCTTTCATTTACTTTTCAAACACATTCACAATTAAGTCTGCTTTCTGACTGATTTAGTAGCATGACTTTCTGGACCCTCACTCCAGCAATACTGTTTTCTCTGTGAATGGAAGCCTTGTCACATTGAAGGATTTGGGTCTCTTTTTTCTTAGACTGTTCCTGAAAGCTTTGTTAGAATTGGACATATAGGAATCGCACAAGCACTATGCAGAAAATGGCTATAAGTGTGCGTAGGGAACAAGGAAAGAGGACATTACCTGCAGTGGGTCTTGGTCTCCTGTGAACCATGACAGCACAAAGTGAATTAAGGAATGAACACAGAAAAGGACACTTGGAAAAGAAGCTGGGTTCAGGGCCCAGTCAATGTGCTTGGCAGCATAGACAAAGCACCTGAACTTGTCAGTATTTATTGGGTTCATAGGGAGTAACAGATGACTCAGAGGGTGGTGACAATCCTAAATTGACAAGTATTTTATAATTGGAGGAAGTATCAGATTTCTTGGAGGTTGACCTTAATCCTAGGACCATGAGGATCTCATGATGATGAGGATCTTACGTTGATTAGGAGCAAAGACATTCTTACAACAGTGGGTGGGATGAGTGAAGCTGCGAAGAATTTGCCCCTCCCTAGGTAAGACCTTTCTATTTGCTTCTTAAAGAACCAGGATGTTTTCAGATGATGTAATCGTGCCCTTGAGTGTGACCGTGGAGGTCTTGGCTGTGACCAGAGGCAAAAATGGAGTTATGTGGCATGTCACAGCTGGCCCTCAAGCAAGAAGATTCAGCCTAATCATAATTTGTGCAATGATTTTTCCACAAAATTATGTAGAATGGCTTCTGACAAGTGTGTTCTAATTTTCATTTCTCCAAATAATTAGTTTCTTGCAGCATACGATATAATTGATTTGTTTATTATTTCTCTCCCCTGCTTACCATCAGGATGTTCATGGACATACAAATTCTTGAAAACAGTTGCTCAGGAAACAGTTTTCAGTCAATTAACTGCTAAGTAGAAGAATAGAGACAACATCAGTATTTTGGAGAGGGATAAAACTCTAGTAAGTCTCAATATGTATTTTTGCATATGAATGAATGTAGTAGAATTCAGTCTTTTTGGAATAATCAGATGCAACTACATGATACAGGAGGACATTGAAAAATGGTTAGGACTTTTTGATAACGAATAAAGGAGATGACAGCCAGGCTGGCAGAAATTCTGTTGGTAGAAGCTCCAGGCAGATGCATTAGTATAAGATTTGCACAAAAAACATTTATCTGAAGTTTATTCATTAAATATTTATGTGGTGCAAATATTCCACAGGACATTATCCTCAGCAGATATAAATTGTAGTTCTTTAGACTTTTTGTTACTGTGTTCTTTCAATGCCATTTTTCTGAGGTCCTTTTAGATCCTACTTTTATTCCGATAGCCAATTATCCATGCTGGTATTGTTTTAGCGTATTACTTACTCCTTATAGTGGTTAAATGGTAACACTATTAATGAAAAGAGAATGTGAATTGTAAAATTCAGACAAGTGATATCCTACATTTGTGTGTGTGTGTGTGTGTGTGTGTGTGTGTGTTGAGGATGATATGTTGAGAGTTATCCAGAGAATAGAAGATACAAGACTGATTTGGTATTGTTTTAGCGTATTACTTACTCCTTATAGTGGTTAAATGGTAACACTATTAATGAAAACAGAATGTTAATTGTAAAATTCAGATAAGTGATATCCTACATTTGTGTGTGTGTGTGTGTGTGTGTTGAGGATGATATGTTGAGAGTTATCCAGAGAATAGAAGGTACAAGACAGACGCAATTGATTAGTTAGCTCACTCGTTCTTAGATGAAGCAATGGCAACGTATATTTGTTATAGTTTTACACTTTATCATACACCATACATTTTTTTGATTCGATATGTTAGCTGAAAATAATACTTTTGTGCTTATACTAGTGTCTCTTGCACTAACTCCTTCTGTCAAAAGTTGAAGTGCCACATGTTGGTGCTTCAGAAGGTATGTGCCATTAAGAAATGCTACCATTTATTTACCTCTAGGTTTGTAGGATAATCTCAGAAATGTACTGGGTTTTCTGAAGAAAGGATAATTCCTGAGGAGATCGCTGTGGGTAAGGTTTCCTCCTAATGTACTAATAGCTATCATAAAAATTTATCACAAATTGAGAAGGTATAACAAAGGAAATTTATCCCTTCATATCTCTTATTTTCTTAATAGAAGTCAGAAATCGAAAGACCAGCAGGGACCTTCTCTGCAGGCTCTATAAGAAAATGTGTTTCATCCTGTTCTCTTAGCTCCTGATGCCCTCAGCAATCTTGTGTTCTCTTGGACTTGCAGATGCATCACTCTCATCTTTGCCTCTGTTGTCACATTGCGTTCTCCTTGCATGTTTGCTTTTCTTCTCTTCTTATAATGACACCAGCCGTATTGAGTTAGGGTCCACACTAATTATGTGTGACCTTATATTAGCCAAAATGTGTCTGTAAAAACCTTATTGTTAACTCAGGGCACATTCACAGTCCTGGAGGTGGGACCTTAACCATACAATAATTCAACCCATAACACACTGTATTATAAACAAGCCCTTTACTGCTTTCTGTGTGCATTCTGGCTGCTGTCAAAAAGGTTTCCACTATTTGCTGGACCCTTGAACAATGCTTTTCCTTTTCCCTGGGCATTTACAGTTGAATCATGTCTTGTCATGCGTATATGTGCTAGCACGCAGCTTATCATTACAATCATGAAGAAACAGCTACTGCTTTTTCAATTGGAAAGGTAATGATGACATATTATTTATTTTGAATACAAGAAGATCTGAAATTTAAAAGAAAAATAACAAATATTAATCTATTTTAGAGATATAGGCCCCGATAGTTCATGATTATCTTGGCATTATCGCCTTTTTCGTTCTTCTCCTCATTCTTTTGCTCCTCTTTTTCCACAGTAATTAAAGGTTGCAAGGTACATGTGACACAAATATTGAGCCAACTACACACATTTAAGAAATTTTACTATTAAATCATTTGCATTCTGGTAATTGAGAGTCCATTGGAGTGTTTTTCTCTCCTGGTTTAGTCTTTTCACCTTAATGTATCTTATCTCTATTGTATTAGATTATACATGATTATAATAGTCTTTTCTAACGTATGTTTCTGTATATAATATGCAGGATAGTATGTACATGTGTGATTTGTGGGCTACATGGAAATCTACACATTCCTTTTATGTCAAGTCCCTTTTAATTTAGATTCTTGTCATTGGAAGGATCACTCAGTTGTGATGCTGGTGCTACCTTTGGTTGTTATTTATATTCAACTTGATCATTATTTATTATTGCTTGACAACATTTCTGGTTAGTAGTTAGATACCAATTTTCTCATTTCTTTAAAAATTAGACACATACACATAGGCACACACATTTTTACCATATACATACTGAAGTTCTTAGAGGAGGGAGTGGCTCTAAAAATATACGCAATTGGTATTATATTTACTTGCTTGTCCCAGTGGCTGATTGATTGGTTTTCTGTACAGTTGCAACTGAATTCTTTTATTCCATCGTTAGTGTTTGGAAATAGGGTCAATCACACCTCAGGGAGAGCGCTCTCACTCTTCAGAGATTTCCTGATTTACTTTGGTATTTACAATTTCCTTCGGAAGTTCTCGGCCAAAATATTGAATTAAAGGATTAAAAGAGAAATGTCATTTCCCACTTAAGTTGCAGAAAGAATATATTTTTGTCATTTTTGAGGACAAGTAAAGAAGGAAAATAATTATCATAAAATAATACAGTTTGGTAATAATCATAACATTTCATAATGGAGAGGTTACTTGAAACAGACATATCTGAAGACAAGTTCTATTTTGGTACTTGCTAGGCAGTACTAAAAGTACTGCTAGGCAGTTCCAGAGGAACTCAATAGATCTTTTTTTCCTGGAATATATCAGTATGCAAATAAACAAAAAGGTATTTAAGTTGTTCTGTGTGTACATCATTAGTTTCTGTAAACCTAATGGATCAGTATTTTTTATACTGACGTGAAAATCACACCAAGATTAGAAAGTTAACTACCAATGTATATCATTCATTCAAATTTATTTTGTAAAGATATTTTTCATTATCTAAGTAATCATCTCCATCTTGTAAAAATATACTCTCTAAAAACATGTTTAGCAAAATATTCTGAGTAATACTTGAAATAATGGCATCTACTTTTAGCCTTTGATGTGTCAGAAGGCTAAATTGAATACTGTCAATAGGTAATATGACCACAAAATTAGGTATTCCATATTACTTACTGATTTGATTTGGTATAATATGGATGTTTTTGATGATTATCATGCAATTTAACCACTTTAACCATAAAAAAATTTATAGTCATCTTTCTTCTTAAAAATATAGAAAACTTAAATAAGTTTTTATAATAAAACAAAACAAAAATAACCCAAAACCAATTTGCCATAATGGGATATTCTTTTATGTCTCTTTTAAGGAGCAATTACATCATAAGAAAGGAGAATTGTTGGAAACAAAGCAGTACTAGAAACGAGTAAGAGGGAGAAAGGCTCACGTTCACTCGGAATTGCTAGCATTTGTAATTGTGTAATGGCAAAAGAGGATGTCTTCAAATGCATCCTTTTAAGATGTGAAACATGAGTATTTTTCTGTAACCTAGTACATTTGGATGGGAGGAAAATGTTTTGTTGAATTAAAATTTAATTAATTTTTTTTTCCCTCAGAAGCTAGGGTTTATTGTCAGCGCTTTTTAGGAATGTTAGATAGTTCTATTGGGTCCCTTAATTCCTTCAGATTCAATTTTTGTGATTGTTTACATGTTATAATTTTAGTTCAGTTTTTTTCTTAACTATTGACAATATTTTTATCTAAGACAAAAGAAGGGAAGAAAAAGAACTACCTAGACCCCAGAGTCTTATATTAAATCTATGTAGAATATATATGATTTGATTGATCATATGTTCTAATTAATTTAAAATCTGTCCACTTAACAGTGGGAAAAAATGTTAACTGGAAGATTTGGATTGTCTCATTTCCACATCCTTCTGTAGAAACTTTAACTGAAAAAAGTTATTTATTGTGTTTAAAAAAATTTCTCTGAGGGTGAAATATACTTTTTGTGAGTTGGCATTGACTTCTATTTTGAATATTTGACTTTCAAAGCTATATAACTGAATACATTATTGTCAAGTAGAGGAGTTCTCTTCAAGTTTATGTGGAATGGTTAATTGCTCTATTCTACTCTGTTTGATCTGTGTGGTGTGTTTTATGCTGCAAATATCAGTATTACCATTCCCTCAATGATGGGAGAAAGATTTACAATTTCATGTTGCAGCGTGAGTCCCTTTTTTCTTGGCATCTAAATATGGCACCTGCTGCAGGCTATAAAACAAATAAGTCAGAGACTTTTCATTAAATACCATTAAATATTTTCTGCTGTCATTCATTCATCACTATTCCCACAGCGGCCAGTTCAATTGTTCTTAAATGATTTCATGCCTATTAATTTGTAGGTTGCCTAAGAAAGTGATCTTGTGGGAAAATATTTCCTTCATAGAAACTATGAAATATGCTTATACATACAATTAGTACTCAGCATTTTCCTCTTTATTTCAAGAATCAGCACTTTAAAGCTACAGGCACTTGTAGCTGTTAGAGAAATTATTAACAAGTCTATCTCAACCTTCTTGTTTTGATGAAGCTACAGGGAATTGAACTCAGGTCTCTGCATGAAACAGTCTCTATTACTAAGTCAACAAGTTTCCCAGGCTGGGTTCAAACTTGACGAGTCTCCTGCATTGGCCTCCCAGAATGCTATGATTCCAGTTTTATACCAACATATTCGGTGGCTGAAATCTGCCATTCTTTGATTCTTTGTTTGTAGTATAATTAACATAGATTAACTCAAAAGTAAATAAAGATAAAGACATTTTGAAGAAAAATAGATTGTTTTATAGCTATCATTTTTTCTCAAATAATACCTAAATTATTCCTTAGTACCTACTAATATTTCATGATGTGCTTTACAAATAGATATACTAAATTGTTTATTTACTAAAAATCCTGTCTATTAATTCTCTAAAGAAACATAGCCCAAATCTTATATTCTGTTAGCAAGATTTAGAGTTATGGAAAAAATACACATTTAAGGTATTCTCCAGGGTTATCATGAACAATTCTCTAGAAATAGTCCTGCAAATGTCACATGTGGATATAAATTTTAATGCTTTTCATTTTTTAGCAACAACATGCGATGGTTGATTTTATGACACCTTGATTGGTTTAAAAGATGTCTTGCTATGGGACAAAATAACATTTCTAGGTCTGTCCATGACGGTCTATCCAGAAGAGACCAGCATTTGGATCAGTAGCCTGCGTGAAGGAGGTCACCCTCCATGCAGGGGGGCTCCACTTCATTGAAGGATACAATAAATCCAAAAGTTTGAAGAAGAGTGTTATGAATTATATCTAGATGTTCCCCCAAAGCCACAAGTGCTTATAGATGAGGCTTTGGGGAGTGACCGGATCATGGGGGTGTGATACTGCATCACTGGCTGGTTTGACATATTTGAGAGTGTGAGTGATGGGTGTATTGAAGAGGGAAGACTCTTCCTGTGCATGGATGACACCAACCAAAAGATGTCAGCATGGATGGAATAAAATAGGAAAGGAGGCAGGCTCACTGCCTCCTGGTTCCAGTGCCATGGACTCTTTCTCCTCTGCCACGTCCCTCTTCCAGGCTGCCTGCTTTGGAGCCAGCTGACTACGGAATGAAATCTGTGTGAACCGTGAACTAAAATAAAGCGTTTCTCCTTTGAGTGAGGGTGTTGGGTATTTTTTCCCAACAATGAGTAGGTAAGAAATAGAGAGATTATCTTTGCCTTCTTGAGCTGTGACATCTATCATCTCCTAGTCTTTTCTTGGAAATTTCATCTCGGTTATTGTCAGGCCTTGAGATTCCCAGTCAATTACATCTTTGGCTTTTCTCATTCTCCATTTTGTGGTAGCGGATAATACTTTTCAATCTCTAAGTGTGTGTAAGCTAATTCAATAATATAGTATCTATTTATCTAATCTAATTTTCTATCACCAAAACCCTATTGGGTCTATTTCTCTGGAGAAACTTTACTAATGTACTTACCTACGAAATGATAATGCCTTGTCTACTCTATGCAAAGAACAGTGCTACGTAGTCTCCAAAGACAATCTTTCCATCTTTCTCGTTGTACAGCCAGTTCCTGGCCAATGACTGGGATATTAAAAAATGACAGGGTAAATAAAAAATAGGAAAGAATATCATCGAATGCAATGATCACAGAGGCTTTAAAGATGAAATGAATCTTAACCTGCTTTGTGAGGGAAAGATATTTTAACAAGGCATGTCATACTTGTCTGGAGAAAGACATGCATTATATCCAACCAATTCTTTTGTCAGTTGTACAAATTAACACGATAAATGGTGGGTCCCTTTTCATGGTCTTGAGATAATGTTTTTCTTAGTAAAAATTTGTCCACATTTATATCCACATGTCAAGGGACATTCTGGAAAAGTCATAAAATCTGAGAAAAATGCTAAAATCAGGAGAAGCACAAGATGACTTTTGGGAATAATACATTAAACAGTTTTCCTTGAGTAAGCTGTTTGGGAGATGGTAGAAGTAGAAAACTCTGAGCCATTGTAAAAAAATAAAACTTATTCCTGAAAGCAAACAGGATCATTTACTATCTTGATTGATAAAATAATATTTCATGTATTATTTCTTTAAGCATGACCCTCTTTTCTAATTTATTGAAATATTTTGCTTATATGACCAAATATTTAAAAGGCTCATGTTGGTCTGCCTTATATTACGATGTTGAATTTTAATTGATGTATTACTTAAAATTATTTAGAGGTAAATGTATCAGTACTCAATATATTGTTTTCTTTGCTAACTCTTACAGACCTCAAAGAAATTCAAATTCATTTGATAAATAACAAAAAGAGAATGATTGTACCTTTTTGACATTGAAAAAATGACAAATTAAAGTTAACTAATGGGAGCTTGCAATTCATGAGATTATACTATTCAATATATTAAGTTTCACTTCAAGGAGAATTTTCTTTCTCGGAGGCTGAATGCTTCTTTTGATGACACAAGGAAAAGAAACACAAGCAGCCAGAAGTATGGAGTTTGATCTTTGGCTCTTCCAACCTGGCTGTGACCACTCATCAAAATTTCATATGCAGTCTCCAAAGTCATTTAGAGTTCACTAAATCGAATTACCTCTCAGATTACCCTTATGTCTCTCCTAACATGTTGTTTTCGCTACAAATATGCATGATCAAATTTCTTATTGTCATACTTGTCTAGGGAAGGATATGTATTATATCCAATTCTTTCATCAGCTGGTGCAAATTAACATAATAAATGGTGGGTTCTTCTTCAGGATTTTAAGATAATGTTGCTTTTAGCTAAGCTTTGTCTTCTTTTTCATCCAGATGTCATGTAAATTACATAGACCTTTAACATTTTAAAATTGAGATTTTTTTTTCTATTAGAATCTTAGTCTAAAATTTACAGACCGAGCAATTTTTTTCTTTCATTTTAACCTGAAAGTTGCAATACTATTCTAAGGTATTTTACTCTAATGTCATGACAATGTATTGAGATTTGGAGCTTAATAGATTTCTTTCATATAAGGTGACTAATCATTAATCAACAAGTAACTACAGGTACTGTTTAGAGAATTTAAGTAAACGGAGATAATGCAGTAATCTGTCCTTTATAGAATTTCCCTTGGTTATGATTTGTAATTCCATTTTTTAAAAATGTTCTTGCTTCATTTTGCATCTACTGTAAGCATGTTTCAAAATTGGATCTTGGATATTTTCTATGCCTTTTGATTTCAGGGTTCCACAATACCTATTTTTGGGGGGACTTATTAAAATTTGTTTTTAATTTCTTTAATAACAAAATAAATTTATTTGCTTATCATGAAATACTAGGGGTTGAACCTGTTGAGCTACATTTCGTCCTTCCTTTTATTTTAAAAGAGTCTTCCTGAGGCATTGAATTGCTCAGGCTGGGCGTATGCTTGTATCCACCTGCCTCAGAACTGGGATTATAGACATGTGCCACTGAACCCGGTTGTACTTTAATTTTTTTTTCTTTATTGGCACTTTTTAGGTACACAGTACAGTTACATTCATCATTGAGATCTTGTACCTTCACATGATGTATCTGGGTTCATATTTTTTCCACATTCCCCTGGCCTCTCTTCACCCTCTTGATCTTTCCCTATTTACAAAGACTTTGTTTCCATTTTTTTCCTTTTCTCTTATTTTTTCTTTTCCACTCATACTTTTCCTTTATACTCCTCAATTCCCCTACACCTTTAAACCTTTTTTTCTTATGATACAATATCAATTGTACATTTTGATTCTTATTTACACTTTTAGTTTATCACACCAGAGAAACTATAATAATGGCTTGTTTAACAGCAATAGCACAATTCCTGAACATTTAACAACTTTCTCTGTGAGCCTGAAGTAGCTATAAGTCAGCTTTGTACAGTACAAGGAGTAGAGATTTTTTCTTGACTTGTTGCAGGTTTTTGGTAAGGGGGATTTCTCCACTTCCTGGGATTTGTAGTCCCCACTGGAGTGACTGAACCAGCTTTATCCCTAGTGAAATGCCTTTTTCCTTGACCCACTGTGCTTAGGGACATGGATCCAGGCATCTGGGTAGCTTTCCAAGGTGAGGCAGCCCTCTGGGGGATATAGTTGAGGACAACAAAATTCTCACAGAGATTTTGCCCGGAAAATTAAAAAGCCCAAGGCCTCTTTAAGCACAGAGCTTCATGTCCTTATCCACTGTTCACTTTAAAATTGCTGTTTTGTTCTGAAGCCACAAAGAAAAGATAATAATAATGATGATGATGATGATGATAATAATAATAATAATAAATACAGTGCATCTTTATTGCTTTTTTACAAAGTGACGGACACTGCTAAATTTAAGAGTCTTATGGAGTAGTTCATTTGATTCTCCAAACATAGGCACCATTAGGTACTGTTATTACTATTCCAATTGGCAACATGATGATGCTATTATTATCCCAATTCAAGCGATGGGAATCTTGGGCACACAGAGCTCAAGAGCTCACCCACGATCCCAGAGCCAGTGATTTCAGCTGAGATTTGACCAGGCAGCCTGTAGTCGACCACTGCCCATGGGGATGAAGGTGGCAGAGAGGAATAGGATGTTGCATGTCAAGGCAGCTAGAGGAAACCCGCTGAACTTGAGGGGCTCATGCAGCCACTGCTATGGATTTGACTGGATGGCTTGCCTGATTTCACAGTTGTGGAAATATACTGAGAGGGGAGAAGGCAGCCTGTGGATGTGCGATGGTGTCACTGGGCTGCGCCCTCCAGGCTTGGGATACTTCTATTATGATACTTTTGACTTAGAAAGACTGTACTATTTACTAATAATCTTTATGTTTATGTTGAACTCTCTTGTCATCCGTTTTAGTACTGCAATAATAAATGGGAAATACTTCTATCTTGTTTTCATATTTGGAAAAATAAAGCTTGCAGTTAGTTTATATTTACTACTATTATATATGAAATAATAAACCTAGCATGGAAATAAATGTATATTATAATGCAATATTACAGTGCCTTTTGATAATTATGTGAAACAACTAATAGACAATAAGATGAAAAATAATGAGTTGTCATGAGTGAAAAGATTACTGTGCTATAGACATCATATAGATACTGTTTCATTTAATCTTCAAAACAATCTTGGGGTGAGAACTATCACTGTTCCCATTGTTAGGTGAAGTTACTTAGAAGAAGTTACTTAAACGAAGTTACTTATTTACACACAGAAGCTAGTAAAGTGATGAAGTGTGAAAATAATTTCAAGCTGATTGAGTCCAAAAACGGCTGTTTACCAATTAGCGATGTTAACTTTTTAATTAGCAAATTAACTTATGTTATTAGCTGCTAAAACAACTAATTAATCATGTTAAGTTATAATGTTTAAATTGCAAACTGATTTCTAAAGAAAAGAAATTACAGTTTTCTATTAATTCTCTACAGTCTTTAGCAATAAACATTTCCCAGTTCTCTGGCAGAAAGGAGAAACATCCGTTTGGTGGTCCTGTAGAATTTATAGTTCCTTAAGTGGAAAATCTCTGACCTTGACTAGATGTTCATTAAAGTCACTGATAACAGATGGGCCTGTCACACTGGAGTTGGGGTTGGGAAGTTTGTGTCTGAGCGGACATAGGATAGCCAGGGACAGCAAATCACAAGCATAGGGAAAGATACATTGCTGCTTTGGTTCCTTCATCTTGCTCCTCCGAAGTACTTTATGAGTTGGCCACAATGCCCTTTGCCACTGAACTGGAGAAAACAGGAGAGAAATAGAGGTAGTACTTATTACTTTCTGTCAGTATTCACTTCAGACCTGCCCTTTGCCCAAACTCAACCAGCATTTTAATTCACTGCAGAGATCCTCTTTTTTAAGCATGATTTCACATTAAATAATTTGTACCTACTCACTAATGAAATGGACCATAATGGTTTTTATGGATTCCTTGAAAATATGTTTTAGGCTTCATTTAGGGAACTGAATAAGAAAACTGAAGACATTTCATAAAAAGCAGAAAGAAGACCTCTTAGACAAGCAAGTATCACACCATAATGAAAAAGTGTGTAGGGATAAAATTAACTGGACTGATTTAGATATTGAACAGAAAAAAGAACGTTGCAGTTCATTTAGTTCTTGCAAGCAAACTGTCATTTCTTTGGCTTAGTTTTAAATATTTCAGAATTTTAAAAAAACTTACATGTTACAGTGTGATAAAATAAACTTAACTGGTTTCTAAATTCCCATACAGTATCTTAGGATATTTGTAAGAGAAATGAAGGCAGAGTTTTCAGTTGAAATACAATTTAAATCAACAGATTTAAATTAATACCAGTGTGTTAATTAAGTTTTAATTATATAAAGTTTTTAAAAGATAATTTCTGGTTTAGTCTTTAAAATATTTGAAAGAGCCTCAAGAGATGGAAAATGACAACCTCATTATATCATAGAAGTATTAAAATATATGAGGTCAAAACATAATTTCTAGAGAATATTTGGTTTTCTAATATTTGTGATCTTACAGAAAGAATTTTTGTCCGTGGTCAAGTGTATGTCTTCTTGAAGTATAAAGTTAGTCATAAGTGAATTGAGAGCTTTCTGGTGTAATAATGACAATGCAAACCATAGGGTCTGTCATTTCCTATATATAAGGTCATCTTATTTGCAAATATTTGACTTTTTTTTCCAATTATGATTCTCTTTATTTTCTTTTTCTGTTGCTATGATCGGTCTACCCAAGCCTTCCTGTGATTTGTTGAATAAAGATGGTGACAGTGGACATTAATGTGTACTGTTGGTTTACTATAACCAGCCATTAGTATGTTGAGTTGTGTCCCTTCTGCACTCAACTTGCTCACTGCATTTATCATGAAAGGATGCTGAATTTTATCATGAATTTATTCATCTATTGAGATAATCACATAGTTTTTGTCCGCCTTTCTATTGATGAGCTGCAGCATGCTTATTGATTTGCATATAATGAACCATCCTTGCATCCTTGGGATGCATCTCACTTGACTATGGTGAATAATAGTATGAAGGTGCTATTGGATTGGATTTGTTATTTTTTGAGGGTTTTGTGTCTGTGTTCAACCTGCAGGTCTGTTTTATTCCATCCCTTCCCTCCTCCGCCCTTCCCTTTCCTTCCTTTCCTGTCCTTTCCTTTCCTCTATTGCATTTCATTTTTTTCTCCGTTCTTTCTGCCTTTTCATATTCAGATAGTGTTCACCTCATAAAATGTGTTTATAAGAATTCTCTTCTCTTCATTTTTTGCGAATAATTTGAGAATCAGTATTCATTTTTCTTTAGATTTTGCTAGCACTTAAGTTATCTGGATGAGGGGCTTTGAAACAAGAATTTATTTTTGCCAGTTCATGTGAATGACTTACTGAGCTGTTCGGGTTTTCTATTCCTTCCTGCTTTGATGTAGGTAAGGTATATGTGTCTAGAATTTGTTTGATGATTATTTGGTCACCATAATCACTAATAGTCTTTAATTTCTGTGAGGGGGAGTTTTTTCAGAAGTGTTAATGTCAATTGTCTTTAAAAAATATTTCAACAGTTGTATTTTTCAAGTATCCCTTGTATGTCAGAACGGAAATAAAGTTTGGTGAGGGTAAAACAGGGTCAGAAATAGATATTAAGGATATTTGTACATTCCAAAGAGCAGTAATTGAAGAAATGCAGGACATTCTTGAAATCTTTAAGTGAATAATATTAAATATATAGTAATGTAATATACAACCAAAAATAGTCTTTAAAGAAACAAATATATGTGTACTAGAATAAAAATTCTACTAAAACATGCTCTTTAAGAAAAAAAATATAGGATTTTCATGAGTTTGAATCAGTAAGGAAATCATCATTGGACCAGTATTTGTGTATACTCTAATGCATAATAAGTAGAATGAAAAATGAATATATTATAACTATATGAAGATATTATATCTCAAAATAATATTTTAAACAAAAAAGCAAACCAGCATGACTTATTCAAGACTATTTTACATCAGTGTAAAATTTGATATTTCAGATTATTAATGACTAAATGAATATGTTAAAAATAAATATTATGCATATGATATATACTAATATTTAATTCTGCATGGTTAGGAGTAGGAGGAATAGAATAGTAAGGAATTCACAACATTTAATGATGATAATTTTACTTTTTATTGTTTAGACAAATATGAAATGATGTTAAGACTTTTACTTGTAGTACATGGTTAAAATAAATACAAAGTATGCATTATTTTATTTCTAGTTTTTATATAAATGTTTGAAGAATTTCATAAAATAATAAATAACACCATTTATTACCACAGCCTATTGAATCATAATAAAAAAGGAGCTAGAAATGCAGACATGCAAGTACATGTACACACATACACAGATACGCACACTCAATTCCAACAAATTCTCATTTTCTTGATAGGGAAGATCCTATTTATTTCTTCAGATCATTCTTTCTTCTTACCTCTCTTTATTTTCCTCTTTCCTTCCCTAAAGTCCAAATAATTACGACAGGAGAAAATGAAAAATTATTTAAGTGTGGGTACTTATATCTAAATAATACTTTAGTTCAGTAATATATTTTCATAATATTTCATCATCCACTTTGAAATTCTTCTAATATGCCTAATGATTTCTTCCATCCTTTAGCCCTAATATTCCTTCCTTCCTTCCCTCCTTCTTTCTCTTTTTGTGATATCATTCATATTCATTTTCAATTTAACTTCATTGTTTTCAAATTATATTTTTAGCTTTATTTCAATTTTTTAATGTCACTGTTTTCAAATGACATTGTTTTACTTCAATATTTTGATATTGAGCTTGTTCCGTGGGCCAATATGAGACCTATCCTGTTGAATGTTTCATAGAAATACTCTAAAAAGAATACAGTCGAGAGCACAAGGTCCTGAGTTCGATCCCAGTACCAAAATAAACAAAACAACAACAAAAAACACACACAAACAGCAGCAACAAAAAAATACATGTTCTCTAGTTGTTATATGCCATATCCTAAGTTAGATTTATGTCACGTTAATGGCTAGTACTTGATTATTTGATTTTTAATAATTATTTCATCTTCTATTTCACCCATTGCTGAAAGAGTGATTATGATGCCCACAACTATGATTGTGAATTTGTCTCATTCCTTAATTTTGTAATATTTTTCAGGTACATTTTGAATTTCTATCTTGGGGTACAATAACTTTAGAATTGTAATGTCTTTTTAGTGAATCAATCCTTCTATCATTAGGAAGTCTTCTATTTTATAATATCCTAGTTGATGTTTCTTTCTCTTTCTTTGATGCTCTCCTGAAATTTTTCTTCAGTTTAGCATTTGTATGGTATATCTAGCTTTAAATTTAATTTAGTATACTGGGCCCCTGCGAGTATTTTTACATTTCTTACAGTTTGCTTGTGTCTTACCATAGTGGAATTGGATGTAGGCCATTTCTATATATATCCTCATTGAAAAGGCCAGTTGCTGTTTAAAAAGAAAAGAAAAAGATGTTCTGTATAGAAAAATGAGTTTTTCTTCACCAGTTGCCAAATATTTAGAATTTCTACTCCAAGGCTGTACCTTTGTTTGTGACACTTCCTGTGATCCTGTTCCCTGTTCTACTTTCCTACTCATGCAGACTGTTCAGCATTTCAGCTCCTTCTCTAGACAGCATTGAGAGACCAACTTTATCATAATGAGGCAAAACATGGGTAGACATTTCAGGGTTTTAGTTTGATTTGAGATACTCTCCAATACAACACAAATGTTAGCTTTTCTTCGTGTTCATCTTTGATTAAAACTTTTAGTATGAAGTTAACTATGGTTGTTGACTGTTTTCGTTGCTGTATACTAATTTTGAAAATCTGTCACAGAGCCTCTTGTTGATCCTTACCATTATTTCTTGTGCTATTGGAGCCCTACTGGGGAACTCTATGCCTTTGACAATGGCTTCAAGTTGTTAGTCTACATTTCTTTCAGAATTTCAAAATTCTTGGTCTTATTCCTTACTTTTTGACCCGTTTAAAGTTGATTTTAAAAAATGAAGGAGAGAGAGAGAGAGAGAGAGAGAGAGAGAGCACAGGAGGAAGAGAGAGAAATAAATACAAGTTTCAAAATTAAATCTAGTTTCAGTCTTCTACATGTGGCTATGTGGATATTCAGTTTTTCCAGCACCATTTGTTAAGCAGGTTATTTTTTTTTTCTACAGTGAATTATTTTAGCACTTTTTCAAGAATCAGATGGTTATAACTGTGTGAGTTTATGGGACTCTATTCTATTCCACTGGTCAACATTTATATTTTTAGACCAGTATTATATTGATTTTGTGGCTATGCCTTTAGTTTATTTTGAAATTGTATCTTGTGATACCTCCAACACTGTTCTTTTTGCTCGGGATTTCTTTGGCTATTCTGGGTCTGCAGTGCTTCCATATTCATTTTAGGACTGTGATTTCTACTTCTGTGAAGAATATTTTGGTATCGGGAGGATTGCCTTGAAATTGTAGATCAGTTTTAGTGATATGTCCAATTTAACAATATTAATTCTCCTAATCCATGGATGTGGGAGAGTTTTGTCTTGTAGTTTCTTCTTGGATTTCTTCAGTTTTTTTATAGATTTCTTTTTTTTTTTTGTCAGCTTTAATTGAGTTTATTGGTACATTTTAGGGATACAGTACAGTTACATTCATTGTTGGGATCTTGTACCTCTACATAACATGTCTTGGTTCTCATTTTTTCCCCTTGTCCCTGCCCTCCCTTCACCCCCTCCTTCCTTCCCCATCTACAAACACTTTATTTATAAATTTCTGTGAGAGTTCTTCAACCTCCTTGATTAGATTTATACCTCGGGTTTATTTATTTAATTTTGAAGTCATTGTGAATGGAATTATTTTTCTGATCTCTTCTTGGTGAATATGTTATTGGAATGTAGAAAATTTACTGATTTTTATATTTTGTTTTGTGTCCTACTATTTGGCTGAGTTTATCAGTTCTAAGAGTGTTTTGTGAAGTCTTCAGGGTCTTGTAAGTATAGAATCATATCGTCTGCAAACAGGAATAATTTGACTTCCTTTTTCCTATTTATATCCCATTTATTTATTATTTATTTACTTTTACTTATGTTTCTGGCTAAAATTTCCAATTGAGTAAGAGTAGCAACAGTATAAACTCTCAAATCATTCCTTCTTTTGGATGAAATAATTTCAGTTTTTCCCGATTCAGTCTGAAGTTGGCTGTGGGTTTGTCATATATTGTCTCTATTTTGATGTGGTGAAAACTTTCTAAAACTAATTTCTACAGGGCTTATTTCGTGAAGGATGTTGAATTTTGTGAAAGTATCTTTCTGCATTTGATCATGTGCTACTATTTACGTACTGCATAAATACACTGATTTATTTCATTGGCTTTCTTCTAGGGATGGAAGAATGAAAGCAACTGATCAAATGTATGATCTTTTTAATGTGTTTTTAAATTTAATTTGCATGTATTATACTTAGAAGATTTGCATCTATCTTCACTGAGGATATTGGTTTATAGTTTCCTTTTATGCACTGTTTTTATGAGGTTTGGTATCGAGATAGTACTGGCTTTGTATAATGAGTTTAGAAGTGTTCCCTTTCTATTTCAAAGAATACTTTCAAGAACATTGGTGTTAATTCTTCTTCAATGGTTTGGTACGACTCACTAGCAAATCCATGTAGTCCTGGGCTTTTCTTTGTTGGGAGACTTTCTTACTTTGACTCATTAATTGCTGATGATCTGTTTAGTTTTTTAATATTTTCAATTTAGACAGATATTTCTATAAATTTTCCCATTTCTTCTGTATCTCTTAATTTGTTGGAGCAGATGTTTTCAAGATAGTTTCTAATAATCCTCTGGATTTCAGCAACCTGTTGTGATATGTCATTTTTCTTGTTTAATTTTTATTTTTTTGGATCTTCTCTTTCATTTGTTTAGTTTGATTAAAGTTCTATCAAGCTTGTTTACCTTTGCAAAGAACCAGTTATTTATTTCATTAATTCTCAGTATTATTCTTATGGTCTCTGTTTCATAAATTTTGTCCTTGATCTTCTTATTCTTATTTTTTCTTTTACTGTTTTGAATTCAGTTTATTTTTTTTATCTTTCAGACCTTCAAATGAATTGTTAGCTTTTTAATTCAGGTACTCATAGTTATAAACTTTTCTCTCAGAATTATCTTTACTGTTTCTCAAAGATTTCAGTATGTTGAATTTCTATATTCATTTTGCTTTTTGAATTAAAAAAATTTCCCTTTCAAAATTTCTGCAGTGACCTACTAATCATCCACAAGTATATTTTTCAAATTCTATATGGTTGTATAGTTTCTGTATTTTTAACAGTTTCTACTTTCATTCTCCTGCGATCTGAAACAACGTAACCACTTATTTTAGTGTTTTTTTTAAATTTGTTAAGACTTGCTTTATTGCTAAAATATGATATTTTTAGAGAAACTTCCATGAGCTTCTGAGTGAATGTATATTCTTGCATCTTTGGGATGGGATCTTTTGTAGATGTCTGTTAAGTCCATTTCAATAATAGTATAGTTGAAATCTGATACTTCAATTTTGTTTTTGTCTAAATGACCTATGACCTATTGTTAGTGAAAATGGATTATTAAAGACATTTGCTCATATTATATTGAGTGGCATTTGTCATGAAAATGAGTGTATCCATATTTTTTTTTTTTTTTTTTTTTTTTTTTTTTTTTGGTACCAGGATCGAACTCAGGACCTTGAGTTTGTGAGGCAGGCATGGATGGAACCACTGAGCTAAATCCCCAGCCAATCATTGTATCCTCTTAGTGACCTTCTTTGTTTCTTCTAACCAACTTTAGCATGAATTCTTATTAGATAAGAATGTAGCTTTTGGTTCATAAAGTTGAAGGAAAATTATCTATCCTTTCATTTTTATTCTGCATTTTTTCTTAGCTTGTTTCATGTAGGAAGTAAAGGGTTCATCTTGTTTTTAATCCACCAACTAATCTGTGCTTTTGAACTAGATAATTAATGCTATTTATATCCAGGGTTATTGTTAATGCTTTCTATTGATTTTTATATATTTTTTTTTATCTTACTAGTTTGCTTGTTTTCTAACTCTCATTTGCTTATTTACAATTCTAGTCATATTTATTTCTCTCCATGATTTCATGGTTTTTCTTTTCTTTTGTTTGTGGGATTCCTTTATGTATCTTCTGCCATTCTGGCTTAGAGGTCATAGATTCCTTTTTCTGCTTTAATTTCTCCTTCAATTCTAAAAGGTATCTGTGTAGAATATAGTAACGTATGTCAGCAGGAACTTTCTTTCAGTGCCTGAAGTACATCATTCTCTGCCCTCCTTGCCCTTAGAGTTTCTGCTTAGAAATTTGTAGTTATCTATTTGCCTTTGTAAGTGACTTGGTGTGCCTTATTTTCAGCTTTCGATATTCTTTTTTGTTGTTGTTCTTCTATATGATTAGCATTATAATATGACCTGAAAAAGTATTTTTCTCATCAAAACTTTTTAGAGTTCTAAATGCCTCCTATATCTGAAATTGTACGTATTTTTTCCATAATTTGGGATGTTTTCTGCTATTATTTCATTGAGTAGACTTTGTGTTTTTAGTGTGGAACTTAGCAGCCATTTTATTGACTTTATTTTACTGAAAATTCACAAATTTCATTTTTTAAATCATATCAAAGGTATCTTGAAAGTTAATTCATAATTTCTTATTACAGTATTGATCTGATGATTCATCACTCGTGTTTTTAATCCCTGTGATTCTGTTTTCTGCATGTCTCAGTGTACTAGCAAAGCTTTCCATTGAGTTTTTATTGACCTTTTGCTTCCAAGATAATTATTTTGTTTATTTTTCAGAAACCCTCTTTGCTGAATTGGTCTTTCCCATGCTTCATTGCCTTCCTTAATTCACTCAGCTGTTTATTTGTATTTTCTCTAAAGTCATTGCTATTTAAAAAAATAAATCTTTTGAATATTTTGGTCTGCCAATTTTTCCATTTTTGCATCTTCGGGTTCAGTTAGTGAAGAGTTATGAACATTTGAAGGAGTCATGTTGCCTTATTTTTTCATATTTTTGTGTGTTCACTGTTGAGATTTGTGGATATTTTGGGGGTGGATATCTCTTGTAATTTTTGTGAAGATTGATTCAGTTCACTTATTTGTTAAAGTTTTCAGCTACTTTTTTCTTTACATAAATTCTAACACATGCCTTTCTTTTTTCTTCTCTTTTAGGACTGTTATTATTCTATGAGAGACAAATGGACACACTCCCCACAGTTTATAATTCTCATTTTTATTTGTTTTAGATCCATTTCTTTTTCTATTTATTACATTTTGTTTTGAAGCAAATTTTTTTTTTCCTAGGTTGCCCAGGCTGGCTGTTAACTTGTAAATCTCCTGTCTCAGCCTCCCAAGTAGCTGTGATGACAGGCATTAGCCATTGCTCCAGGCACAAATTTCATTTCTGACAATAATTTTTCTTTAATTCTATAAATCCGTTAGGTTCTTTTATATATTTCAATATTTCAGCTTGCACATTGTCCACCATTTCCTATAAATACTTTAGAATCTTATTATTTAATCTCATCAGAATTGCTTCAAGTCATCTACAGTATTTCTCTTTTTCTTCTACTTCTCTTGACTATTTGTTACTTCTTGAACAGTGGTGATAGAATTCCATATCCTAATCCTCCCCATGTTTTCGCATTTTTTTCATGGGGTGGTTTGGAAGCTGAGTAGTCTGATATGTAATTAAATTGATCTTATGCATTATTGCAGCATTGGTTCCCTGCTGATTTAAGACATTTTGAGACTGTGATCAGGGCTCCCTTCTTCTGTAGAACAAGGATCTGAATTTTGGTGCGATTCTGGAGCTATGATAGGACGTGAAAGATAATAAACTGGCTTGTCACACTTTATCACATCTCTGTTTCACAGACGAAACATCAGTTTTCTGGGACACTGGGAAATTACCCTTGCTTTCCAACCCAACTCTAACTGTGTTTGTCTTTGCTGCTCTATGCTGGGCTTCTGCCTATCTCTGGTGCCAACATTGAAGACACCTGCATTTTTTCCTTGCATGCTTTAAGAATATCTTTACTTAACTCTGCTGCTGGAATGTTGTAGTTGAAAACATAGAACATCTCAGAAATGTTTCTATCACGCACGCCTCTTTTAAGCTGAATTGTGACAGAATGATGGTTTTCTTACATATAAGAGTTTCCTTAATTTTTGGGAAAAGCATATGTGATATATATTAACCAATTTCTACACATAAATATCTGGACATCTATACCGGTAAAGTAAGTAGAACTCAAATACAACAAAAGTGATGCTAAATTGTGTTTTGTTTTTTATAATCATATTCTAAGTAAATATTTAGGTTAAAATAAAAATCAGAACTGCAGAACGAAAGAATATCACTTTAAAATTATCTCATTGAATGAACAGAAATAATATAAAAGCAATGGAAAATATAAACCTACCAAATCTGAAAGTTAATGGAAAATGTCAGAAAATTGATGAATTGTCATAAATTAAGTAGGTCTTACCAAAACACAGGAAAAAACTAAAATTATTATTATTATTATTATTATTATTATTATTATTATTATTTTGATACCGGGGATTGAACTCGGGTCCTTGTGCTAGCAAGGCAGGC
>NW_022900915.1:24069553-24076626 GCF_012274545.1 Fukomys damarensis
AGGAGTAAAAATACAAAATTTGAGGAATAAATATATATTTATTATTAAAACAATTTATTATAGTAAAATAAAAAATTAAATAATTAACATAATAAACAAAAATAGGATTATTTGATATAAAATCAAAAAGCAACAGAGAACTCTGTAAATGAAAGGACAGAAGAAGAAATGGAAGATAAGGAAACCTGGGAGCATTTGGATCTGGAAGATGAAATTTTTCTTTTGGGATACTGGGAATTGAACTTGGGACCCTGCACTTGCAAAGCAGGCAATGGTACCACTAGGCTAAATCCCTGGCCCCTAGGGAGGTGATCTTTTTAATGCTTACCTTGTATAAAAAGTTATACCAGTGTATTTCACTTTCTTTGACTTACTATAAAACTCACATTAGTGGCAACTTCTGTTGACATTTTCCCCACATTATTCTGTATATTTACAGATAGGCACTATGCCTTATTTGTAAATATATCTTGGACATAGGAAAATGGTGTGGCACGTGTTAAGTATTTATAAAATTGCAATTTTTTTTGTGCAAAGACTTAAATTAGGTGAAGGAGACAGTCATGAAGGGTCTAAAGCTTTACGTTTCTAGCATCTTGAGTGAATTGAAAACTTCATAGAGGCAGGTCTGAGTGCATTGGAGTAAGGAGGGGGAGAGCAGCACAAGATGAGAGAAAACAGGTGAGGGTGGGAGAGATTGTGTGTGGCCATATAGGCATGGTAAGGTGCTTACATTAAATGAAACACAGAACTCTTCAGTCTTTAGCAGAGACAAGTGACAATATGTGACTGATGATTTTAAAGTTTTACATTTGCACAGATGGTATCACTAATGCACTAGGGCATTTCTACCCCATCATTTTCTTTTCCATAGGATCTATTTCAGGATTCCTATATAGCATTTTGTGGTAAACAAACAAGTGTCATGCTCTATCTATAGATAAGTACAACTTATGCATTGAGGAAGAGCAATTCGGGTTCTGAATATCTAAGTACCAATATGCATCTTTCAACTTTGCAGATTCTAAAGTTCTTCCATATTTATTATGAGGATAGACATCTATTTCTATGTGACACAGTTGGGGTTTGGAACACGAAGAGGAACTTCTGACACTAAATTCCTATTTTTCCCCTGTATAACATACGATCACTTCAAGGCTTTGTAAAAGAAGACCATGATGATTTAGATCAAGCATCAACAAGTTTTATTCATGCAAGACCAGAATTACTATGGGTAGTCAAGTCTATTGTAGTTCAAGAGCAACCATGGACACCATATAAGTCAATGGGTTTGGCTCTGAAACAGAATTGTTATTCAAATCTAGCCTGTGGGTCACAGATGGCCAACCTTTGATTTAGATTATGTTGTTGAGAGCAAAGGAGAGATTGTAAAACACAGTTGCCAAGAAGTTTGCTGATTCTTTTATGCTCAGTAGTTCCTGAGTGACATTGAACAGGAGGAAAATCTATGCAAATAAGAATATGAATATAATTAGTTTTCAGCTGCATCATGTTCCCACATATAGCTCTCCTGCTGCCTAACCAAGAATACCTCTGGGAGGAATTGTAAGTTAGGTTTTTTCCTTACAAAATTACTTGGAAGATTCTAGCATAGATGGATGAAAATCACACATTTCTCAGATATTTGTAAATGGTTTGCTAATTTCCCATAGCATTTACAGCTTAAAAATACATGTTAGAGAAAAAGATAAAGAGGTATAAAGTTTTGAAATTTAATATACAAATTTAAGGTTTCTATGATTGCTGTACTTAATAGACCAGATTAAGGCAGCATCTTTATTCTCTCATATTCCTGACATTATGTTCATAATATCTATGAAATATATAATTCTAAGTAGATTTTTATATATGTAGTTTTTTCAAATACATCTTTTAAATGGGAAACTGATTCACAACAAGAATTAATAAATGTTTCAAAAATAAGTTAATAACAAGCCTTATTCTATTTGCCTAGTGTTCAGATTAGTGCTGTTTACACTTCCTGTAAATCAATGTGTTTGTAGGCTCATGTGAGCCTCCTAAAGCAGTCAAACAGGTATCCCAGGGCACGTCAATTTCAGATGAGAATAATAATTTGCATGTGTGTAACTGAAATGAGGATATATTTGTATCTAGCATTTTCTAAAACTGAAAGTCCATGCCTCTGAAACTCACATTCACCACAGATGTTTTACATACATAATAACAGCTGGTTATAGTATTTAGATAGTAAATGAATTTGTCAGATCTTTTCTTCACTAAATCACTTTGATAGGCAATCCTGTCACTAAAGGAGATGATTACAAGTCTCTGCTGGGCTTGTACATCACTTCCAAATGCAGGTGGGATATTTGCCAGTTAATACCTAAATCTTTGCTGAGAATCACAGACAAGATGGCCCCAGACTGAGAGACATTGTGAATATTTTTTGGTTAGATACTGATTCAGGGTTTATTTGAGACAGAAACATTATCTTTGATTACCTTTGGCTGTTAGTATGAATGATATTTTGGATGACTTGAACTGGAAAAATAATGATAGTTGGCTTTTTGATATTAACCTAAAAACCAAAAATCATTATATATTACTAAGTATAGAATCACAGACACATGGACTATTGAGATTTTTCATAACAAAATACATTTCATTTAAGTAGAAGAACACGATGCAAAATTTGGATTTAGGAAAAAGTAAATGGAAACATTATGGCTTTCAAATTAAGTAATCAAATCTGTAATTTTGCTATAAAAAAAGGTAGAAAAATGTTTGGCTTACTTTTTGTTCATAATGGAGAGAATAAAGGGAAACAGAGATAAGCACAAAGGAAAAACTTATAGATACACTAAAATTACAAAGCAAAGAATCAAACTAGAGAACGTAATTTTGGGTAGTTGTGAGAACTAGGTGTTGTATTTCATGTATAAGATTGTGTTTCCTACTTGAGTAAAGTTACTTGTATTTTGCTAATAAATAATACCTAGTATTCTTAATGTCAGCATACTTACCACATATATTTATTTTAGTACTTAATATTATGATATTTAAGGTTTATTTAATAAATATTCAATAAATATCTGAATGCTTGGTCATACAATGACCTGCAATAGGTAAAATACACACAATTCTACTGTATTTTAACTGACATAATAATGTATATGCATGGGTTAACAAAGAGAAATTTTAATTAGATATGTCAGTGAGGTTGAGGGAAAACTTTATGTGCTATAAAGAAAATATTAGGCTACATTTCAGAAAGACATATGTTCATGGCAATGTCTAATGTTAGTAGCCATTTTAAGCACTTTCTATAAGAAGGAAATACATTTCCCAATATGAGATTAACTTAAAATAAGCCTTCTTTCATCATTGTATATGATATGTTGATCTTAGCAGAGAGAAAGCAGAGACAGGCATAAAAATTCGAATAGTGAAGCTTGAAAGAAAGAAATTAGCAGCTGCATATAATCATTTATATGAAAAAACAAAACAAGAACCTCATATTTTACCAAACATTATAGAGGGGCCAATTGATAAATTCCATGTTTAACTTTATAAAACTCCATGATTTTGATCAATGCATTATACAGAAAGCGAGAAATTTAGATCATAATTGTGAATAACTTGAATGAGAAAGTGATTATGAAATAGTAGTATTTTGGAGTGCTAAATATAGAGCTAGACTAATTCAGGCCATTGATCCAAATGAAACTGTTAGTGAAATGAAACTAGGCATGTATTTTTGTCCCATTGTATTATTATTTGTAATTCATGAATGTAAGCCTATGTGATAAAAAACATATTGGTTCTATTAGGGAGATATTATCAAGATTTCTATCTAAGGATTTGGTTGCTTTTATGTCCACTGAGATTTTTTAAATACTTCTAACTACACAGATTATTTTAGTAAATAAACTTTCTGATTCCTAGTTTAGAAAAGAAAATAAAGCCAAATAACTAAATACGGTATCTTCTTACAGAATTTCATCATTGAATACTACTCCTTGTGTGTGTGTGTGTGTGTGTGTGTGTGTGTGTGTGTATAGAGAATGTGATAATGTCATATGTCACAGAAATCTTGCCACACTGACTTCCCTTAGAAAAGAAATTGAAAATGCATTTGCAGTAATCTCAATTACTAAGGCTAGTCAAACAGCAGTTTGCTGTACTAATAAGCCAATGGCCACCATTTTGAACATCTCCTGTAATTGTAGAGGACAAAAGTAACTTGTATTAATCTTATGATGTCTCAGTAAATTTAGTATTAAAATATTCATAGAAATTTTTCTTTTCTTGAAGTGTATATACTTTTTTTGGTTTTCTCTCTCTCTCTCTCTATATATATATATACACATATATATGTATATATATAGTGTATAAATATAAGGTAACATGGTATTTACAAAGTAGTATGATTTAATCAAATATCTGTAAGAAAATTTTTGAAAATCAAAAATATTTAAGGTTTTTCCATCTTAAAGCAATAGTGATAAAATGGATGGCATGGTACTGGAACACAAACAGGTATGTAGACCAATGGAACAGAACAGAGGGTACAGAAACTTTCCCAGACATGTCCAGCTATTTGATCTTTGACCAAAGGGTACAAAATCATATGTTGGACGAAACATAGCCTGTTCAATGAATGGTGCTGGGAAAACTGGTTATCTCTTTATAGAAGATTGAAACTGGCTGGACAATATACTAAATTAAAATTATAATGGGTAAAAGATATAAACATTAAAAAAGAAACAAACCTACTGGAAGATAAAATAAAACACTTGAAGACATAGGTGTAGGAATGGATTTTTTAAGCAGAAACTCAATTGCATAAGAAATAACAGAAAAATCAACAAATGGGATTATAACAGCCTAAAAGGTTTCTGTACAGCAAAAGAGTCAATTAATACAGTGAAGAGACAAATCTACAGAATAGGAATAAAGTCTGCCAGCTACTTGTCAGAAAGAGGACTAATATCCGTAATACATAAAAATCTAAAACAAAACAAAACAAAACTCCCTAAAAAAACTAAACTTAAAGACCCAGCCAAGAAATTAGAAAGAGAGATGGACAGATACTTCATAGAGCAAGAAGTACAAATGGTCAACAGATATATCAAATATTAATGAAATATGAAAATCCATATTTTCCCTTAAACATAGGCAGGTTTTGGAGTATATCTCATATAAAAGCTAGAAATCTTGGGCCAGAGATTTAGTTTAGTGTTGCTGCAACCTAACTTGCAAGTGCGGTCCTAAGTTGGAACCCTGATACCAAACAACAAAGCCAAATAAAACAAAAAAAAAATTAGAAATTTTAAAACCTTATAATTTATTAGAATAAACAAAAATTTCTATAATGACTTTATATGAACAATGAAAAACACATTTATCTTATTTTTTTGCTTTAATGTCTAATGTACATTTCACAGCCTCACAGCAAAAATATATTCTCCATTAAAATTAATAAAAATCTGTAATTTGTACAAGAATAATGCATTGACATAGATGTAAAATGTCTGCACTGAAGGAAAGCGTTACTCTTTAAAATAATCAGTGATTTCTATTGAACGCTTATTTCCTTAAAAAGTACTTGCATATAAAAACATTCAATATGGAGCATGATGGGTAGAAATAATGCTTTGCGAAGAAAATAAAGAGCACTGGTTTGTTATGGGTTTCTCCCTAAAGTGAGTAATGGGTTAACAGGTAATTTGGAGTTTGTATTTATGAACTTTCTTTAATTATGTGATCTGTGAAAAGTGATGCTCAAATTCTTATAAATATATATTCCATTGGCAGAATGGAATTCTTTTAATCTAGTATATGTTGCACTTCAGAATGTTTCACAAGTTCTCGCTTTGGTAGCACATATACAGAATGTTTTGCAATAATAAAAATAATAGCAAAATAGATTAAAATGAAACAAAGATTAACAAAATGATAAAGATCCAACAAGTTGTGATTGTGAATCAGGAATAAATTGAGAGCAAATAAAAATGTACTATAATTGCATACTTTCAATGTGAGCAGTGTTTTAGTTAGGATTCTCCAGAAACATAGCATCATCTCTCTGTCTCTCTCTCTCTCTCCCCCAATGGATTATATGAATATGACTCTTCCTAATAGAGAGGCTGGAAAGTTTCATACTTCAGTCAAATATTCATTTCTGGAGAGAAATACCTGACATACACAGTTTAAAGGAAGACAGGTTTGTTTCGGCTCATAGTTTCGAAAGTCTCAGGCTTTGGTCAGCTGGATCCATGGCAGAAACATCTTGGTAGAAAAATGTTGTAGAACAAAGCTGATCAGCTCATGGTCTTATAAAACTGAGAGAAGGAAAATAGAGAAGAAAGGGCCAGGAAGATTTATTCCTCAGTATCACGCCCCCAGAGGTACGCTCTTCTATTCTTCTAAGCAACTGTTGACCCAATGAAGTTGACTATTAACATTAAACCACACATGGTTTGGTTTCTGCTCTCTGGAGACTAAGGAAACCTAGTGGTGTAAGTTCTAGTCCAAGTGAAAAGGGACCAGGAATACTAATAGTACAAGTGCTGTTCCAACACTCAAGTTTCAGCTCACGAGGAGAAAGAAACTCCAATCTTTCTCTGACCTTTTGTTGTACACCAGCCTTCTCTGTGCTGGATGCTGCTCACTCACTTGAGAAAGGACCATCAGAAACCAATTAAAATGTTAATTTCTTTCAGAAACGTTCTCTCAAACAAAATACAGAACAATTTCAGCCAGATATCCGGCCACCTTGTGGCTCAGAGACGTCCGCATATCAATTTTACCAGACTCTGATATTTCTCTAAAAATATGGTGAATGGAAAGAAAATAAAACATGAGTGGAAGTAAAAAAGGAACAGAGGATATTAGGAAGATAACATCCAAGTTGAAAATGAAAGATAAAGTGAAAACAGTGATGGGAGGTAAGATAATTATTGCTCTACTGTAAAAAAAAAAAAACCCTCAGTATTTCAAATCAAAGCAGCTTATAGAAACCCATAGTTAAATGCAAGATAATCTAAAAAGTTCAGTCATCTGAGATAGTTGTAATTAGTGGAAATAAC
>NW_022900915.1:24076741-24126522 GCF_012274545.1 Fukomys damarensis
ATATATATATATGTAATCTATCTATCTATCTATCTATCTATCTATCTATCTATCTATCTATCTATCTATATCTGTCATATCCGTAAATGTGATGATATATGTGAAACACTTTTCCATGTGCCTGCAAATAATAGGCACATATTTTTGGGTGGAAGAATAGGAGTTGAATTACCTGGTTGAAAAGCACCTGCTAATCATCCTGTTTCCCCATCACATATATACCGGACTTCCACATGTCATGTGCTAAAACTTTTCAAAGTTTAAAGTTTAAAACATTAAGAACAGGGATGACTTTAAAAACGGTGGAGAAAACAGGAAATGCAGTGACTGTTTGAACCAATCCCTACTTGGTTTTGCTTTCTACGGTCTTTCCAGTGGTAAAGACAAAACATCATTACTATGTATAAAATGTCTCACCAAGATGGCATTTCACTTCTAAATTAAATTATTAGTGCCAAAAAATCATAAAAATCATAAGACCATTTTAAAAATAGCCCTACCATTGCAAAGTTGAACAGGAGAAAAAAAATGAGTTATCTCCGGACACATGAAAGATACTTAATAAACATTGATTATAATATTATTAGAGAGAAGATTAATGGAATAAAATAAAATGATATAGGAAATTAACACAAAATGTGAATAATGGAAAGGGAAAAAAATGCATTGAGGTTTCGTCTGCAAGATAAAACATAAAGTCTGTACACCTAGGAATATTCAACCCAGACAGATACTTTTTTGCCCTTAGCTAGTAAGATCAAAAGTTTATTATAAGTCATGAATGAAAATAAAGAAACAATAAAAATAAACGTATACTCATAAATTTACATTTATTTCACTTCCTTAGCAAACTATGAAAAGTAAATTTCAAATTAATTATGTAATTATAGACATATTAAATACAGTCGGCTAGCATCACATATGTTTTAAAAGTATTACACCCTAGTATTCATTATCAAATAGAGGAAGAATCTCACATACAAATTAAATGATACAATCAAGAACAATATTTTCCTGATTTTAAATTGTTACAAAGATCCCCAGCTTTTTAAAAAGTGAAATCATTTTGCGTATGAGGGTTACACTTAGCTAGGCCAGTGGCACATGCTTGTAATCCCAGCTAACTGAGAGACTGAGCCAGGAGGAGTTGGAGGCCAGCCTGGGCAATTTATTTTTTTTTATTTTTTTTTTTATTGAGTTTATTGGTACATTTAGGGATACAGTACAGTTACATTCATTGTTGGGATCATGTACCTTTACATGGCAAGTCTTGATTCTCATTTTTTCCCCTTACCTCTGCCCTCCCTTCACCCCCTCCTCCCCTCCCCATCTACAAACACTTTATTTTCATCTTTTCATTCTCTCACATTTTTTTCTTTTCCCTTTTTGTTCTTCCCCTACGTATCACACCTTCCCTACACCTTTAGCTCCTTTCCTCCCATTTCTAAATGTCAGTAATCTTATTAGAATCTTATGCATTGTTGCAGAATATTCACACCAGGGAAACTATTCGGTATTTACACATGTGTGACTTATTTATTTCACTTAGGAGTATATCTTCAATATGTATCCATTTTCCTATGAATGAATCTATTCTCTCGCTCTTTATGGCTGAGTAATATTCCATTTTATAGAAAAACCACAACTTCTTTATCCAGTTTCCAACAGATGGGCAAATAGGTTGTTTCCAAGATTTAGCTATTACAAACTGTGCCGCTATAAACATGGGTGCACATACTTCTCTGTGATATGATTCTTTTAGTTCTCTTGGAAAGATACCCAACAGAGGGATGGCTGGGTCAAATGGAACCTCCAGTCCAAGCTCTTTGAGGCCAGCCTGGGCAATTTAGTAATACCCTATCTCAAAATTTAAAAAAAACCAAAAAACAACAACAACAAAAAAACGAAGAAGACAAAGAGGGGAGAAAAAAGAGCTGGAGATGTAGATCAATGTTAGAATGTCCTTGAGTTAAATCTTCAGTGCTGAAAAAAGTAAAGAAATAAAAAACATTCACTAATTGTTAAAAGTTAAAGAATCTTTCTCAACTACTCACTGTGCTCAAGAAGACTATATCATAGCAACATATACCAACCAACAAACAAATCAAATCTTATTGACATGATCGATCAGTTGATCAATAGATAGATGACCTGCAGATAGCTGTATACTTAGGCATATTTAGAGACAGGCATAAAAGCAGTTTGTGACTATGAAAGCAATGTATTCTGTACTATGGCTATTACATATAAATGAGAAAAATATTATAGCTTAAATATAGCTTTGAAACAATATATTTCAAAGGAGAAGATAGGCATCACAGATTTAGCACTATTAAATATTTTCAAAGTGGAACACAGTGCCAAAAGAAAATGGAAGTTATTTGTGACCTATTTTCCTCCCTCTACTTGACATGGACCAAGATCCATTTGGAACAACTGCAAAATATTTTTGTATTTTTCCTGGCCCTAAAGAAAATGTGAAGTTCCTCAGAGAACTCCAAGAGCTATAGAAACAAAGAACAAATAAAACCTGCCCATTTGCTTTTCTTTGTTTTATTTTTACTCATGATGAATATGCACTCATAGGGTACATGAAAAAAAATTATCTAAGATTTCTAGATGGGGTTAGGGACAGGAATCTGCACCAGTTTTATCCAGAACAGATAGCAAAAGGCTCATGAAAGTTATCTGGTTCTACTGTTTGGGGAAAGTTGGGGAAATAGTTATCAAAATGCCTAATTCACAGCGTAAGCTACAAAGAATTGAGCTATCTCAAGACTTAATCCTACAAAAATATAATAGATATTTTGTACCATTTTGAGACATAATTAGCCAAGAAGGAAAATAGAATTAGCATAAACATATTCACTTTTAAGATTAACTTTCTTCAAGAAACCAATAATTTATATATAATTTCTGAAATCTTTTAAACACAGTTGGTTAGAGTCTCGTATGTTTTAAAGGTATTAGACCTTAATATTCATTATCAAATAGTGGAAGCATCTCACATACAAATTAAATGATACAATCAAGAATATTTACCTTATTTTAAATTGTTACAAAGATCCCCAAGGAAATTAGTAAATGTTTTAACTGTTGTTTTTATTTTATGCCTCATATACACCTTTATCTATACAGTAGGCTTGCAGACTGTAAGGTTGAAATTTTAAATCAGAAGGATTTATTTATTTTAAGTCTACTCAGCTAGAGAGATGGCTTGCCACATGTTCTATTCTCAAATGGTAAATATTTTTATTCTACAGAATATTTTCCCTAAAAGTATTATATTAATTGCAATTATCTTTGTTTTGGACTATCTAGCTGTACTTTCTCAAATTCTACCTAATTTAATATGAACTATATACTTAGAATCTAAACTGCAGTTAAATAACCTAGGTGTCCAAATAAACCCTCACAAGTACGGACTAGAATTAGGTAAATGTTAGTTAGGTTCTTCCTACATGTAAATTAATAGGGGGGATAGTCAGAGGTTGTCTTCCAAAGTTCTCCGTCCTTTAGATGTCTAATCGCTTAAGAATATCATTTTTTCAATTATGAAATTGAAGTACAAATTATAAGATTCTGCAAGGTAACAAAAGTCCTAAAAAATTTCAGGCATCGTGATCACCCAGAGGAATTAAAACTGAGGACTGTCTGAAATTATTTTGAAAGCTATATTCCTTTAAACTGGAGAGTCTTGAAAAAAAAATGATAACTTCCACACTTCAGAAGGAAAGACTGGATTCCAAATTAGGAATAAAAAGTACGCTTGGAGAAGATGCTTTGCTACTTAAAAACTGAGATGCCCTGGTAATAGACTCTGAAGTGTCACTGGAGGTGGGAATGGCAAACTGCATCAAAAAGAATGTAAAGAGGTCCCAATGGGGAGTAGAGAAACTTGTAAAGATTACGGTTTAGTTGAGCTTATTTCATGGGATATTATAAAAAATATCCTGGTCCTATCACAGCTGTCTTTTAAATATGTTTCATTTCTTTTTACTTCCCATCAGGCAAATAATTTAGCTTCTTGTCAATTGTTGAGGAAAGACAGGCTTTTTGCAGGGTGTGAGGGTTTTTTTTGAACTACTACCGTAGTTTTGATAACTATAACTGCTCAGGCAACCTATGATCAGTGTGTGAGGAGCAGGCAGCCACCTGGATGGCTTGGGTCGAGGCACACTTAAAGCACTTTGGCTTGAAACAGTACGAGGCTGTCTGTCCATGGGATGACGACCCTCACCGGTGGAAGCTACCACAGTGCTAGAACCAGGCACTTTGAATGTGAAACATTAGGAAGGCGGCACTTTGCTTACGATGCCATAATATTGTCACCACCTTAAATACTGGCAACACATTAAATACCTGTTTTTGAATTAAAAGAACTATTTTGCAGAATTCCCCTGTCATAACATCATAATATCCAAGGTTTTCTGAAGCAGTAATGGTAATTTTAGAAACACACACACATCCCCCCCATCCACTTTTTTTCACTTTTGGAAGCCCAGGTCAGAATGTATTTCATTGATTATGATTGGTATTTCAGTTTTGAAGTATCTTAGTCTGTACATGGCTTTCCTGTCTTATTTAGCTATTATCAGTAATATAACTAATACTTCTAAAGGTCCATGCAATTCAATAATTTGAATACTTTTAACAATTTACATTCACTTACAGAGATTCCCCCACATCGGTATTTGGCCTCTTTTCAAGAAGTGACTTATATCTTAACGTTCTTTTTGGTCATTCCCCTGCTTTTCCATTTAATATTTCCTCCCAAGCAAATCATGTGCAGTTTGCTTATTTTGAAAAATGTATTAAAGGGAGTATTTTATGTTAGAATCGTAATATAGGATTTTTAACTACAGTAAGAGCCCATGAAAATGAAAATAATGTTCATTTAACAAATATTTGTGGAATAGTTACCATTTCAGGCATTGAGAATTAAAAAAAGAGAGAATTCCTTCTTAAAGGACTTAGTGACTTAAGAGAAATGGATAAAATGTACAAAATTCTATATACAATGATGTTAGTAAACCATGATGGGCATATTTCTCTAGTCTTCCAGGATACTTGGAATGTTGTTACAATAAGAGATACATTCTGGTTCCACAGAAGCATCTGTATAATTCCGTTGAGGTGGAAAGCAGCAGATGTCCAGACATGAAGAAATTATAAGGAATCAAATTAAAATAGAAGGAGGCAAGGTGGATGCGTTAATAAAAGTACTGATGAATTAGTGGAGAGAATTACAGGGAATTTTAGGGGTTATCATCGATATTATCTATAATGAAGATGCAATAGATGCTATAAGATTGGTGCATATTAGAAACAGCAGTAAAAAAAAAAACCCACAAAATGACTAAGACTAGATACATTTCTGCACTCTACGACTGAAGTGATGTGCTCCTGTAGCCAAATAAAGGACTGAGTAGGAGAACGAAAAAATGTCTACATGTAGCAATCCTTATTGTAAGTAATTACAAAAGTGACATGTTTTCCTTGTAGAATTGTTTAACATGTGTGCACCAGAACAAGCAAGCACTATTTCACTGTACATGCACTTCATGAAGTGTGACTGCATATGTGTGTGTGTACTTGTGTGTGTATCTCCCCACATTTTTCCCAGCAGTGGGAATTTTAAAGACGTTCTCTGCACCGTTACTTGTGGTAGGGGAAGGGGAGAATGGGTGACAATGTGAGAGTCCACATCCTGAATCAATAAACAGGTTACGTATGCAATGAAAGTGGAAGTGATAAACGAAGTCAGTGCTTTTTGTTATATGAGTCTAATGTTGCATCCTGGCATTTTTTATTCTTATCACAAAACTGGCCAGATGTGACTGAATTGTTTAATCCATGACTTTCGCTCATATGGAGTCGCTGGGCTCCAAAATCTCATTACTGCAGAGTTTCCCTGCCATTTGATGTTAGGCTTAGCATGGATGTAATTTGTCTGGAAGTTTCAAAGACTACTACAGTGGGTCTTGGCCTCACGCTCATACCCCTTTTCCTGCTTTTTTTTTTTTTAAACCCTGTTCACATGCAACAGTCTGCCTTTTTCCTGAGCCCGACATCAGTTGCTTGTTGGCTGGCTCTCATAAAATTACCCTGACATTCACAAAGCAAATGTCCTGTGAGTTCCGACTTGAGGGTGAGGTGACCCACCAGATGTGTATTCTGGGTGGTTTGAAGGGAGCAGACAATGTTTCCATTAACCTTTTCTGGCACTTTCCTGTGAGGTTAGCAGCATGGAGGTTAAATAAAGATGCTTAGTCAACAGAATCCTGTAAGCACTTGACACCGTGTCGAGTAACCTCCAGCAGCCCAGAGCATTTGTCAGCCCTGGACACGGTATTGCAGCAGGACACGGTCAGAAAAACTCCATGCTGTCTGAACATCTCTGTATGGATATTACTTTATTTTCTTTACTGTTTAGTGATAAGCTTTTACCAAACCTCCTAATTAGGAGACTGGCTTCCGATAGGAGAAGAAAGAAAATTTCATCCTGATTTTGTGAATTTCTGGACTGTAAGTTGATTCATCAATTATTTTATTTATTTTTTGGATTGTGATCCAATAGACAGAACATTACAAATAGGACAGAATAGTAAACAGTGTCTCAGCACAGTGTTAATCACTTCATTAAAGAGCTCTTACAGTAACAAGAGAACTCTCGTTTTGACCTTATTTATGCTCTACAAAGAATGAAAAAAAATATTTAAATTTGATAATACAAGTAGCTTATTCCAAGAAACACAAAGATATTTATATAAATTAATCTCCTTAAACATTTTTTGCAGTTATTTTTCTAAGAAGTGAATACTAAATCTAAACACATGCCTTTTCTTGGTTAAACTCCTGACTTCTCTTAAAATAGCATGTGGCTTTCTTAAAACTTGGTGTTTTTTCTTCATTCCCTTCTAATTTATGAAAAAAGAACACAGCATCTATTAGTAGATTTAAATGTTCCAATAGCTTTAAGGCAACACAAATATCATTTTACAAATGTGAAATCTGTCACGATTCTCAAGTAATATGAAAAACATCATGATGATTTTCTGTGTATACTTGAGACAGCTCAAAAGTAATAATTCCTATTAATAAGTGATTTAATGTGTCCTAACATGTGTCCAAGCCTGCAACTATTATGTCAATAAACAGAGCTAATCAGTTTAATGTGCTGTAGGCAGGGACTAGCAGTGCATACAAATGTAAAGATAACAGGGAGTTGAATCTTATCTGTCCTATTAGGGGTTTTCCTCAGTGACAGACTTGGAGACATCCTTATGTGAATTCGCCTACATTTGTACCTGTCCAAAATGTCTGTTTCCAAGTTTACTCTTATCAGTGGACCCTTCTGGAGTCATTTTTATTGCACAGTAATCTCCCTGGTGTATCTTGCTGCCTCTGCAGTGTCTTCCTTTGATTAGGGTGTGTACTCCACTGTTCTTGACAGGAAGACCGAGGGTGCGGGAGAGAAGGAAGACGAGGTGGATGAGGAGAAACAAGGCAGATAATTGAAATAGATTTTCTGTGATCCGTTCTTAGTTAAAAGGGAAATAGCTACAAGTTACTGTGATTGAAGTTTTTTTCTCAAGCTAGTTTACCATCATAATCACGTTGGATAAATATATACTTATGAATGTGTGGGTTGTGTTTGTATCTGTCAACAGAATGTATGCTAACATGATAAGAAAATTCTTTCAGAATACAGTATTGACACTAAGCATGAACTAGAAGACTAGAAAAGCATGCAGTCTAGCTAAGTCACTCTAGAAATGCTGGTCTTTTGAAGAGTCCATAAACATGATTAAATTTAACTAATTTTATTCAATATTTCCACTGTACTCCATTTTATAGATTCTTTTTATTTATTTATTTTCACTGTTTATTGGTACATTTTAGGTATGCAGTACAGTTACATTCATCACTGGGATCTTGTACCTTTACACGATGTATCTTGGTTCTTATTTTTTCCCCATACTTCTGCCCTCCCTTCACCCTCTCTGCCCTTCCCTATTTACAAAGACATTGTTTCCATTTTTTCCTTTTCTCTTATTTTTTTCTTTTGCCTTTTCTCCTTTCCTCTACCCTTCCCACTTCCCCTACTCCTTTAGCCCTTTTCTTCCTATTTCACATTGTCAATTATAGATTCTTTTTAAAACTAGTCCTCACAAGATTCCTGTGGGAAAATACTGTTGCAACTCTTTAACAGATGACTAAAAATAAAAAATAAAAAATAAAAAAAGTAATACAGGAGTTTGTTTTCTTTGACCTGCTTTTTTCTCCAAGAAAGTCTCTTCTAATAGAAGAAAAGAGACAAACGTGTGAGAAAGAAAATAATCTTCCTTGCTACAACATGAGGCTCATGGTAGCAACTCAATGTTTGCCTTTATAGGTTCCCTGAACTGAAAAAATGGATTTGAAATATCCCTGAGCCATGCATTCCCAGACTGGGTATCTCTGCAGCACAGAGTCCTAGGGTAGGCCTGGTGAAGAGAGCAATTCCAGGAGCAAAGGAACTGTGGATGTCCATTAGTGGGAACACTGTGTAACTGCAGGGAGGTACAGGGGGCATGGATGAAGACCCCCTTAGCAATAGCACCCGGCTTATGGATGAATTGGTAATTCTTGAAGAGTAAACTTATTTTCTTTCTAAATATAGATTGTTCCTGCACACATTTCCAGATGTTGCCACCATAAGTTAAGGTTTCAGAAAGAGGTGGGCTAACTTAACTATGATCCTGTACCTGTGGCCAATTTCTAATTTAAATTCAGTGCTGCCTGACTCCAAAATCTATGCCTTTAAATCTCAGCCACAAGGTTTAAAAGCTGCACAAGGGACAGCTTGTTTTTCTGTGGATACCTACTATCAGACAGAAGGAAGATGGTGCCTGGAATATTAGAATTAAACTGTACTCCTAAAAATGAGAGTTTTGTGTATACTGAAGGAGCACTTTTAACATTCTGAACTTTTCTAAAAGCTATTGTGATGTACTTAATCACAAATTGCTTAAACTGTGTCTGTCTACAGCTTCTAAGTCACTAAACCTCAAGGACATATTTTGTCATATCATCATAATCTGCATTTCCTATAAAGAATAGGATCCTGGAACATCTTAGTATTTTCATCATTAAATGCATACAGAGATCTATAATATACAGAAAAATTCATAGTAAGTAGATGTGAAGATGTAAATGTTCAGAGAATACAATAGCATCTATTGTCAAGAAATAGAATTTCAAAATTCTTTGCACACAGCAGGTACGGATATTTGTGCTACATGTACCTGGATAAACATAGAACTGTTTCTTACTTCAGATGAATTTGAACTAAGCATAGTTTTGAACCTGGGAATTGCGTTTATTTTAGTAATGACGGTTCTAAGTATGCATCTTTTGTACATTCATCCTGACAGATGTAAATTTTCCCATTGCTAGATTTTCACTACATGTTTCTGCCTTTTCACAAAAAATCAAAATCTGTACTACACTATAACTTCTATTCCCACTACTGCATTTACTAACACCAAACAAAAAGCATAGCTATGTTATGAAAGTTACTCTGAAAAAAATAGGTTGAAGTTTTAAAGGTCTCATTTAGTTTATATAGCAAGAAAATCACCACCATTTAAAACGTTATCTCTTAATATCTGTAGAATGACCTGTGAGAATAGGTGCTCAGTGAAGGTTGTATGATTTTGAAACTAAAGGTGTAAATCACCAAATCAATGGATTATCAATAAATCAGATAGCTCAGGTTTCTGTGGTAAATGAAGGTCAATAGAATAGCATACCTTGTGTTTGATTATCCAGAACACAATAGAAATTCTGGTAGAACTTTGCTTAAGTTATTTAGACAAAATTGGCATAGTCCAGTTCTTTGAGTGTATTAGGTGAGTGCCTTAACTTTGAGACAAAATGCTCATATATAAAAATACATATATATTAATGCACACACATATGTGCATATATTTATATAAACATGAATATTTTAAATAGAAAGTATTCACATATTCATTTTTTTTGGTTGGTTTGTTGAGACAGGGTCTCACTATGTAATTGAGATTGACCTAGAACTCACTATGTAGCCCAGATGGTCTCGAATTCACAGTGATCCTCCGGCCTCAGCCTCCCAAGTGCTGGGATTAGAGGCCTGTGTCACCACGCCCGGCCCCTTATATTCACATTAATAGGACATCTGAGGGTGATATACTTTATTTATTTATTTTTGGTGCTGGGGATTGAACTTGGGCCCTTGTCCTTGCAAGGCAGGCGCCGGAACAACTGAGCCAAATCACCACCCCAAGTGCGATATACTTTAAAAACCGAGAAACCTAGAATATAAATACAGAGCAAAATAAAGGACAGGTAATAGGAAATAGGAAGACTGTCATTTTGCAAAAGGGAAGGGAATGAAAGAGGAATGAAGATGTGTTATGTACATGGACTAACACCTCACAAGGAACATAACCATTATGAACTGCAAACACGTGCTAATAAAAATAAAAATTGAAAGCCCAATAACTGAAGGTGGTAAGAATGAAGACTGTTTAGAAAATCAAGTGAGAATTACGTCGACGTATCTCTCTGAATTTCTGGCTTGGGGAGGGTGGGAGAGAAAGTAGTTGTTAATTTGAAGTGAAGCTTCTATCTGTTAGAAAGTTCAGGCTATGTATGGCATCCTTTATCTTAAAAAAAGAATTTGAGAAGTTTGCAGAAGCTTGCCTCGGAGTTTGGAGGCCGGCTAGTTATGTTTCTTTGCCATGATTTTCGTTTTCTTAGGTGCCATTGCTTTGTTTTAGAATGCACCTGAACAACTGAGGTCCCCCCTTGAGGCAAGCAAGGTGTAAGTCTGTGACAGGTAATCTCCTAGTTGGCCTGGCGGCATATAGCTCCTGCAAGCAAGTGAAAAAATTAGAAATTTCTACTCTATTTTATATAAAACAGTTTTTTTTGAAATGAGGCTTGAAATCTATACACACTTGAATATCTTCCCCTCCCCCACAAATATATGTGTATTTATTTTCCCCGGTTGTCTCACTTTCCTTTGCATACATTATTCGTGGTTTTTTGGTTGTACTTCTATGTAGTTCTCTTTTTCTTTAAGTAAACTTATTACATTAATGTCAGTATTAAAAGCACATGCGTATTCTCTTACAATAGTAAGGACACTAAATATGAGTAATACTAACCAAAATACAATTAAAATTACTGTTTTCAAATAGGGATGATGGAATAACAAGCAAAGACCACTTTAAAGCCAAAATATGAACAGTGTGACTAATAATGGAATTTATTATTTTATTCATTGTAGCAATATAAGCATTCACAAGTCCAACAACTCACATGCAGTATTACACTCAGTATCATGTAGATGCACTGATATATTTAAACAGCAAGTGAAAATTATAGATCAGTGTACTGTTATCATTCACATATGCAACTTCACTTTTGTTTTTTGTTGAAAAACTTCTGAAGTAATTTTCTGTTGCTTACTTACTTTGGATACATTATCTCATATAATTTTCTAGCCAGTGAAATCTAAAATGAATATCATTTGTTTTCCTATCTAGAAGGCAACCCCCTCTGTGGCAGGGACAATATTTTACTCTGTCATGGTGCCTTAAAGAAATTCATTGCTCAAATGTTTTTACTGAATTGAATACTTATTTGTCTTATACAAATCAGCGAAAGATATTCCTAATTCCACAAGCATAGTTGTCCCCAAGGTCATTTGCTAAGATGTATCAGAATTAACATATTGCATTGTAATATGTGGCTTAGAAATATTTTGAACAACACTTTCATACTGAAATCTTGCTAATCTTTTTAAAATACATATTCAAATTACCAATTGATTGGCACCCACAAGGAAACAAAATATCTTGCAGGAATGCAGAGGAGAATATTTAGGTTCAACAATGTTGCTCTTGTTTGAGCAACAGTGCTTGATTAGCTAGTAAAAATATCAATTATGCTAGATTAAAAGAATTGAAGCTGTTTTGGTAATTAAGAGCTTTAATGAGTAAGATTTATTTAACTCTAGCTTATAGACGATATCTTAGTTTTAAGAAGGTACACTATTGCTTCATACTAAATATTTTAATTTGTTTTTATACAGCATTAGTATCTGCACATAGTATAAACGCCAAGGCTTTCAGCGTCAACATAGACTTGCAAACAATTATTTAATAATATTGATGTAACAGCTAGAAGTGAAAATATTAGTGAAAGGAAAAATTAAATTTTCCAGGGCTTTTTTTCCCCTCTAACCTTTCTCTTTATCAACAAGTATAAGCAGGCATTTTCGAAAAAGCTAAATGCAATTTTCTTTTCAAAGCACTCACTTTTCAAAACTCTTTTTCCATTTTCCTAAGTTCTCCAGAGTAGCAGGATTGTATCCACGCTCACTTTAGTGTCTCATATCCAGTTTTAGTTGAACACATTTTCTTCTTAGGGGGTTGAACCTTATATGCTATCTCTGTATATTCCTTGACAGCAATGCTTATGAAAGATTTCAGAAATCAGAATCTTTTTTCTCACAGTCATATTTTTCTGTACTGTCTAGATGAGGCCTCCCAAAGAAATTGATGTAGAAAATTATGAGACTATATCAAAATTAACTACTATAACTTTCCAGTTGATAGTGTATAAAGTAACAAAGCTTTACTAGTTTAGGTAGGCTTTAAAAATAATATTTTGAAATTCAAGCAATAATATTAGGTTATTATCTTACTATCTTATCTTATTATCTTATTATCTAAATTTAAGTGAAATTCATCAAAATTATATATATATATATAAATATGTATATGTATACTATTTTCCTGGGCATATATCACCTTGGTCCTTTTTAAAAATTCATTAATTTTATTGGTACATTTTAGGTATACAGAGTGATGATATTCATCATTGGGATCTTTAAGCTTTACATGATATATCCTTGGTTCTTTTTTTCCCCTTTCCTCTGCCCTGCCTTCAAACTCTCCACCCTTCCCTATTTACAAAGACTTTGTTTCCATTTCTTCCTTTTCTCATATTTATTCCTTTCTCCTACCCCGTCCACTTCTCCTTCCCCTTCCAACCTTTTATTCCTATTTCACATTTTGATCTTCATTTACTCTTTCAGTTTCTCACAACAGAGAAACTATTTGGTATTTACAAAAGTGTGTCCTATTTATTTCACTGAAGAGTGTGGTGGCAGTGTGCATCTATTAAGCTATAAAGGTCTCTAGCTTCTTGTTCTTTATGGCTGAGTAGTACTCCATTTTATAAAAAAACAAACAAATGAACAAAAGTTCTTTATCCAGTCTCAAGTTAATGGGCAATGGGGCTAGCTCCAAGATTTAGCTGTTACAAACTGTGCTGCTATAAACATAGGTGTGCATATATTACTGTGGTATGATTCTTTTAATTCTTTTGGGAACATACCCAGTAGGGGAATAGCTGGGTCAAATGGGACCTCTAATCTAAGTTTTTTGAGGTATCTCCATTCTGATTTCTGCAGTGGTTGCACTCCCACCAACAGTAGAGAAGAGTTCCTTTTTCTCCACAACACCACCACCATTTGCTATTGTTTCATGTCTTGATAACCATTCTTTCTAGAGTGAGGTGGAATCTCAGTGTGGTTTTATTTGCATCTCTCAAATGACTAGTGATATTGAACATTATTTTTTATATATTTATTACTGTTTCTACTTCTTTGAGAAAGGTCTGTTTATTTAAGATGCCCATTTTTGGATTGGGTCTTTAAATTTGGAATGTCTGATATTTTTAAGTTCTTTATGTATTCTAGATAGTAGATCTTTTCTGGGAAACCAGTTGGTCTTAATTCAATAAGTCTTAAGGACATTAAGCTAAAACAATACCTATCTAAAAATCACTTCTAGAAATAGGTGCAATAGCGCTAGGTAAACAAAGTATCCTGAAGGTTTCATAAAATTTCCATAATGGTAATGTGAAACAGATATTTTCCTTAGGTGTGTGAGCTTGCTTTTTTCCATCATCTGTTTGGGACATTTTTCCCTTCATCCCCAAATGAAGGTTTGAACTATATGATTCTGAACTCACTTCCAACATTCATAATGAGTTTTCCCTTTTGTGGATTTTTTCATTTACAAAGACTGCCTGAGTTGTTCTCAAGTGACAGGTAAATCTTTACATGTTAGACTTCAAAATGTGGTCTTCTCACCTTCACATAATTTCCTGCAGAGCCCTGAGGACAAGTGACATTGACGACCATGTTTTTAAATATTTCAACCTAAGTATTTTGATTTCTGTCGTAATTGATAGTTAACTGTAATCTATTAAAGACAAATTATTTCACTTCCCATAAATGAATCCTTACATAAATAAATTAATATTGAATGTATTTTGGTTAAAATGTCCTCAGAGAAGCACCATGTAAAAGTTATTAAGATTCAATACCATAACCCAGAAGAGCAACCAACATTTCAAGATGATATTCTTTAAGCCTGTGCTTACTTTTAGAAAGGAGTAAAAATTAATCAATTACAATTAGGTGAGGTGAGGCTCAGTAAGGCCAATGAAAAGATCCATTAATTTAAAAAAGGCTACAAGAGGAAATCTATTAAGTCTGAAGGCATTTGACCTGATGTACAATATAATTTGATATACATATAATTATTGTCCTAAATTTGGCCTGTTGAATATATTTATATTGCCTTTATAGTCTTAAACAAATAAAAACAATGAACACAAATGTTTGTGTTCTTGGGAATGAGCATGGATGTTACAAAGTTAAAATTTTAAAGTTCATTTATATTCAATATTTTTGTGAATTTTCATAAAATAAGATAATAAGCAACACATTTTTATTTATGGATGGTACTAACTTGGATGATGTTTCATACACAGGGGAGGACAGGGAAATAATTTTAATAAAGAACCTAGAGGCATTAGAAGTATGGTAAGGAAATGATAAAACCAAGATTTAAGTTGTAAAAATGCAAATCATTACACAAGGGGAAGAAATAACCTAATGCAACTACTCAGAGGGTAGGACAGACCCAAGAAAACAGTTAGAGGCAAAATAAATCTCTGGGTGATAGTGCACAGAAAATGAGATATGAACCAGCAATAATAATAGGCAGAACATATTCCCTTGCGCTTCTGAACCACAATGAGGCATTGTGGCACAGGAAGATGAAGGGCAGGGCACCTAAACACTGGCTTAGCTTCTGCTACAAAAAAGGCAGGAATGCACAGTTGGACACAGCTGTGTCGGGTTCCAACTGCTAGAAAGCTGTCACAAGAGAGTGAAATTCTGTTACACGTCTATTAAGCAGACTCATTCTAAGTGAGTATAGTCCCCAAAAACTGAGCAACATACAATGACTTCCCATATGAATGTCTAACTCCTAGGAATTCAGGAGAAATTCCACACACACGGCATGTGAATCACATTTTATTTGTCTCAATTCAGCCTTTAGAAACACACACACACACACACACAGGCAACAGAAAGAATCATTTTTAAAATCAATTTTAAAAATTGAAGCGGAGGCTGAGATTATATAATTCAATGTCAGGGTACTTGCCCAGCATGCCCGCGGCCCTGGGTTTGATTTCTAGCACCTTAAAATATTTTTTAAAAATTAAAAATAAATAAATCAGAGTCTAAAATATCCAAAATGTGATTCCGTTTTTAATCATTTATTACATAGGAACCACCTTAAAGATAACAAGGAATAGTCTAATAATTATTATTATTCTCTGATTATTTGGCTATGGAATTTTGTTGTATTTTCTCATAAAATAAAAAAGAACAAATTAATTTATAGTAAAAAATAGACATTTTTATGCTTTACAGTTGAAATAAAATGAAGCACAACAAAAGTGAATCAACTCTGTTAACATTCTTCAGAGCCAAAGTATAACGCCAGAATTTAAAGACTTGTGTGCCTTATGCCAAAGTCAGTGGTTTTCCCATTATTGAATTTGTTCATTGATTCTGTAACTGACCTAGTGCCCATCAATCCTGTGAAGCAACTTTAGATTTCCATACCTCCTTACAGAGGTTTTCTTCAGGTTTCTAGTTTACAAAGCCTTTGGCCAGGTTTTCCACTGGCTTCTGTTAGCATATGGGAGAAATAATGTTTAGAAGTTCTTTTCAAATTTGTATACATACAATTTAGAAACCAAATAAATGGTAGGTTTCACAAGTAAAATAACTTTTGTAAAATTATAATGGCAGGGCATGAGACAATTATATATGTATTTCTTACAACTTGTTTCTAAATGTTCAGCCCAGTGATCACAGAGTACTCACAAACAATAGCTAGTGAAATCTTCCTTGCAAAAAAGCTCATATTCTTTAGAGCTGAGATAGGAAAAAAAAGAAAAAAAAAAAACCTAAAACAAAACAAACAACCAAAAAAACCGCACAGCCTCTTAAATTCTTTTATTCCATTTCCCAGGATTTCTTTTATTCTGATAAATAATTTAGGTATGATTGATAAGATTTCCTGAGATGAAAAGGTTTGGAGAGAATTGGATGCTTTCCCCTTACCTTGGTGAATACTACAGTGCAGATACAGTTATGGGGCAGGATGACTATTACATGCGCATGATCTGAATCAGCAGTGTTCTATAGACTCATCTGTATCAGAGATTAGCTGTGACTAGGAAGATGAACTATCCGTATGTCAGTTTTGCAGAATTAAATTTGTACATGATTATACATAGTGCTGTGGGCTTTAAGTTTCTGTAATCTGTTGTATGTACGGATAGACCACACTAAGGAGGATCATCAGATGACTTAATTATCTTCATGGAGACAACTCATGGGAGGCTGCTAACAAAAAGCCAGCATTTTTCCTAGGAAATAAATATGATTTTAATTTAAAGCATCGATACCATAAAACCAGTCACGAAAATTAGGCTACACAAAGTGACTTCTCTAAATTCTGTTTGCCACTCTTTGCCTTCAGACAAAAAGGAGAGAAAATGTCAAACATATTTACACATTGCAATAATTTTTACGAAACCAGTGGAAAAGTCTTGACCTTCGATGTAGTGACTTTTCAAAAGTGCATTTTTCTAAAAAAGAAAAATTATCTTGGGGCCTTGGACCAATGAAATCTCATCTCATTTGATTTCTTATTTGGAGGGGAGGTATTTAGAAATTATTAAGATATGGTTAGTGCAAGCCTATTTAATGACTCATCCTGCTTTTTCTGATGTTTCATTTCTTTGAGAACATATTTAATTCAAGGGATTTCCTGGTCAAGCAGCTGAAGATGGAGCCAACCAGCAGTCAAGCTAGGGTCCCAGAAGTATCCCTAGCATTATACCCAAAACCCACAAATCCACTGAAAAGAAAGTCAGCTGGAAAATCGGTGTATTGTATCTTGTTAACAAGATTGACAGATAGAGGGGGGGCAGGCAATTTTTATTTATCCATTGAATTGCAATATTCTGGCTTTGCTGTGTGAGCACTGATTTTGAATTATATAGTAAAATCAACTATTATATGAGCTAGAAGAAAATACGGTAATATTATTTCTTAGCACTTAGGATCTGGAGTAGTAAAGATGAATGGCGTGAACAGATATGGGCAAGAGCTTTGAGTAGTGATAGATGATGAGCTTAAGTGAGGAAGGGTTGGGGTGGAGCATGAGAACTGGGCATGAGCTGATTTTCCTCTGCCAGGCTCCCCTGTCAGGCCCCTGTGCCAGGCTGATCTACTTGGAACTGCCTGACTATGGACAGAAACCTCTACAAACTGTGACCCAAAATAAACTTTGCTCCTTTAAGTTGTGAGTATTGGCTATTGTGTCTCAGCAGCAAGAAAGTAGCTAAAACAATGAGAATGACACAAGAAAAGGTAAAGGATCTGCACAATGTAAATTATAATATATTAATGAAAGAAATTGAAGAGATTTTGGAGATTTAAGAGAATTGAAAAGCACAGATAGACATCTATTCATGAAAGGAAAGAATAAAAATTGTTAATTTATTCTTATAACCCAAAGCAACAAACAAATTCAATGCAGTCTTTCTTGAAATACAGTGGTGGCTCAGTTCACAAACTTAATTCTTTCCACTCTTCTCTCACAAACTTAATTGGTCATAAATTTAATCAAATTCAATGGTTAGGTTCAATGTTGACCTTATGGGGAAATTTGATTTGAAACAAATTTGGTTTCCAGCTAGAATGGTGGAAAGAATTAAGTTCATGAACCAAAGTACATACAAACAACTATTTTCAAATAATTAGAAAAGGCAACCTTGAAATGTACACAGAATCACAAAAATCTTGAGTATACAAAACAATCTTGATTTTAAAAGAGTAAAGCAGGAGGCATTATAAGTATTTGTCTTCAGAATAAATTACAAAGCTATGATAATATAAACAACCTGATACTGCACAAAAAGACACAGAAGTAAACCAATTTATCCACAGACAACCTTTTTCTGACAAAATAATAATAATATATTGGGGAAAAGACAATCTCTTCTCTGAAAACTTCTGGGGAAATTGGAAATCTACATACAGAAGAAAGAAATTAGATGTCTAGCTCTCACCAAACACAAAAGGTAACTCAAAATTAACAAGATTTAAATGTAAGAAACTATGAACAAACTTTCAGGGCATTGCAGAGAGCAAAGATTTTTGGAAGAAGACCACAGAAACACACAAAAGATGAAAGCAAATTAACAAAAGGGATTACCACAAACTGAAAAGCTTTTGCAGAGCAAAAGAAGTAATCAACAAAGTGAAGAAACAACCTACAGGACAGAAGAAAATATCTGAAAATTAACTAATATAAGAAAACTAATACATCATTTTAAAAATGGCATATTTAAAAACCAAAATCTGTAATAAGTGCTCATAGAGGTGTTAAACGTTTTCATTGGTTTAGGTTCAATTTATATGAAACAGAAGTAGAAAATGTTATCTAGGTAGGCTTTCCTCTGATGAACTCACTTGTACTAATTTATCTAACATGTATAGTGCTTTTAAAAATGACTCTGCTCCCTGACAATCACATATAAAGGCTGGCTTTTCTTCAAAATTCACTCTCTTTATTTTTGGAAGGAAATTCTGATGACTAGACAGTGTATAATTTTCATAAATGTTCTAAGTATTTCAAAATAAAACATATTTGCAGGACATGGTATATGAAGTTGCTCTGTAGTTAATGTGGAAAGATAGTTCACATTCTTTTGATTGATTTCTCCATCAGTCAGCGACATAAAACATCATACCACAATTTCTTATTGAAATATTTTTATTTCTTAAAATTTAAAGCGGTATTAAGTACTTTCATGGCTAGAAAAATTATAATGTATATTTATATTTTAGATTTTTTAAAACTATAAATCTACAATTTATTCTGTGTAATATCATACCACTAATAGGATTGGAAAAATTTAAAGCTAGTAACATATATTTAAAACTTTTCACCAAATGTAATACAATTGAGAACAAATTGGAAGAAGATTCTAGAATGAATTTGTGCTTCCTTCTTTTGATGAGTTATTTGGAAGAAGTAATTTTAAAATATTCTGAGAAAACCATCTTTTAAATGATTTATATTACAATTTAGCAAAATGGATGGACCTGGAGATAGATGCCTTCCAAGAAATACAGGAAATACCCAATTCAGAGTGACATTCTCACTGAGAACAGTAAGAAGGCTGCCCTGGCGCCAGTGGATCTCAGTGGTGGTAAATAGGAAGCTAAGTGCTCACACCCACTAATAATTCAGAGCATCAAAGAAGTTTTCACAAACTCATCCTCTTATCCAGTTAGCCAAAGACTGAAAAATTTCACCACAGTGGAACCCTTTGAGACAACTAGAAAAATTGCAACACAAATTACTCAGAGAAACCTCCTAAGAACAATATTTCTCGACTAAGCCCATGCTTTTAATTTCCGCCCTAATTGCTGAAAAGATTAATGATGAATTAATATAAGATTCAATATTTAATATCTAAATTGGTGTTATAAGGAAAACATTTAAAGAATATTTTGATAAATAAAAAGAAGAGCCAAGGATAATCATTGTTTAAAGAAAACAGAGGGCACAGAGGGAATATTTTAAAGGTAAATAGATGAATAACAGCAACAACAAAACCAAACATACAGACTAAAGAATTTTCTATGGTTTTTATTCACATAAATAATAATTATATTTTCAAAGACAGATGATTAACATACCTCAGAATAAGACTGATTCCAGGATGTAGGAGAACACTTAGTCATACTTTACACTCAAGGTGATTAAAGTAAACATGGAATTATAGGTGAAATAAAAATATGAGAGGATTTCTATATTGATGAAATAAAAATAGCAGGGCAAAGCTTAAAATGGTAACAGAAACTGTAACAGGAATAAGTGGAGAAAAGGAGAAATGTTGCTCTTAATGAAATGCACACGTTTATCAACAGAGAGACTATGTCATTGGAGTTTTAAAAATTTAGAATTAACGTATAGGGCTGTGAGGTAGCTCAGCAGTAGAACATGCAAAACCCTGGATTTCAATCTCTAGAATAAAGGAAAAACAATTTCATAAATGTAACTCGTGTTTCTAGAGAAGAAAACATGGAAAAATGAAATAAAAGGAAGCAATTAGAAGATGAAATAATAAATACACCTCTTTTTATAAAAAAAATATAGGGCTGGGAATTTGGCTCCGTGGTTCCACTGCCTGCCTTGCAAGCACAAGGGCCTAAGTTGGATCCCTGGTACCAAAAATAAATAAATAAAATAAAATAAAATTAAAATTAAAAATGTAGGTCTAAATTTTAAGAGTGTAAAGCAAAACATATAATAAGTGAATACAACAAAAAAATCTCATATAAACATATTTATAATAGTAAATAAAAACATCAAACTAAATTTCATATGTAATATATAAAATACATTTTTATTTAAGTAGGGACTGTATGTAAGTTGTAAATATCTTTGGGATATACAGCAGTAAACTTGCATATATAGAAAGCAGAAAACCAAGACAAAAGAAATTCACAATTTTCTCTAAATCTGCACATTAATGCAATCCTAAAGAAATTACTATTTTTTATAAAATATGAGCCATTTCTGAAGTTTAGAAGGAGGAATAAAATGAAGAAACAGAAAGCTTTTACAAAAAGGATAGGCAAAGATATCTAGCTACAGTGGCTGTTTAAAAATATATAAAATTAGTCATTTAAAAAGTAAACACTGTCACATGACCACAAAAAATTGCATTGTTTAGGTGAGTAAGTTCCCCATGAATTAGGATATAGTAAATGACAGAATAGCAATGCGATCTGGGAAAGGTGAGTTATTCAATAATGTTGAAACAACTGAGTAGGCATAAAAATCTAAATGCTATGAAAATATAGAATATTAAATAATGTTTATTGAATTTTCATAGATATATTAATTTACAACTTTCTCACTGCTTTAGGGAAAGGGATGTTCAGATTACAATCATAAACTAAAATATTGTATTCTGATACTGTAGGCCAAAGGGTCTAACAAAAAAACCCCAAAATTGAATAAATTGCTTCCATCTTATATGACTATATTTTATCTTAATTTTTGCCCACCCACAAAGAGTTCAGGGCTAGTGATGTTTTGCATAGCAAAAATTTGGAAGTCAGATGAGGTGAACCTTTTGTGAACATATCATCAAGTCTGTGCCACTAAAAATGAAAACATCAAAATTAGCCCAAAGTGGTATTATTATTATTATGGCAAAAATAGCTTATTTACCATATTTCAGCAAGTATCTCATTTATGTAAATGAGGCAACCAGAAAAACTAGATTTATTTGAAAAATTTTAAATTAGGTATTTTTCCTTTAAAATTTTTATCTTCATTAAAAATCTTTTAATATATTCCAGAAATTGACACACTCAAATATAACTAAATATTCATTGACTTTACCTCTTTATTGTACTAAAAGCAAAAGCAAAATTACTAACTTCATGCACTGAATGTGTACATATGAAAAATTATCGCTCCTGTAAAATCCAAATTGTTCAAGAGCCCCAATTTTTTTCATTTTTAGTTTAGCTTCAAACCCCAAAAATACTGCGCTTTGTTTTGCAATAAGTTATGTATTAGAAGAGTGTCATAGCTTCCAGGCAAGAAGTAGAAGTCTGACTCATTTTTAACCTCTGAACCACGATTTGGTAGGGGAATGGAAATGAAGGGCCAAAGCTAAATTAATAGATTGAGGTTCTAAAAAAAATTAGAAAAAAAAAGCTTAATTTGATGATGAAAAAATGAAACTTGGTTATTTAGCTCATGAATCATGCTGTTGTTATCCAAATGTGAAAAGCTCATAGTAGCAATTGTAACATCATTAGTGCTTCTCTTGGCCTTTTGTTTGTTTTTCATCTTTTAGATTCTTGCTGTTAATTAAGACCCAGTTTGTATTCATTGCTTGTATTTTGATTTATAGATACATAATTGTTCAGAAAAAGAAAAGCGCTCAAAATGCCTATAATTCATGTCTTTGTTAAATAGTCAAGACAAAATCTTTCAGTGGTTTTATTTCATTTTATTCTAAACATAAATACAGAGATACTCTTTTTTCTAATGATCGTACTGTGCTTTATTTTTATTCTTTCATTTGATAATGAAATATAGACATATGATGAAATTTTACTATTTTTGATGATATCCATTTGGCAGCCAATTTTAATAGTAAATTATATTAAATACTTGAATGCATGTTTACATGCACTACATAAAATAAAAATAATTTCTACAGTAATAATATCAATGGAAATTCACAGTTTCCAAGTTGTGTGAAAGACACTAATTAATGCTTAGGATCACTAGTAAGGAGTTTGGAATGTGAATTTTAAATGGGAAGAAAAGGGCTAAAGGTTTAGGGAAAGTGGGAAGGGTAGGGGAAAGGTAATAAGGGAAAAAATATGAGAAAATGAAAAAATGGAAATAAAGTATTTGAAAATGGAGAGGGGAGGAGGGGGTGAAGGGAGGGCAGGGACAAGGGGAAAAAATGAGAACCAAGACCTGTCATGTAAAGGTACAAGACCCCAATGATGAATGTAACTGTACTGTATACCTAAAATCTACCAATAAACTCAATCAAGGGAAAAAAAGTGAATTTTAAGCTAATGATCGATAAATTACTAGCTATAAGTTTACTATAGTTTTATTAATACTTAAGATATATCACATAGTGGTACAAATTCTCCTGATTAATGTTATCATTATGTACATCTAAAATGTACCAATAAATATTTTGCTAAAAAGTAAAGATTAATGTGCATGATCAGTGGGTTGAAAAATCATGACTCATGACGTTATAATTATTGTAATGGAGAGGAACACTTAATTATGCCTCTTTCAAAAGCCTCTATCGTTTTTCTGTCATTTTTCTGCTCATGCCTAGCTAATAGTTTTTTGCATACTTGAGTTGGGACAAAATTATCCAGTTTACCAAATAGTATTTGCAAGCCCAAACAACAGTTAAAATTCCAAGGCTGATTTTTGTAGAAATGTAAATCTGTCGTCCTCACTCCTGTTTCAGCCCGAACGACTCCAGTAAAAATAAGAGAACTACAACTGGACTCCGTTCTCTGCTTTTGACCAGTGAACTTCTCCCATTTCTTGCCAGTACCTTCCTTTTAAGTGTCTGGAAAGAAGAGGGGATAGAATAATGGGTAAGGGATGTGACCACTGTTGCTTAGCTGGCTACAAATGTTTTCAATGACGCTTTCACTTCTGTACCCTGCTTCCGTGGATTCATTAGATGTCCTGCTGGAGCGTATATGGCTCTAGTGGACTATATTAATTTATTTACTGACATACTTTTTCAACGCAGCCAAACTACTCTCTGCATTTTCCTTTATCACATTCAATGACCTTTGTGGAGGTCAAGTATACTCTCTCTTTATGAGATTTTGGTTTCTCTTAGTAGGTCTTTTTTACAAGAGCTGGGATAACCCTATGACAGCTTTCTGTGGAAGAGTACACATTTTGTTTAAAAAAGCGGGGGCGGGGCAGGGATTTAGCTCAGTGGTGCCGCTGACTGCCTCACAAAAGATCCCAAGTTGGATCCCCAGTAGCAACAACAAAAAAAAACCCCAAAAGCCCAACCTGCTCTTGCACGTTCTACTGAAAATTTCGGAATTGCAAGGCTTCAGGGCCACAGAACTTTCCTGGTACTGCGATTGAGCCACACCTTCTTGAGATCCAGGCCACAATCCACTGTCGTGATTAATTTGGGAACCAAATCAAATGCTCTCTGTCTTCTAATTACAGAAAATATATTGCCTAGTTCTGTAGTTGGAAGTTGTCCTCTTACATTCATACAGTTCCTCTCAGAAGTTAAAAAGAATGTTATCTGCTGAAGATATATAAGGAAAAAAATAGGATGTCCCCGTGGAGCCTAAAGCAATGTTCAGAGCTGATTTTAGCCTGATTCTGAGAAGGGAGTAGGTGGGAGAGGACACTCCTTCACAGCTGTGTGGTCAGATGGAGGTCGGGAAAGCCATGGCAGAGTCCTCCAGCCACTATTTGCTGTAAGAGGAGTCCTATGTGTCTTAAAGACGGGTTCTTATTAATATCGTTGTCTGATCAGGTCACCGGCAGGGAGCACCCCTAGGTAGGTGTGTCCTTTATAGCAACTACGGTGCAGCAGCGGGAACTTTTGGGTAATGACTTCGGGATTGGAGAGACATATTCTCATGGTCACCTGGTATTCCTCCCTCTTGCTCCAAAGTGTGAAAGGTAAGGAAGCATTCTTGTCTAAATCATCTTCTCATCAACATTTCCCAGAGAACCCTCTTTGTGTTTCGCTTCCTGTCCTCAGCTCCTATTCTTCAATTTTCAAAGCATATAACATATTTTAATTTAAAAATACTTAGGTGGGCTTTTACTATTTCCTTGGAAAATCTCTATGTGGTTATTTGCTCTTGAAATGCCCTATCAATTTTTTTTGGAGATCCTTAGAAGACTTTTTAATTTGACATTTTCTACCATATCTATTCTTAAATCTAAAATAAAATTAGGGAAATGAATGTTTCACAATCCCTATCTTCCACAGTGAATCTGATAACATATTAACTATTAAACTAATCTATTTTATATAACACACAGTGTGCTTAATGAAAAAATAATGGTATTTGACATACTTGTGAATTAAATATATTATTGTTACTCATGGGGTGACTGCACAAAAGTTTGTCTGCTTTGTATAGTAAAACATTTATACTAGACTGCATGTAGTACTGAAAAACTGTGCTTACCTACTGATTTACATATCCAATTTTTCTCCTTGAAATGCAAATAATTTTAAGAAGTCATTTTTTTCACTGTCTTTTTGCTCTTACCTATGAAACATACTGATTTATACACAGATCTATGGATACAAATATATTCCAGTCTGAAATTTAAAAAAAATGCTAATTCACAATGTATGCACTCTGTACATCTAAGTCTAAAATAAAAATTTGGCTCGTTATTTTTCAAAAAGAAAAAATATGATTTTGTTAGTTTTTAAAACCTAGCTCTGGTTAGAGTAATTTGACAGAAAGAAAATAAAACAAAACAATGCAATATTTTGAATTCTGTCATTTTAATATTTATGTAATGTCTCATTACAAAGTATTGATTTTGGTACACAATGTACTGAAGTTGTTTATTACTTATGCCAAAGTAATGCCAAGTTTTGAGTTGAATTTGTTGTTTAAGCAGATTTTTATGAGTGTGTAGAATATAAAATTACTTGCTAAATTACTGAATGATTTCTGATAATCCTAAATTTAAAAACATGATACTTTTCAGGACTGTACTTTATATTTAGGTTGCAGTCAAAGTTAAATCATTTCTTGATTATTTAAAAATTCTATTATAAAATAGTTACTGCCCCAGAAATCAGCATGCATTGTGCTTGGTTAGAATAACTAACAGTTTAGGAATTCATCTAGTTGTGTTTTTTATTTATTCATGATAATTTTATAAATGTGTCTACAAAAACAGATGTACCAACTCAAAAGTGTAATATTGACATTAACAGAGATTGATTTCTCCGTGGTTCCTAGAATTAAAGAGCTTCTTCCTTATAAATTGGAATATTACTAATAGACAGATCTAGTTGCAAATGTAAGCAGGCAGACAAGACACAGAATACTTAAATGTTCTATATGACTAAGGCTTTCACCTCAGAAATGGAAAATGAAGAGATAACAGTTTTCATTTTTGAATAGAATGAAATAGCTTGCTATAGACCAAACTTATCCTAAGAGCAGCTACAATGACTCTATGTAACATTTTAAAAATAATTTAAAGTTACAGAAAATCTTCTGAAAGGGTAAAGGACAAGATTTTTGAAAGGGAATAATGGAAGTAAAGTCGAGGGCTTTCTGCCTTTTTCAGTAGTCTTCTTCTGATAGTAAGTTCAGGACATCACTCGGAGAAGTTAGGCTTTGCCTAGATGAGGGCACATGCTAGGGAACAGCTGTACCAGTAGCACATCCAGTAGCACATCCAGTAGCACATCCTGTAGCACATCCAGTAGCACATCCAGTACCACATCCAGCAATGTATGCTGATGGGGGAGATAAGCTGAAGAGTTGAAGGGCCAAGATCTCAATGGGAAATGATGAGTGGCAAATGTACTCAGACACACACCCTGTTTTCCTCTCAAATTATTTACCCAATGCTTAAATTTCTTAGGACAGGGAGCTGAAAGCTAAGCATGGCTTTGAAAAGGAAAGCGGAGTTCTCTGCTGTGTCCTTATCCTGTCCTTAAAATTGGAGATTGGTATTTATCAGATAGAGGAACAAACTAAGATTTTTACTTGAAAATTCTGGACTTTTTCACGTTTGGAATAAGTGTGAACAAGAGGTATCAGTGATCTATGAAAATTACTATCTAGCCTCAGGTCAGCTTTATTACTAATTAAATTACAATCATTGTCTATTGCTCTCTCTGCCCAGAAGAGAGAGGAGTAAACCATTCCCAGAGAAATGTAACACTACAGATTTTAACATCCATAATTCTAGAATTTAATTAAAGAAGTGATTAAAGATGCCAACACCCAAAAGGAAAACAATTAAAAAGAGGCACAGTTGACCTGAATGCTGGAGTTAATAAAAATAAATTAATATCACCATGAATAATAGGTTAGAGCAAATAGACCAAGAAACAGAAAAAATAGATGAATATGGAGAATTATTCACAGAGAAATGGCATCTATCAATAATGTATAAATAAAGAATTCAAGGACTGAATTTTGAAAACTCTGAAGTAATGAATTTAATGGTGCATTTAATATTAGACAAAGCAGGATGGATATTAGTGAACTGGAACACTTATCAACAGCAAATATCCAAACAGAAGCATGAAAGTATGTGAAAAATACCAAAAGAGCATAGAATGTGTTCAGGATATAATGAAAAGGTGTTACAAACACATAGAACTGAAGCTTCAGAGAAGAAAGGCTAGAGAAAGACAGAACAGCAGCAGTGAAAAAAATAGCTATAACTTTCAAAAACCTGCATAAAGATATGAATCAATAAATAAGTGATGCCCAAGAAAGATAAATTTGAAGTGTATGACATCTAGGTGCACCATAATAAAACAGTGGAAATCCCAAAGATGAAATCTTATAATACCCTGATAGGATAAATACATAACTAAAAAATGCTAGCAACCATATCAAGCAAGATTTCTTTATTCAGAAAAAATATTCTCAAAATATGGATGAATTAAATATATTTTCAGGTAGACAAAATCATATAGAATTTATTACAAATAAACTTACACCAAAAAAGGAGGGTAAATACCTTAGGTAGAAAGACATTGATCACAGGATAATAAAGGACAGGAATGAATGACAAAGGAGACATGGATTGAACATGATAATAACCACAATGCTGATACAGTTTTGTGCACATGATTAAAATGTGTGAACATAATGGTACAAAATTGGAGAGGGTGTATGTGGAGTAGTCTATTCCTAGTGTTGGAGAAAAAGTACTGAAATAATAACATGCTACATTATAAAGGAAATTATAATCTACAGCAATCATTATGCAAATTCAAGAAGAAGCTATAAGTAATAAAATAATAAATACCGCAAAAGATAAAGGCAAAGAAAAAGCTGAACTAGATATAATGGTGTGCACCTTCATACAAGCACTCTGGGAGGCTAAGGCAGCAGGATCACAAGTTCAAGCCAAGACTGGGTAGCATAGCAGCTTAGCAAGACACTGAATCAAAATAATAAATGCAATGAAATGATGATGGATTCAACCTCCAGTACTGTAAAAGCAAACAAAACAAAGCAAAGCAAAATAAGAACAAAACAAAACAAAAACCTAAGCTCATATAAAACAAAACAAGAACAGTAGGAGAGCTTAACGCAGGTTGGCAGCTATGAAGTCAAATATATTTTTAATTATATGCAATGTAAATGAACAAAATATTTGAATAATAGATTATTAGACTGAATTAGGAAAAATCCTCAAATATGTGCTATTCTTTGAGAAAAATCAACATAAAACTCGAGTGACTGAATCCCAAAACTGGATAAAAGATATACCAAATAAATAGGAGGAGGCACAAGAAAGTCTATATGTGACTTTAGAAGGTTCAAAGGTAATTTGGAGGCAAAAGTACCGCTAGAGACAAGGAATGGTACTTTATCATAATGATAAAAAAGTAAATCATTCAGAAAATATGAACTCCCAAGCTCGATCTCAGGTAACCCCCAAAAATTTTTTAAAAAATTTTCCTTTTAGACTTGGCAAAGTTTACTTCTGAATATTTATATTGCTGATCTTTACTTTAACTATTCATATGTAATTTGTATTCTCTAAAACAGAAATTCCCATTGATTTTGACAGTGAGATTCATGTTCCTATCTGGCAGTATATACCAAATTGCTATTAATGATGTCAAAGTCACGGAGTCTGCTATCATTGGCCAGTGACTATTGTATCATGCTTTGTCCATAAAAAGCACTGAGTTTGCTAGGCACTTTATAAAATGTGTGGGGCAAAAATGGGAAGGAAAATGTAAAATGTGGATGGAGCAGCAGAAAATTTAGGAGAAAAAACTGCTTAAGGAGCATGCCCTTTGAATCAATAACATCATCTTTGTTTAATAAACTCAGCCCTTTGATTTATCAGTAAAGACTCAGATTCATCCCTCATTAAGAGAAGACTGCTCTACAGGCTTTGTTTACTTAGAAAACTAAATTGGAGGAAATGTTGCTAGGTTGCACTTGTATGTGGTTCCAATAATTTACAATGAACAAAAAGAGCTTGCAGTTTTGAGCAGACTAGAAATAATTTCATATGAAGTAAATTACACACATCAATTTTAAGAAAAATCTATAATTATTTGTCCTACCATAATTACCTGCAAAGTAGGGTGTTAATGCACAATGAGTTAAAATAGAGCTAAGTGTCTCTTGGATTATTATTCTTGGTCTTTCCAGGGGACAGGAGTCATCAACTGAAGATATGTGCATCCACTGAAATGTAGGGTTATAAAAAGTTTGAATAAGTTGTAAATTGGCAAAATGAAGCCTGTAAGCCTGAATGAAAGTGTATTTGATGTGTAAGTTTATTAATTAGGCCTCGTATACATTTGTCAGAGATCTAATTTTACAGATTTGCCTCTTGGAATGCATGGATTTAACCAAGAACCCATTTAAATTCTTTAGCTTCTAGTTCATATGTGTCTTTGGCTAATGCACAGAAATATAGGGAAGACTTGACATTTGAGTATTCAATTAATTACTCCACTAAATATCTTGCCTGAATGTACTATACAAAGTGAAAGTATATGCTTCATTGACTAAAATGTCATTATTTTTCACACTATACCAAAGGCCAGCTTAATGGGTTGCAGTTTCACAAATAATTAGACTAAATTATAAAATGTCAAAATAAATGAAAAACTGTGCCCTTTAATAATTATTTTTTATTTAAAACATTACTAATTTGCATACAGCCTAATTTTCCAAATTGGAAAAATTTAACTGTTCTTTCTAATATTCATGCAAATTATCTTATTTCATTTATTTATATGATATTTCAATTTTTTAAATGCCATTACTAAGATAAAGATCTTAGGAGTTTTTATTCTGCTGAAGGAAAATATACGTTATCTGATAATTTCTCACTAAAGAGTAATGACCATCTTTATAATCATTTCAGCAATTCCTTAACCAATTAGTTTCCTCACTTGCCTGAAAGTTTCTCTATTAATCACTGATAGTTTAAGTGCCAACGAAGGTTGATTCCCTGAATAACTTATTCAAAATAATATATGGAGCCCTGTATCTTTCATCAATTACATAAAGCTGGTACCTCAATTACCTGCACGCCATCACTGAACAACTTTTACTTCATTCTTTCAAGTTTTTTCCGCAAACCATTGATACCTGCATTATGACCCCATCAACATCCAGCTAGCAATTTTACCAAAGTCAACAATATTCTCTCTTCATAAGATCTTGCTTCCTAGTGACATAAAACAGTTTGCATTTATTTCACACACATATGTGGCCCGGTTGCTTTTTGCTGAGATGGAGACAGTGTAAAAGTGAGCTGAGTACAGGTATGCTCTATGAATTATTTTACTTGAACTAATTAACTAGCCTATTCTAATGTTTTGCTTATAGGGATGGCAACAATCCAGCAGGACAATTAGAAATGTGAAGCCTCTTAAGGTTTAACTTGGACTAACTAGATCACTCTCACTTCTTTTCATGTTTAGTTGGTCAAAAAGTCAGTCTCAAGGCTGGCTCTATGTCAACGGGTTGGAAACACCCTTTGTCTTTCATGCCAGAAACTGTTAAGTCACAATACAACAAGCATTAATGCAAGAAAAGATGCAAATTGTCCAACATAGCTTAATGCCCAAGGATGATTTCTTCCTTATGTGAGCTCTTTGAACTCATTGGCTCTCTAATCTCAGTTCTATCCTACTTGTCCTCTTTGTCAGTTTTTTTTCCTTTTGCTTGTCAAATATTGACACTTTGTAAGTTTTCTTATCAAATACTTAAATTTATTTTTCTTCTCATTCTATACATTTTTGAGGGCTTCATCTATTTGTGCAACATCATCATCACTTGTATTCATTCCGAAATGCTTAAATCTTGATTTGTAGATTCTCACTTGAGCTTCAATCTCAATTTCTAAGTCTATACTAGATTTGTCAACCTAAAAAAAATCAAGAACTCTAGCCTCCATATATCCACAGTGAAATTATTGATATTCTAATTATCAAGACTGTTATTTCTATTTTATTTAAATGGTAACAAAGCCACATTGTACCTAGACATACAAGTTTGAATTCTAAAAAAACAAATATAGCAACATTTCTTTTCAACCCTCCCAAATTTAATCAGTCACTAAATCCTGGTGAGTCTACCAAATCCCTCTTCTAATATTTCTACAGCTCTTTGTCTAACTTATTTGACAAATTTTCCTACAGAGATTGTCATCAAGGTATTGTGCTAAGCCATGTTAAATACTCAGAAATAATATGTCTCACATAGGATATCAATATTATTATATTGATAAATTTTAAATAGTGTTGAGAGTATGGAGTTATAAGTTTTAGAAGGTGACTTTACGACTAAAATACTGTTTTGTTATCTAGCTTATATATTATATTATACAAGATGGGTAGTATTTAGATATATAAAGAAAACATGATAGTAGAGAAAAAGCATATTCAACATTCAATAATGACCATGGATTCAAAATAAAATTGTTAAATCTCATGAAATTTGAGTGTAGGTAATTTGTGGCCTTCCTCCCATTGAATGGGCCTGATTATTAAAGCAGAGGAGGCTGATATTCCCTATCTTAATTTCTGAGGAGACAGACATAATTTATTCTGGAAGTATCAGTCAGGGTAAAGAATGCATAGATAGAGCCAATGCCTCCTAGTGATAGCGGTTATAGTGAGGAGTCTTTATTAGTGGTGAAATCACTGAGTGTGAATTATAGAACTACAGAATATACAATATAACATTGTTTATCTTTTTGTAGTGAAAGTCACGTTGTATTTTATTAATTTGCTTTTACTCTTCCTACTAAGAGCAGCTCCAAATATTTCCAATGTATTGCTTTCTTCTGCTTAAGCTAATTATTGTGTTACTTGTTTTAACCAGGTCCTTGTCTTTGGCTAAGTTCTGGAGAAGTAGACACTGATGTGAGAGTTTCTCCACGACAGATCCATTAGAGATAATATCAGAGGCGAGATCTTAAGACTTAGGAATGTATCGAGTAAGGTACAGCAACGAAGAAGAGGTCACTGATATAATTTTAGGCAAATTCCTATGGGGCGCTGGATTAGCCTGTTCCATGAGGGGAGATGGGAGCTGCAAGGTACACTTTGGAGACTTTCCTTTTCAGGGTAATGGTATTGGGCTTTTTCAGTCTGTTTAAATTGGTTATTAGAAAACAACCACCTCGGGGGCTGTAAATGTCAACATATCTCTGTGTGTCTATTTAAGCAAAGCAGTTCCAGTACTTGAAGGGCGGTATCAAGGAGAGGTGTTGGTATGGTTTATAGATAAAACACAAATTGCAGAGTCAGGGAGGAAACCACGGAGATAGAAGATGAGAGAAGATATTTCTAGATGGAGCAATGGCAGCAATTTCTATTAACTACAAGTGGTTAAAAAGTATGAGGATTTACATTAATTTATTTTAATGGAGATATGAGTAATTCCCCAGTGGTTTAACTCTTCTACTTGGTGGTGCATGCAATGAAAATCTATTCATCTCAGGGAACTGTAAAATGGGAGACAAAGGCTTACAGTTAGAGGTTTCAGAGAATAATGGCTAAAAGTGTGGTGTGTGAAACCCAAATGACTTGCTTCTGTCATTTTGCAGTAGATGACCTTTAGTAAGTTGCATAACCGTTCCTACACTCCTTCATAAGTAACATTACATAACACTGTACTTATATTAAAGAGTTGTTCTGTACTTAATATTTCCTTACAATACAGAACAATGCAAGTACTAGAAAGTATTAAATAAATGCAGTTACAGCTAATTTAATTTTTCTCTGGAATTTCCTACCTATTTCCCTGCTATAGAATAATGCAAATGGCGTAAATCCAAGACAGATCAGTGGAATGCAGGGAGCTAAAGATTTGGATCAGACAGAAACATGTTCTGTTCTGAACTCTGGCATTAAACCCATTATATGTTTTTTGTTGTTGTTGTCGTTGGAGTGAGGGGCTTCATTCATTACGTGAGTACCGAAGGGAAGAAGAATCTGATGATCTTCCTTTTCCTTTTCGCTGGTGGTTAAATTGTCAGTACATCAACCAGGGTCACCAACCAGATACTTCCCAGGATTTTGACTTTAGAGGGACTGCCTGAGACTCCTGGGAAAGGTAAAGGACATTCATGAAGATAGTGGTAGTCTAAAGAGACCATGTCTTTAGAATGCCTTGGCTATATTTTTTGGCATCCAATTTCCCTGATTTTTGCTTATTTTCTGAGCTTGGTTCTCCAGGTTTTACAACTGATCTGTTGCAAATAAATGCCTTTTGTATTTTAGTGAGACAGCCTTGATTTTCCTGCTGCAATTAAGAACACATGCGGTCAGCAAGCCTCTACCTGGAGAACTGTGAGCAGAGGGAAGGAACGGGAGATGAAACATAGATGCTGCTTCACAAACTTCATGTGTTGCTGAAGTTGAGTCCTGAATTTCTTAATTCCAAGGAAGCCATCGTCTTCCATTTGTCATTTCCTTCAACTAGCAACATTCCCATTGCTTGCACGCTCAATGGGACAGATAAACAATTAAGGATTTATTCATCTTTCTATGAAAATACTGTACAATTCCTTAATCATCAGATTCTTTGTAGTACCCAATTATTTAATCATCAGATCCTTTTAATTAAAAAAAAATAGGTAGTAGGAATTGAACAGGATCTTTGCTCTGAGATACATTCTCAGCCCTTTAGTTTTATTTTTATTTTTTAATTTTTGAGAAAGGTCTTATTTAAGACAGGCTCGGCTTGCAGTCTCCCTGCCCCAGACTCACAGAGTGCTGGGATTCCAAGTGTTTGCCATCACACCTGGCACAGATTAATTTTCATACTTACTGAATTATATATAGCCTCCACAGCTGCCAACAATCAATACTATCCTTAGGAAATATACGTATTAAATTCAGGATTTGGAGGGGCATCATTACAAAAATGCTAGTAGTGTATTAACTTGAGCTTGTTTTTGTTAACAGTAATTTGATTTTTTTAGCAATATACTTTTTTTTCTCATTTAGTTTATTGGTACTTTTGAAGACTACGTTACAGGTACATTTTTCATTTGGATATTGCACCTTTACATGGCAGATCTCGGTTCTCATTTGTACTTTGAGTCATGGAATTTGGAGCAAGATTACCTGGATTTAAAAGTAGATCTACCATGTACAGAGTTTTCTAACTCCATGAAGCTCCCAATTTCTTATTGAAATAAAAAAGGAATTGTAAGTATAAATTCTCCATAGTATAATTAGAGAGCTTTATCAAATTATATGGAAAGATATAGGCCTGACTCATAATAAATTCGGAAGGCATAGTTATTATTATTACTTGCTGGCAAATTTGTAGTTCTGAATTTTTTTAGTGACTAATTTCACAAAATATGGTCTCCTATAACAATCTATAAGCCAGATATATTGTTAATTTTCTATATATGATCATTTTAGGCCTCACTGTATCTTAAATAAATCTTCTACTCTACAACCTGTACATCTGTATGTGCATATACCTGCTGTTTGTCCTGCACACACAGGCTGGAATGCAACTGTTAACATTTAGAAAGAAGGCAAATACGAATTATGTTTAAAAATTGGCTACTAATGTACTATTTTTGATAAATAAATCTGAGGTTTCTTTAACATACTCAAAGATATGTCTACAGTGTTAATGTCTAGGAAATAAGCACAAAAATGTTTCATAAAATCAAATGGTTTTAAATCCTATATATTCTTTTGGAGGGTACCAGGGATCGAACTCAGGACCTTCTACTTGTGAGGTAGGCAGTGGTACCACTGAAGTAAATCCCCAGCCACAATTAAAACTCATATTTTTAAAATATTAAGACTTGACTTTGGGAATTTAATAAAACTCTAAAATAGATTTTTAAGAATTCCCAATGTATTTCATGATGCTGAATATAAGGTTAACAATATAATGTGATATAAAGAAGACATTGACTGAGTCTATAGTACAGTGAACAAAATGGATAACTCCATATGGAATAAGCTAAGTACGTTATCCAGTTGCAAGAAAATGTACAGATAAACTTCAAAGTCAGAATTTACACTATTTTCCCCTTTGAGCTGTCAAGTGGCATTTTGAAAACACACTGAACATATTTTATCCACAAGGAAGCACAAATCCTTGAGAAGAAAATATTTTCACCTTACAATTCTGTCTCAGCTTCCAGGATAAAGAAATATAGAACTGTTCCAAACACTTTATCCTCAGCCCAAAACACGTTTCTTTCGTACTGGGGATTGAACACTAGTCCTTCACACGGAGGCATATTTCCCAGCCTGTTTTTATATTTTATTTTGAGAAAGCATGTAGTTAAGTTACTACATTGCCTATGCTAGGCTCAAATTCACAATCCTCCTGGCTCAGCCTCCCTGGAGTGCTGGGATTGCAGGAGTTCACCACTACCTCCAGCTAAGAGCCCAAAACTTCATAATTGCAAAATATGAAACAAGAAGATGCTCTTCAGCCTTTTGAACAAGATATGATGATTTATAAATGCATTCTTTACCTAAAAAACCAAGACGCATTATTCCTCATTATTAGGTCACTGTTAAATGAAATGACTTTCCATTTTTTCTTAGCAGTTGTGAACTGTAGCATACAAACCAGACTCAGTTTAATTATTTTCTAATAAATATAGCATCTCAGATAAATGGAGAAATTATAATGCATTTAATAGACTACATGTTTGTAATTTATAGTAGAAAAATAATCCATATTTCACGCAATTTAAAATATTTTACAATGAATAATTTCAAATGTCAACTTAAAAAAGGCAAAGAAATCTCAAAATATGATAATGAATTTGGAAATTAAAGAAGGTTTTGTCTAAGTAAGACATAATGAACAAAAATTGTAAGTTAACATAAATAACAAAAGACAAAAACAATAGGAAACATGACTATATGAAAATAAAAACATTTACTTTTAAAAACCTGCATGATGTTAAAATACACATGACTGGAAGAAAATATGCATAAAATAGTATCCAAATTTTTAAATTATGAAGAAAAGTTAAGATAGAAAAATGTTAGATGGTATAATGGAAAATTCACAGAAAAAGAAATAGAAGTGGACAATAAGCTTTTGATAGAATGTTCAATCTCACAAATAAAAATGTAAAAGATATAACAAGTGAGATGATAATTTTCACACATGAAAACAGGAAAATGCAAAATTAAATGCTAATAAGATCTAACAAAAACGTAACAATGTGTGTTTATTGATGGCTAACATAAGCAATACAGTCATATATCAATGTTCACTAGAGAAACAGATTTAATGGAGGATGAATATGGATTTACAAGATGGCTTACATTGGCCATGGGCAGAGTCAGGTAGGGAAGTGTGCAGAAGGGCCGTCTGCCTGGAGAAGATCTGAAGGATCCAACTGCAGGCCTGGAGCTTAGTGTAGTGTCCTGAGTGAGTCTGTGTCAGGAGCCTGACGGGTGTGTGATGAAGGCCAAAAGGCCTGCACGAGAAGCAAGGAAACAAGGGTGAAACCTGGATCTCCTCTGAAGGAAGAGAAACAAGCCTTCTTTCTTCCTATCTCTTTTATTACCTTCGCGCTACGACCTGTTGGATGATGCCATTCATACCCACGGTTGGTCTTCAGTAGAGACACCCAAAACTCACTCTGACAATTCAGTTAGTTGGATGTTTCTTATTCAAGTAGACACAATAAGTTAACTATCAAAAGTCATGTATCTCTTAACACCAAAAATGCGTGCCTTTTAAGATGTGGCAAATCTACTTAGTATTTGCTTTAAAGATTTACTTACTAGGTTGCTTGTTGCAGTATTGTTTACACAAGAATAAATTTCAGTGCCAAAATGGAATTACTTATCAATATCTGAATGTCTAAATAGATTGCAATGCACAAATTAAGAAGATCCTTATATACCCAACAGATGAATATTTTTTTCAAAACAATTTATTGCATCATGTATGGTACCTTATGTTTGACAACAAAAAAGTCACATCTGTACCTTCTGGAAAAAGAAGCTGGTCCGTTATTGGGGAAAAAAACTTGGGCCCTTTAAAAATTACAAAGTCTTGGGCTTGCCTGAAACAACTGAGAAAGAAATATATTCTTAGAGATGTAAGGCTTCGATAATTACAAACCTGTGACTCTGGAAAAATTCCACAGTTATCTAAATTGCAGCACTTTTTTTTCCTGCATATCATGAACAAGGCTTGATGAGATTTTAAACTATTAGTCTCTTGATCAGTAGTGAATGGCAGTCAGGAGTTTTGCTCTTTAACTTCAAGCTATCATAGATTTTCCTTTTTTTCACTCTGGGGTGGAAAATCATGTTTCCTAGTTAGTTGGTGCCACATCACGGCGCATTTGATTCTTGCATTACAGTTTTAACAAGCTTGGCTGAAACAGTGCTGAAAGGTTTGCTTTGTTATTTTAGTTGTTCAAGTTTTTGTTAAAACTGAGATTGTTCTAACTGGTTCCTTCAGTTAAAACCTGTGGAACAAGAACACCAAACTGATCATGTACAACAAAACAAGTGTACTGAACACCTTCTGGGTTTCTTACAATCCTGCTTGGTATCTATATATCCTGGTTTCTACAACATCAAGCATTTGTTGTAGATTTCTCTAACAGATGAATATTCAAAGCACATGATTTTTAGTAGAATAAATGAACTGTGGAGAAAATATATATTAGTATATAGATAAAGGGCGATGACTTATAAAAGACAAACCAAACAAAAACAAATTATTGCTATAAATCCAAAACTTTATAATACATTCTATAAAGACGTATAGAAGTGTGTATATATGTGCATGAGTGTGTTGTGTGTATAGGTGTATCTGAAAGAAATAACTTTTAGAATTTACATGCATTCTTTCAGTGAAAATAACATGCACTATATCATACATGCTTTACACAACCTCAAACAATAATAACTTGCTTCAAAAAGTAGATTTTAAGCTTAAATTGGATATAGTTATAATTATAATCACAGGTACATAATAGTGGCTGTTCATTTTATGGCCACTCTTTTTACCAATGTATAAAACAAATGAATAAGCTCCTTAAATTTCATTTCTTTTGGACATTAGCAGGCTGTCAGAAATAAATATATAATACAGAGTGTCATCAAGAAGATCATACACCATGACCGCGTCGGATTTATCCCAGGGATTCAAGGATGGTTCAACATACATAAATCAATAAATGTAATAAACTACATTAACAGAGTCAAGGACAAAAACCATATGATCATCTCAATAGCTGCAGAAAAATCATTTGACAAAATTCAATACCCAATCATGCTAAAAATCCTGAAGAAAATTGGAATTGATAATCTTTTACTCAACTTGATAAAGGCTATCTATGAAAAGCCAAAAGCCAACATCATACTAAATAGTCAAAAAAATGAAAACCTCACACTAAAATTGAACAAGACAAGGATGTCCACTATCACATCTTCTGTTTAATATAGTCTTGGAAACATTAGCCACAGCAATTAGATGAGAGAAAGAAACAAAAGCAATAAAGATAGGAAAGGAAGAAGTTAAACTGTCAATATTCACTGATGATATGATACTCTACACAGAAGACCCAAAAAACTCCACCAAAAGACTTCTAGACTTAATTGACAGATTCAGTAAATTAGATGAATATAAGGTAAACACTCAAAAATCAAAAGCCTTCTTATACATAAATAACAGGCACACTAAGAGTGAAATTAGGGAAACAATCCCTTTCACAATAGCATAAAAAAAATCTAGGCATCATTGTAATAAAGGAAACAAAGGACCTCTACACTGAGAACTACAATAACCTGAAAAATGAGATTGAAGAGGATATAAGAAAATGGAAAGACATCCCTTGTTTCTGGGTAGGAAGAATTAGTTCAGTGAAAATGGCCATAATTCCAAAACTGCTATACAGCTTCCATGCAATCTCAATTGCAATACCAATGGTTTATTTCACAGAAATACAGAAAAAAAATCCAAAAATTCATTTGGAATCAGATGAAACCTAGAATAGCAAAAGCAATTCTAGGCAACAGAGACATGGCAGGGGGTATCACAATCCCCAACTTGAAATTATACTACAAAGCCACTGTGATAAAAATATCATGGTACTGGCAAAGAAACAGATCCGATCCCTGAAACAGAAAAGAAGGTTCAGAAACAACTCCTGATATACTCAGATACCTCATCTTTGACAAACGAGCCATCCATCCTTATTGGACTAAAGATAGCCTTATTAATAAATGGTGTTGGAAGAACTGGATTTCAACTTGTCAAAGATCAAAACTAGGCCCATATCTTTCATCATGTACTAAGCTAAAATACAAATGGATTAAAGATATAAATATTAAAACAGAAACAGTAAACTTGCTGGAAAATAAGTTAGGTAGAACTCTTGAAGATATCAGCATATGAAAAGATTTTATGAACAAATCCTCAGTAGCATGCAATGTTGGAAAAAAATTTTACCAGCTGTTCCTCAGACAAAGGTCTATTATCTAGAACATATAAAGAGCTTAAAAAAATCAGACCCCCCCCAAATATAGAGACCCAATTCAAACATGGGCATCTGAAGTGAACAGACATTTCTCAAAGAAGTAAAAGCAGCAAATAAGTATATGAAAAATGTTCAACATCACTGGTCATTCGAGAGATGCAGGTGAAAACAACACTGAGATTCCACCTCACCCCAAAAAGAATGGCTGCTATCAAGAAATCAACCGACAACAAATGCTGACTGGGTTCTAAGGAGATAGAAACGTTTCTTCACTGTTGGTGGAAGTACAGACTGGTGCAACCATTGTGGAAATCAATATAGAGATGCCTCAAACAACTAGGATTAGAAGTCCCATCTGACCCAGCTATTCTTCTGCTACTTATCTTACCAAAAGAATTAAAAGAATCATACCATAGTGGTATACTCTCACCCATGTTTATAGCGGCACAGTTTATAATAGCTAAAATTTGGAAACAGCCCAATTGCCCATCAACTGGAGACTGGATAAAGATGTATTTTCTTTTTTATAAAAGGGAGTACTACTCAGCCATAAAGAACAAGAAACTAGAGATATTCAGAGCTAACTGGATATACATTGAGGCCATACACTTAAATGGAATTAATGTCACATATGTGTAAATACTGAATAGTTTCTCTAGTGTTAAAAACTGAAAGTATAAATAAGGATCAAAATGTATAATTGATATTGTGTAATAGGAAGAAAATGTCTAAAAGAGTCAAAGAAGTGTGAGGGATAGGGGAAATGCAAAAATATGTAAAAAGGAAAACCATGGAAACAACATCTTTGTAAACAGGGGAGGTTGGAGGAGGTGAAGGGAGGGCTGGAGAATGGAGAATAATAAGAATCAAGATAAGTCTTGTAAAGGTACAAGATCCCAGTGATAAATGTAACTGTATCGTGTACCTAAAATGTACCAATAAACTTAATAAAGATAAAAAAATAAAGATAATAGTGATATCATTGCAAAAATGGCTATATTAGGATATATTTATGCATCTGCCATTAAATGCATTTGGATTTGACTCTATTTGCTTATATTTAGAAATCGAATGAATGCAAAAAATTGTGGTGGTGAAAGTATTTAATTTGCCAGGAGAATGCATTGTTTTCAGTCATGGTTATAATATATAGTCATATATTATGAATAATTTTCAATACCAGAAAGTTGGTAACCACAGATGACTGAGCAGGGTAGTTTCAAGTTCTAATCTGTCACCTGCTCAGTGAATTAGTTCTCAATCTGGATTGCCCACAGAATTATTTGCTGATTTAAAAAATGCCAATACTAAAAAGTCTCTCCCATTGACCAGGTAATTTGACTGATGCCAGGTAAGATTTGAAAAGATACTGGAGATTTATTTGTATGATAAATGTGAAGAATCATGGATTTTTGAGAAATCTAGGCAGAAATTTAGAGCCTATCTTTCTTAACCTACTTTAAAGATTTCCCTTAATCAGAGAACTTTAATTACTTGTGTGTATAAAACTCTATACTTTTAGTTGATTATCCCCAAGTCACCAGTAAAAACAATGTGATGTGATCTCCAAAAGATCTATTACTCAGGATCATTGAATAACAATATATTATATAAAAATGACTTCATTTCAAAATTTTAAATCAGATATAGCTTTGAAAATTATAATATTACTAAGGATAGATATAATTATGTCTGTATATCACTAAAACTGATGTTAAAGTTCTAATTTCATGTATGAGATAGTATTATTTCATAATCACAAGTTGTAATCTTCATCTTAAGGTACAAATATTTTTATCAGTTGGCTTATAATTATGTAAATTGAATCAATTAAATGCATTTGCACAAATGACTATGTAGTATAATACATATATTAGAGAAAATGAATTTCAAGGTAATGCATAAAATAACTATAGTAGAAATATTAAGTTGGGATATTTTAATGCTTTTTTAAGTATAGTAATATACTATAAGCACAAAGTGGCTAACACCATCACTATTATTCCTGATTAAAATATAAAGTTAGCTATAGCCAATAAAATAGTACTTAAAGTTTAAAAGTATATTTGTTCTTATTGTTTTTAAAGGGTGGAAGCAATAGAAGTGAAATTACAGGACACAGTGCTGATTTGATTTTATGAGAGAAACACTCATGATTGTTCTGTGATGCTCAAATAATTACCTTAGTTAATATATTCCATTTAGTCACAATTTGAGTTTTTACCGGCAATATTTTTTGCAAGCCCTGTTGAGTCTCATCATCAAATTGTTCTCTTTACTACAAGTAAATAGTATATGTAAAGCAGAAAACTCAGAAATATTTTTTGTGTGCAGAACTGTATTAGTCTTGATTCACTACAAAATCAGATTTAATACACATTCAGAGATATGATATTTAAATTATTTGCAAGATAAGCTTACCATGGCGAACTGCATAATCAGGTGTAGAGGAGTGCAAAAGAGTTTGTCTGCAGACTAGAGGATCAGTTGGAAGGCCTGGGTTCGCTGTACAGAGCCCCAGGTGAGTCCTTGTCTGGAAGCCAACAGTCTGTGTTGGAGAGTCTGTTCTGGAAGCTAGAGATGGATGTGAAAAGGGATGGGGAAGACTGGAAGAAGCAGGAGCAAAACTTTTTTCTTTTTTCCCTTTTTTCTATCCAGTCTACAAGCCTATTGCCACCCACACTAAGGTTGGTCTTCCATCTTCAATAAGTCATTCATCGACACACCTGGAATTGTGCTAAACCAAACCACCAGCTGTTTCTTATTCATTTGACACCTCAAGAAACTATCACAAAATCTTTCAGGAAGCCCGATGTGTGTTTTGCAATAGAATGATGACAAACAGATATCAACATCCTAATATCCAGAGCCTTTGAATATTTTATCTCATGAGGAGAAAGTTATTTTCTTGATATAATTAAATAAAGAAATTTTGTGCATCCTGTGCTACAATAGTAAACTTTAAAAATTAGATTCTTTTTTCTGTCAGAGATGATTTGCTTCTCCAAATATTCTTAGGCCTAAGCCACAAGCCACCACTTCCACCTCATCAGCCAAGATGAATGGGCAGAATAGACAGAAGCGAACCTCAGGAGGTCAAGTCCAGCTTTCTATCCTTAGGCAATGGAGGAAGAGGTCTGCATCCAGGAAGTGTTAGAAGAAGTCTAAACATGGCTAGTCTCACTGTGTTCCCTCTCCTTAGTGTGCCTTCCTACAAAAGACTCTAACACACCAGTTCAAACTAAGATGGTGATTTAAGGCAAATTAACCCCTCCATCTCTTCAGAGCTGGCTTTGAATAAACCCTTTTTTCCTTTTTTACCAAAATAAATACCCTCTTTTGATTTAGCTAGCCATGAGCAAGTGAACCTGAGCTTGTGTAACAAAGTGGCTAAAAACCCAGGGATGGGAAGATTGTCTCGGAATATCAAGGTAGGCCTAGAGTAACCACAAAGGATCCAGAAATAAGGAGGCAAGGAGATTAAAGAGCAACTAGATGGACGTGGAGGTGAAAACTTGAGTCCAGCTTTGAAGATGAAGAAAGGGCAACAAGTCCAAGACACACAGCTGCTCTCTAGAAGTTGGAAAAGACAAGGAAAAATATTTCTGCTTGAACCCAAAGAATTAAGCATTGCCAACACTCTGATTTCAGTCTTAGGATACTCATCTAAAAATTTAATCTCCATAACTATAAGAGAAGAAATTAGTTTTGTTTTAGGACATTGAGTTTTTTGTAGTTTGTCATAGCAGTAAGAGGAAACTAATATAGATTTTCATATATATTACTCAGACTTTTTAGCAAAGGGGTAGAAGATTAGGGCAAGAGGACTGTGGAGCGGTTTAGGAACAAAAACATGATACACATATGTGCCAATTCCCCAAAATGAATGTAACTACTATGTACCACAAACATGCATTAATAGAAATAATTAAAACAATAGGATGTTATTGCACTCAGTAGCAAAGCCTTAATAATCCCTCCTAATTATTTATTAGCATAATTGATTTGATTTGTGTGAGTTGCCTATTTTGGAATTGCTTCCTAATCTATTTACTGGTTAAAAATGGAAAATTTATATTCCTTAAACTGTTTCATAATTTTTTATATTCCTTTATAAAATTAACCTAATATTATCAATTATTTAATAGAAAGGTAAAAAACATAGTCTTTAAGTTCTTAGAAATCAGTGTAATGCATTATATATTTCTACAGGATTAAAATCTTATTGTATATGTGATTTTATATCATTTTTACTACTCAAGTGTTTTTAGTGTCATTGCAAAATGTTCATAAATATCATCTAAAATTCTTACATAAGATATGTTTGAATGGATATAATAATGTTTCCTCTTTTGGACACTTAAACTGTTGCCACATTCTAACCATTAATAATAATGTCAAAAGACATTTTAGTACATACCTATTGTATCTAGTTTGTATATAAAATAATGATATAGAATTTCTAAGAGCTTTTTGCAATATAAGATTTTGGATCAAAAATTTATAATAATGATGATGTTATACTATGGATAAAATTATTATAGAAATTACTTATAATATTGTAATTTCCTTTTCATACATTCATTAAATATGCATTTATATGGTTAGTATGAAACATAATATACCAGACAACATGCAAAATGCTAGATGCAAACTGCATAACAAAATCTATGTGTTTGGCTACCCAGCAATATTCAAGCTATGAAAGACAATATGGCAACCATAATTAAACATAATGTATTTTGTTATACAAGTTATTCTGTAATATACGTTTCATACTTTTGAAATATTCCTACTTGCTTATGTCTTAAATTAGTTAAAAACTATTCAACTCGGTCTTTGATTTTAATGGTTATTCAACATTTGTGTACACTTTGCGTATGTAGTAGTTTTCATATAATTAATATGCATTTTCATATCACCTCTGTCATCTGCTAAGTAATTCTAATTATACTCATTATTTAGATCAGAAAATTTAGAATCAGAAGTATCGTGTAAATTTGTCAAGGTCATATATTAAGCAGCAAACATGAATTCAAGTCCAAATGTCCAACTCTAAATCCATGTGGTTTATACCCGGCTCTACTCTGTAAGTAGTTTAGATGGTTTGATGTACCCGTGTTTTTAATGATGTCTTCCTGATCTTGCTTTGCTGCTCCTGCTTTTCATGTAAAAGTGCTGCCTGTGACATGAAAGGGCCTATATCATAGGCCAAGTTTGTAATCATTCATTAAGTTAATTTCGTTTTAGGTCTTGTTTCTATCCACCTGATTCAAAAAATTTAGTACTGGGCTGAAGATTTAACTCAGTGGTTCTGCTGCCTGCATGGTAAGCATTGGGGACCCTAGTTTGATCCCCAGTACCATAAATAAATAAATTAATAAATAAATAAATTAATTAATTAATTTAGAATTTAGTGATGGTAAATGCATATGCTACTTACTTATGAACATTGGAGGCAAGTATAGCTTTTGGTAGTTCTGAAAGCTTTTAAGTTAACTTTCAGTTAATCTAGGATGATCTAGAGAGAGAGAGATAGGATTTCAGAACATACAAAAGGAGTAAATTGGTGCTCTGAATGAACAAGTCAAGAGTGAAGGGAAAGCCAGAAAAAGCATGCTTTTGAACAGACATGCACATTTTTGACATTAGAAGAAGAAGAGCCAAATAAGGTAAAAATCTAGTGTCCAGGTAAAGAGCTTTGAAGAGGAGAGAATTTTTATCTGATCTTCAACACACTTGGAAAGCCCTACAAAGTCTCTACAAAATCCATGAAAAAAGCAATTAATAAATTAAAATATTAGGCTGTAGAATATAAATTACAGAGACATGACTAACAAGAAAATACAAAACAATACCTGGTTAACAGGTATAAAATTTGGCAACAAACTATACATGAAAAGTATATAAGAAATAAGACAGAGTTATTTTAAGGGGTGTTGCTTAATGAGTCTCATTGCTGGTGATGTTGATGCTTTTGAGTAAGGAAGAGTTTTAGAGCAAAATTTCTCATCAATGCCAGTGTGAGTTAGCAATTTTCTAGTCACCCGGAATCTAGGTTCAGGGAGAGGGTTCCAGTAAATATAACTGTAGCATAAATTTTTGAAAGATAATAAAATGATCTGAGGACTCCAGTAGCCAATATATAGTATTATATGACTTGCTTCTTTAGGAGATCAAACATGTAAAAACACTAATTGCTGCTCCGGACAGCAAGCTATGGAGCCAATAAGCTTGGAAGCTGTACTGTGCTCAACTGACTTGATGATAACACAACTGCTCACTGAACGTTGGTCTCTGAACATTCAATGTAGACACACAACTTAATATGCATTGGTAACCTGCTTCCAAGATGGTTTATCATAATATGGCTTTTTGGGGTGCTCTCTTGTTTGATCTGCTCACTTATGATCAGTATTTCACCACTCATTTTGTAGAAGTCAGCTGACATGAGGACACTGAGGCAGAGTAGGAGAGGACACATAGTGAGGAGTAGAGATCTCTGGCCAACAGCTGCCAAGGAACTGAGACCTGCCAACAACTCAGTGAATAACTTCAAAGTAGCCTCTTAGCCTCAAATCAAGCCTTGAAATAAAAGTATGCCTGATCATTAACTTACCTGTAACTTTGTAAGAGAACCCAGGAATGCTGTTCCAAGATCTCTGATAAAGATCTCATAAAACAATAAAATAATACAACTTACTGTTTAAGTGTCTGTATTTTGGGGTAACTTGTTACACAACTATAGATAAATAATGTACCTTCTGTCGTTGCTTCCTGTGCTGCTTGAATGTTGAGAATAGGAATCTGCTCCAGAGAATTTAGAGAGTGAATAGTAGGAATTTGTCAGATTAAAAAAAAAGGAGGAAGGAAGAGTTTTATAGCCAATACTGATATGATGCCTATTACATTTTTGATCTATTTTATTCTGAAGTTGATACGGTAATAGAAATTTTTTCCAAAATATAGCTGATACATTTTTGTACATCTTGTTTCTTCCTATACTTTTTTACTCTTCCACATTTGTGGGCCTCCATTCTTTTGGTGTCCAATTTCTGCCCAGAAATTTTCTAGGCAGTGAATCAAAGATTCATTTATAATATTATTGGTTGAAGTACTTTCTTATATATGTGCTACCAAAGAACTCTGCTCATTTCTTCTTTCACCTTTGGACTTGTTTTATTGTAGCCTCAAGTTTTCTCAATTAGATTTTAAGATTTCCAAGAGATGTCTATATGAATAAGTTGCCTGTTTATAAATTTGAGTTTAACTAAAATAAACTTTAGACATAAAAAATATACAGTTTCATAAGATAAAACAGTTGTCATATCATTATTTTTCATTGTGCTCAGTGTAATGTAAAGAGAAGCTTGACTTTGGAGTCAGAAGAACATAATCTCATGAGGAATGATCAGATGATAACTAGATAGTGTAGCATTCACTTTTATTTCTTTTTAATATAAAAAATCCCAGGATGATTTTTCATATACAGAATAAATATTAGATTCTTTTGAACAGAATTATAAAGCTTAAGTAATGTACATATAAAACCCTCTGGTTCAACTCAGGAATATTTCAGGTGCTCAACACAAAAGAAAATAGTACTTTAGTTGAGTTTCTTAAATGTATTTACCAACAAGGTGGGATAACTCTTTTGGATCAGTCATAAGATAAACTTGCCTAGAATCTGCATTAAGCAAGTCAGTCAATCAGCATTTAATTCTTAGGCAAAACAAAATCTAGCACTCATTCGTTTTCAAGTATATATTGCAGGATAAGAAAATGCTATATTTTATGTGGTATTCACAGATGGATTGCTAGGATTTGAAACTAATAGAAATAGTTATTCAGTGAGTGAAATTTACAGACAATGAAAGATAAGTGCTTAAAATGGCCAGTAAGTTCTAGTTTGTATCAATTAATTTCTCAGAACACTTTTTCCTCTTAAACAAAACATCATGTATGCACAGCTGCAGAATATGTGGGGAAAAAAGTTTAATGATATACATTTCAATCAGTGAGGCATTTAAAAAATGCACAAAGCATTGTTTTGCAAGTGGCCTGAACATAAACTTTAAGAATTTGAATTAATTCCACTAGTGTCAGAGATTGAAAGAAAATCAACTATACTTGTGGGAATTTGTTTACAGACCCTAGAGTAATTAAAGGCAGTCTGCCTACTGCAGTGTTTTTTAGGCCTGTATAGAGAGTAAGTTGATAGTCTCAATATCTAAGTGAAAGCCAGTGTACATACATATATACAAAATAAATGAGGAGAAATGATAATGTTATTTAAAAATATATTCTATAAGGACAGATAGCAATCTATGCATCTGTAGAAATACTAATTATTGATGAGTATTCATTTCCTAGAAGAGCTTACACTGTATGGACATTAAATTCAAAGCATGCTTATAAGTACCTTGAGAAAAAAAATAAACAAGGGGCAAAAATTGTAATTTTGGCAGCATTAATTATATATATATATATATATATTTCCTTAAATTATCAAAATTTTGTATCTTTTTTTAAAGTATTCTTACATTTTTTTTTCCTGAGCATATAGAAAAAGGATCAGGTTCTTTGTATTGAAGGTAACTGAAAAATTCTGTCTTTGTCTTTGGCCACAGAGTGAAGCCATACCTGGATGGAGAATCATATGCTATGAGAAGTGGCAATTTCTAGTTCTAACAAATCCATGGTTCTGGCTTGGATTCTTTGGGATCTTTCTGATCCTTTGATATCAATATTCACTTATTCTAAATCAGTTTCTATGTATGTTGACAGCAATATCAAAAACATGGATGGAGAGAGCATGGGACTTGTGCTCTGCTTTTTGCCTGAAAAGGAGTTTGGATGAGAGGCATAATGATGGTTCTTGTAGAGCATGTAGTCTATTGCATAAGTAAGAACAATTTTAGAATGTAGTTGTCATTTCAATAGATTTAACATGCAAAGCTACAGTACTTAACACAGGTGCGAGGTGATATGGAGGCCATCACAGATGAAATGTCACCGAAGCTGTAATCTGAGGAGTAACGTAACAGACATAAAGCAAAATGCAGACATGGGGCATTACTAGTATTTAACTAGACTTCATTGTATAATTTGAAAATGACAATTGAATCCATAAGTCTATCTTTTAGCATAAATTATTCACATCACAGTTGGAAGTAGTTGTTTGATTTTATTAGATGAAACTACACTATTCCTAGTGAAAGAACATTTTCCTACCTAAATATATACATTCTCATTTTCCATATAATGGATACATTGCTTTAATTTTGCTATTACAGTTTATACAGTAATATCATATACAAATATCCAATGAGATATTTGAGATTATTCCTAACTGGGGAATATTCACTAAGAAAAAAATAATGTGGAGCCTTGAGCTGTAACTGTGGTGAAGAGCTTTCATTGTATGTGTAAAGACTTTGATTTCATTTGTGGCACCAAACACAAACAACAAACAAACAAACAAATAATCTGCAAATCGACAAACCTTCTTAATTTTTAAAATATTATTTTGGTCCTCTCTTTGGATTTGTACAATTCAGTGCCCCAGTGTTGTATTCCTGGATTGGAGCATTCAGCTGTATTGCATATTTTAATTTCTACCGGTGATTTCTCTGAAAAGCAAATTATCTGTCTCCCCCTTTCTCTGCCTCTCCTGTACCTTACGTCTATACCTTACAAATAAGAGTATCAGCAGTTTTGTGAACTGCAAATAGGAATATAGAAACTTTTTCCATAATAATTAATTGAAATGAATTTGTAACATAATCATCATAATTTAAATTAACAACAGATAAGGAAAAGAAAAGAAACTACAGTCATAGGATAGCTTTGGCTTTCCAGGGCAAAGCAAAGGAGATTGACAGGGCTACCCCACAAGAGAAATTCTTGGGCAGAGGATATAGCTCAGCGGCACTGCACCTGCTTGGCAAGAAAGAGCAAGGTCCTGTGTTCGATCCCCAGTAAAAAAAAAAAAAAAAAAAAAAAAAAAAGAAAAAA
>NW_022900915.1:24126534-24151395 GCF_012274545.1 Fukomys damarensis
CAAAAAAAAAAAAAAAAAAAAAAAAAAAAAAGAGGAAGAAATTCTTAAGTCTCCTGAGAGACTTTAATAATAGTATGATTAGTTCAGCATTGCTTTCATTCTCTCTTTCCTCCTCCCATGATAGATTTCAGTTTTAATAATGATTAAAGAATAATGCCTGAATCCCATCTGAATGGCTTTTGAGACTTAACTCACTGAATCAATTCATAGCACTGAGCCTGTAAGGGTGACCGTACAGATCTGCACCACTAATCGTGGAATATTACACTGGCACTTCGTTTCCCACATCTCAATTATTTGAGAGCATCAAATATTATTCTATAGGTTAGGAATTTTTAAGACGGTCAGGTAATTCTGTGTGAGTGCGTTTGTATGTCTCTCATTAAAATTTGGTGACTCATGCTGCTCCAGACAGACACATTTTGAATATTTAAATTTTCCACAGATGTTATTTATCCATCAGAATGGAAAATTTCCTACTCTCTACTATATAGATTCTGCCTCATTAACATAAATAAAAAATAAAGCATAACAACAACAGTCTTGCTTAATGTGTACCCAGAGAAATATTGTTATAGGCATCTGGAAATCAGTTGGAGAGAGTGACAAATACTAAATGACTGAAAGTGGCAAAACTAAAAACATAAGTGGTCAAACTTTCGGGGAGGAAAAGCCTACTGTTCAAGAATTGCCCCTTTGCTGTAGTGTGTTTTATTTTTAAGCCGTTATGTGTACATCCAGATAAAAGGTAACTTCGTCATTTTAATGTAGAAGTGAAGATGAATTTTTCTTAAAGTTATTTTTTGAAACAAAATCATAAGGAGGAAGTCAAACTTTTTCATATCGCTGTCCATGTATCACAGCATGTGACAGGTATTGACTAAGATCATGATCACAAAAAAATACAGCTGATACCCATATGTCCTTTGCTACTTTCAAGAAAATATTGCTGTAGAAGTTTATTACTTCTGAAATTCCCTTTTTGGTTCATCAAAAATATTCTGTGGATTTCTAAAATATAGTGTGTATAAGATAGCTTTGGTTTTGATTTTAGTAAGAGCTTGCAAAAAACAATATCTAATAGAATGTTTTTATCACTCTACCAGTATCTTCCAGTATTTTGTGCAGAGATTGTTTTCCATGTAACTGCTTTCTTTTACCTCTTTTTATATCTGGTTTCCTAACCTGGTAAAAGCTTTGTTGAGGATAGCACTCATTGCTTATTGATAATTGCACATGGCTTTGTAGTTATGGCTTTGATTTTTATTTATTTTTTATTAAGTTTATTGGTACCTTTTAGGTAGACAGTACGGTTACATTCCTCACTGGGACCTTGTACCTCTACATGACAGGTCTTGGTTCTTATTTCTCCCCATTCCCCAGCCCTCCTTTCACTCCCTCCATCCTTCCCTGCTTACATTGTTTCCGTGTTTTCCCTTTTCACATATTTTTTCTTAAGCTTTGAATTTCAAAAACTATGCCTCATGCAGTTTGTATCTTTTAGTTATTCAACAAAATTTAGATCCAGTGTGCTAGCAATGAACAAGGATATTTTAAAAATTTAAACAAATGCACAATTTAGAAGCCACCAAAAAGTGAGGTGCAAGTGGAGTGGGAAGTGTGTGTTTATGGGGAGACAGCTAATGTAACAACTCTGCAACTCTGTTCTGTTTTTCTGCAGGCTTAAAATGTCTGTAAAATAAATACAGTTAGTGATAAATATATTCAATGGGTGAAGACCAACATTAAGTGATTTTTCAAGTACGGAAAAATAGAACTGAACATAATTCAAGTCAGACAATTAGTATTCATGCAGTTATTTCCAATTATTAAAGTTTCAAGTTCCTACTGGAAAAGAAAGTGATTTTGTTGTGTTAGGAAACATTATGCCATAGCTTTTCAAACTGTATTTTTTTAAAGGATGAATAGCAGACTTTCTTTACTTGCACATAATCTACAGTAACCACATCACTCTGGGTAGAGTTTACAAACAACAGAAACCAGCTTTTGGTAATGTAAGTCAAAAGGAAAGAAATTTGAGGGGAATTAGAAAGCTCACAGCACTTTTGAGAGCTTGGGAAAACTGGCCACGTTAGCTGCACAGCCGGAAGCAGTGCCTTGGGTCTCTCCGTGGACGTGAATCTACGAAAGCACCGTGGAAATTGCTTCTAGCCACAGACACCTCAGCCTGCCGCTCTGCCACCACTCACTTCGAATGTACCAAGGCCTCCGCTTGAACTGCAGCCACTGATGACTCTGGAAATCGCATCACTATAGTCACTGTCACTCCTGTCATTCTAGCGAGAATTGATTCAACTCGAATTTTCTTTCTTCATCTTTGATTTTCATTTTTGTTCCTGGAGAATAGAGCCATAGAGACCACTGGTTGGTGGACACTGTCATTATACGCTCAGATGGAATAAAGCCTGAGAAAGTGGAAATTTTTCATACTCTGCCCCGTGCAAATGTAAAGTACAGCATCCTATTCAGCTGAATACATAGATACTACGTATCTCTACACAGATGTAGATGTCATCGGCTAAATAAATAATGCACAGAATTTTAACCATGAATATGCATGAATATATACTTGGTTCTCTATTTCTAAGCTGGACTATTTTTTAAGGTATTATTGATTTTGTGATTTCTCTCTCGTTTTGTTTTAAAGGCAAGTGAGTGATTATAGAGGGCTGCTTTGTCAGTAGGGTGTATTATAAATTGAAAGAATGCAAGACTGATGGCTAAAAAAGCAGGCTTAAATAACTATTACTGAGAATGGATGAAATGCTTCATGCATTCGCTTGTTTGATTAATGAATTAGTTCAGAACCCTGTCTGTGAGTCTGTTGAATGCTTGAACATTGATTCTGGATAATGTACGTACTCCTAAAAATTATGCAAACCAGGTTAGAGAAATACGCCTGAATCAGAAGGACTTGAATGTGCCAACTAATGAGATGTAAAAAGTGAAAGAAAGAAACTAGAAACTTACTGATTCTTGCATGTTTTAAAACTGAATATGAGAGTATGTAAGAAAACGACGAAGAGGGAAGAGGATTTTATGGAATGGATAGTAAATTGATTTTTAAATATTGTTGACATTTTCCTTTACATTGAGACCTACCACCTGTCAAATGGCTAACGATCCTGTCTTTAGGGTCTGTGCCCTTAGTAGTTGGAGGAAGAGCAGTTGAGAGGCAATGCCCGATAGATCTCACTCTGAGAGGTGGCCCTGGGGCATTGCTCACAGACTCAGTCTGTCAGGAGAATGACCCGAAAGGCAAGTGGAATGTGCTGGAGGATTTCATCACTTATAGTCTCAGGGTGTATTTTACATTTTTAGTAAAAATACTATCTCTTTGACCTTTAAAAGGTTTTGGAATTATTTCATAATAGTAAACTAAGCACTACCTAGGATTGGCTTCATTTTTCTCTTCAGTGTAGCAATGACCTCTATCATTGCTGAAAGAGGGTAAATTTATGTATCCAGCCATGACTAGATTTTTATTATATTGGATTATCTAGAAAAAGAAATAGAATAATTTTGTTTCAAGGTCATTTACAATAGGAGAAGATACCATCAATTTAGATAGTTTAGTTGCTAGTCTCATTATAAGTTGAAAGGGACAAGATGACCTCTGCAGCTACTTCTCAAGATAAATTCATAAGTTTTTATGAGCTTGCAATCCCCAAAACTCATTACCTAAGACTGATGCTGTTTTCACTACTTATTAGAATACGGTGGAAAACTAGCCCCTGAAATATTATTTTCTGCCTTTTGCTGAGATTAGAATTGGTAAATGACACAGAGAAATAAAAGCTAAAAATAACACTATGTTTTTATATAATGCAGGATGGCCATTTGATAGATACATGTATAATTTTTTCCTCTCCAGTCTGATTCCTTTTCAGAGTAAACCAATTAAAGTTATGTAAGTCGTATGTTAAATTTCCTGGAGACCAATAAATAGACTTATGAAGTACGTTTCTTTGTATTCATGTACAATTTAGTGAGATGATTTATCATTAAGAAGGACTTTAGGGTATATACCATAGATACAATTTCATCTTAGCAGTTAAGAACAAATATTGGTGTTTTAATTTAATATTAGTTTGTATAATTATAAGTGACATTGATGATCTTAACTGATTTTATTGATTGACATAAAATAAATTTTACATAAACATATGCACATAACTGGATTATTTATTTACACATATACATTAAGCTCTACATATTTATATTGTACACACTAAATGATGTTTATATTTTGTAATCAGAGTCTATTTCAGTAAGTTATATTCAATGAAAAATACTATAAATGTATCAAATCATTGCATTTTTAGAGCCAATAAAGACTGTAAGAATTATATAGTGATTTCTCAAGTCCCACTTCCCACAGTTTATATCAAGATGTATGAAAAGGTGTTGGAGGTGTAACTCAGTGGCAGAACACTTGTCTAGCATTTGTGAGGCACACTGGGATTGAATTCTTCACCGGAAAAATATAAATGAAAAAACATTGACAAATATCATAAATTGAAATTCAAAATCGCCTCTTTTCTTCCTATTTGTGTTTACTGCAGTAAGTTAAAAAATTCATTTTCATTTCTATATTTACTTTGCAATCCAACTTCATCTTTTTACTATTTATTATTACAATATAAAATAGTTATATAATTTTAACTATTTATAGATTGCAATGCAAAAATTGCAAAGTATTTACAAGTAAAAGTTCATGACATGACTTTTCAGCTGGTATAAATGATTCTGTTATATTTTGAGGGTTATAATAGTGTACACTGTTGTTGAAGCAGATAAGAAAGTATACACTTTTTAAACCCAATATATTAAAAAAATCACTTAAATATTTTTTGATTTGTTTCCCCATCCCATTATCATAAAATATCTGATTTATCATATTGATTTTAAAAGTTTCACACTCTTTGTTTTTACACATTTATGGAAGTTTTCATCGAGAAGATTATATATATATTTCTGATTCTGGTGCCAAAATGTTGGGATTCTAATCCTTGTAGCAGTACTTACGGAAATGAATATAGACTTCATGTCCTTGGTTTTACACATTAGCAATACATCTGACAAAGCATGTATAGCATATTGTTTTATTTTTATGTGTAGAAAGCACTTAATAATTATTAATTCTTCATAAAATGGATCTCATTCTATATTTTGAGCAGTAGTTGCCTCTGAAAATAAGTCATTTTAAGGTGTATTTTCTTGATATGCATTTTGTTATTTTTTAATTCTGAATTTGGAACAAATCTGAATAAAATAATTTATATTCAACATACAAGTTTGAGTAATCCTTAATTAATTTCAAGGTCCAGAAATTCATTCTGATCTGAAACACTTAAATACTTATTAGAGGATATATTTCCTCTGAAGTAAATGGGTTCTTCTTTTGAACTCTATAAGAGCCGTATATAGATAAGAAGACATAAATGTCTATAAATGTTTTATTATTAAATTTATGTCTGAATTCTAGTGAAACTATTTCTTCATTGTAGATTGCTGGAAAGTATCTTTCATGTAATAGAGACATCATTCTCATTTTTCATTTTAAAAGAAAATTAGACTTTAAGTACAGGCTTAAGCAGTGGTGTAGTTGAATATCCATCGTGTAATGCACTTTGGACAAAGAAACAGTCTTCCCTGTATACAGGGTCTAAAACAATATTTGGCAGATTTCTTGAATTCAGGGAAGAAAGCAACAACCCCATGGAGTTAAAGGCATACGAGTCTCAATTGCATGCCCTGAGCCTAGGTACAAAAATAGTCTGTTAATAATTTTAATATCTTTATTTTAGATGAAAAACTGAGGGAATACTAACTCTTGCGGTAGAAATAATGATGGAGATGAAGCTTACTTTTCCATTGCTAAGGACTATATTTTCTGATGTTAAAGATTATGTCAAACTATCACATCTTGCAATACATAAAATAATATTTTCTTGAAGATACCAGGGTATCACTGAACCTGCAGAATACATTTAATTTAATTTCTTTTAACTGAAGGCCACTCCTGGAGAAAATGCAAACAGTGATTGCAACAAACTACAGAGATATGAAACTTTGCCTACTCTCACGATTAAGTCTTGATAAAAATAAAATACTAATGCATTAATCCACACTTTCCCTTCAATGTAATTTTCTTTGGAAACTGAAAATTCTAATTATAGAGAATAAAAATGTTTACAGTGAAATGTTGAAAAAATTCATTTGACTGAAAGGTAAACTGTTCTGATTATCCAAAGTTTTTGGACAAATTGTCACTTCCAGAAAATGTATTAATGATTGATGAATTTTCATATTCATTTTTTCTGTGGTAGAGCTAAAGGTGACCCACATAAATATATAGAAGCATCTTTGGTAGGTAATATAGTGATTCTTAGGAGGCTTTTTATGAGAAAGAAGCTGTGTTTATGAATAATTAATATTTCAACACATTTGCCTATAAACTCAAAGCATCCTAGATTTATCTCCTATTCATGCCACTTGTAACAATGAACTTTTGTGTCCTTTCATAATTTTAATTTTCTCATTAGTCTATTTTTTATAATCAATCTGAAATGAATTAATCATTTCCATCAATTAAAAATATGTTTAAGCATATCAATATACATTTGGACTTGTCCTTCTTAGGGGAAACTAAATAATGTTAGGAAAACATCTGGATAAATTTTCTTTAAAGTTTGGGAAATACTTTGACCCAAGTCTCCATTATAGGAATACTAGTTTGTTCATAATAACTTTATTTTATATATGATCCTTAAAATCTGATTTGCTCTTGGGCCGGGGATTTAGCTCAGCGGTTCGGTGGCCTGCTTGCAAGTGCAAGGAGCTAGTTCAATCCCCGATACCAAAAAAAAACAACAACAAAAACATCTAATTTGCTCAACTGGGTGTGGTAGTATACACCTGTAATTCCAATACTTCTACAGACTGAAACAGGCAGATTGTAAGCCAGAGCCCAGCTTCGGCAATTTAAAGATGTAATGAGACTCTGTCTTAAAATAAGAAATAAAGGACATGTTGAGATTTACTTTAATATAAAGATCCAGAGTTGAAGTTTAAGTATTAGAAATTTTAAAAAAACAAAAAGCAATGAGACTTCTTGATGATATCATGTATAGTTATTGGCCTAAATGGGACTAGATCACAAGTCTTTACTCCAAAATCATGGATTTATTTAAAAATTAAAGGTCTGGGGATTGAGCTCAGTGGTTCTGCTGCCTGCCTTGCAAGTACAAGGACCCAAGTTCGATCCCCACTAAAAAAAAAAAACAAAAAAAAACAAAAAAAAACAAAAAAAAACAAAAAAGAAAAGAAAAGAAAAGAAAAATCATAAATACTGTTTGAAAGCAAAGCAGATCTATATATACATTTATGTATAAAGAAATAGAAAAATTACTAAGATAATGTCTTCTATGAAATAGAAACTAGCTCTTGTAGATACTAAATGGTTGCTTAAATTGTTCTTCAGATGACATATTTTATTCAAATGTAATGTTCTTTGACTAAGAAAAGTAAAACTGCACACTATTGACATCTTCGACATTGAGAAATACATTGATTCAATTTGTAGAAGTATTTTAGCAGTAAGTTTATTGGCTTGAGACTCTTAATTAAGTTATACTTTCATTATCTTTTACTTTGTTGTTATACCCACTTGTCCTAATATCTAGTAAACACCCTATTCAAAATTTAACATGTCCTATTTTGCTTAATTCCAGAAAATTATAATTTCCTAGGTAAACTGACCTCAGGCTGCCAGTTTGATATATATGTCTCTAATTACAATGCTAGAGTTCTTAAGTCAACATTTCAGACACTGTCAAAGAAACTTTTAAGACTTGGAATGCAGCTCATTTATAGAGAAATTATCTGGTATGTGCAATGCCTTAGGTTTGATCATTAATACCTGAAAACAAAAGAAACAGAAAGTTAACTTTAACATTAAAAGGCCTTTTAGCAAATAGTAAGTGAGGAAAAGAATCATGGATCAAATAGAAAACTGAACTACATTTACAAATATTTCCAAATAGAACAGTAAGTTCATTGTGTTTTAAAACATCTGGCCATTTTGCTTAATGAATACTTTATTTTTCAATCTACTGTATTTCAGCTTTCTAATTTCACAAGATTGAGTACCTGATGCCAGTATGCCATCCTTTGTTTTTCCTTTGCATTTGAATGATCTTTTTAGAAATAATAAATAATGTATGAGGATATATTTCTGCTGTTCTTGTTCTCAGTGAGTATAGGAAGTTGAAAATAAATTGAACAGGAAATGGTGAACATTATGGTTTGAGAGATTATGTGCCTCTCTATGTCTAAATGTGTAAAAGAGATAGTGAAATTTGCATAACTCGACCCACATTTTGTTGTTTAAATTTAAAGCCCAAATGATATATCCTTTACTATTGTAACAGTATGATAACTGATAACTGGTTTGTCCCAACTCTTAATTTAATGACACTAATTAATCCCAGTAGTAGATTCTGAGTCTGATTTATTTCATAATAAATATATCTGCTCATTACTTGCTCAAATACATGGATTCAAGTGATTACTGAACTAAGTATACAAATTTCCTACTTAGGAAAAAATCAGGGATATTAAACTCTTCCACATGTACACAACTCTTCTTACAGTTATAGATGACTCATGTTAGCAAAATTCATCATTCTTTGACCATGAACAGGATATTTTGAGTAGTTTAACTGCAAATGTTAAGCTGCAGAACATTTTTTAATGAAGAATAAAGGATATTGTAACAATGCATGAAATGCATGAAAACACACAGTAAACTTTATTTTCAAAATGTTACATTTCTCCATCAAATTAACAATTGAGCTGATTGTCATTAGCAAAGTGAGATTAACTAAAAATCTTCACAAACTGAAGAAATGAGAATATCATTGAAAAAATGTTTAATCAAATGAAGTGTAAGACACATTTTACCTGAGTTAAAATGTTACATTTCTCCATCAAATTAACAATTGAGCTGATTGTCATTAGCAAAGTGAGATTAATTAAAAATCTTCACAAACTGAAGAAATGAGAATATCATTGAAAAAATGTTTAATCAAATGAGTGTAAGACACATTTTACCTGAGCAGCAAGAAAGAGGAGCTAAATTATTCTTTTTCCCATTCCTTCCAAACTTCAGTCTATCATCCAACAGTTTGATTTTTTTTTTTTTGTCATCCACTTCCATTGACTTCTATTTTTAAAGGCTGGAAAGTACGTTGTTAAAGGGTTTTGAACTTGCTTTAACAAGAGAAACGGAATCACTCTCATCTATATAGTATTTTATGTACAGGACACTCCAAATAACTAAAGAGAGGCATGCATTTAATAATTTTTAACTTATTGCAATAGAACACTTCAAGTCTTCTTTCTCAAGGCCTAGCCAACCCACATATATGATGTATCAACAATGTCTGCCTTCATATATTCTAAGTCATTATATGGGTTGAAGAGAAATCCACAAGAATATGTGGCAACATCAAAGCTGTGGAACCTGTTAATGTCTAATTTGGAGAGTTTTCTCAGGTATGATTAAGTTAAGGAACTTGAGGTCAAGAGCTTATCTCTGACTATTTGAGTAGTTCCTTCATTCAATGATATGTGTCCTTGTTAAGAGACACACAGGAAATTTTCCATACAGAAAAGAAATAGGTAGTGATAAGACAGAGAAAATGGCAAGATGATGTGGCCACAGCCAAGAAATCCAAGGAAAAGAAACTGTAATAAACAAGGAAAAAAATTTTTCCTAGAGCTCCCAAATTTCAAACTTCTACAACTATGAGAAAATGAATTACCGTTGTCATTAGAGTAGAATTAGGAAACTAGCTCAGTCAGTAAGTAGCACTGGCAAACTATTTTTACCAACTCTTTTCCTTTAAAATACAATGGAAATCAACCTAGAATGTCCTTGTGTCATTCCTTGCAGTGAATTTGCTCCAAAACAAGTTGCCTGTTTACTAACTCGGTTATTTTACAACATCTTTCACATTGCTTAAAATATTTGATAATTTTATAGTGATACCTATCTTAATATAATTGAATTGACTCTTCTTGAATGTGACAAGAAAAAAATTCAAACATTCTATGTATAAAGGTACCCTGTCATCAGCTGTTGTTCAACCATTACTTCCAGATCTAAATTTGCAAAATATTTTCTGGATTAAAATATAAGCATAGTAACTAGTGAGAGTTAGAATAGTGCTCTTGATAACCGAGGAGATGTGACCATTTTAATTTGCTCATCATCCCAATGATAACTACACAACTAACCCACAAAATTTTATCTATATGTGTATAATAAATGTGTTTGCATTAATATGTGCGTATGACCCTATTATCTCTATCAGAAATGTGAACATCTATTTATAATTCATCAGGACATTTATGGGTAATTCCTATGTGCCAAAGGCATATTAAGAATTTGATATAATTTCTGTTGTATTTAACAGTGTCTTCAAAGTGATAAAAAGAAGCAAACACAAAGTATGTATGGCTAGCTTTTTCTCATAGGTATTATCAACCTTCAGAAGAAAACCAGTGGCAATAGCATCATTTACCTAATCATTCAGGTATATCCACCCACGCCACCTTCCTATGGGATTAGTGTACACTACTGCAGAGTATCTGCACTGCCTACACTTTCCCTAGAGCTTGGTGTATCCTTTGTTATTGTTAATGTTTAAGGGTGTTCTGGAAGTCTATTATGCTGTAATGCTTCCATAATTTATACTGTAATGCTTTTATATTATTTTTCAGGGATTTTTTAAGGAATTGTGCAGCAGACCTAAAAGGGGCCTTGTAATTGAGTATCTATTCCCACTCAGTAAGATTCTAGTGATAGTTTCTCCTACTACAGTGGTGAAGTTCTTGTTAAAATCATTTGTTACAAGAGCCCTACGAATCCAGAATATTATATCTGTGATTATCACAGAGTTAAACTTCTATCAATTTTTTTTGCTATTTTTAAAGTATAATAATGAGATATGTAGGCCTTTATTTGATTGTAACATGATGAGAAAATCTTATGAGATAGTGGTGAGCTGAGCATAGGAAAACATTCCTGCAAGCCCAGCATTTTGGGAGGCTGAGCCAGGAGAATCACAAGTTAGAATGCACCCTGATCAACATCGCAACTTAGTGAGACTTGTCTCATAACCAGTAAAAAAGGGGTGGGGTAATGATGTGGCTCAGTGCAAAAGCCCTGAGTTCAATCTCTACTGCCATGCACACACCACACACACACACACACACACAGTGTTATGCACATAGACTAGATAGTTTCAAGTTCTAATTGGACCATTTGCTAACAGCGTACCTTGGAAGCATTGCTTGACTTTTATAAATCATTTATGAAAAAGTGATATTTGCCATTGATCCTATAGGAGATAACTAAAACAGCTACTGAACAAAGTATTCAACATCTAGTAAGGTTCATTAAACCAAGATTAAGGTCATAAATATCAAAGTTCCTGTGAGTAAATTATTTAAGATATAGAATATAGAAATCTCAAAGAATGTAGACTAATATTTAAGACTATGCTGTTATTTGTGTAAGTTCTTTAATTTCTTGCCTTCTAAGAATTCAAATTCATCTTTTATTTTTAAGTTAATTTTTTATTTCAATTCTTCATTAAACTTTGAAATACTCCAAATTGACTTGAATTTCAATGGAAAAACCGTAAAATAAGGGTCATTGTAAACTTCGCATTATGAAGGTTAACAGCGGAGAATGTACCATATGTTGCCTTGTTTCAGTTCTATGAAGAATATTCTCTAGCAATATCTTCAGTGTTCAGCCTCAAGTCTTATGGTTAAAGTTGCTTTCATTGTGGTTTTATTGTGTGTACTAATGTCATTGTTCTCAAGCATTTACAGTTTTCTCACAGTAAATATAATATCCTAGTTCGTTACTGCTTCAACAAGAGAATTCGTGAGTGTTAATGAATTGCCAGTGGCTAATCTGAAGGTTTTTTTTCTTTGCAACAAGCACTGGATACCTGCCGGGAGGTGCTGGTGGGAACGTGTGGAGACAGAAGCTTTGTTCCTACTCCTTTCAGGTACACACTTATTTTACTGTGTTGTGAGATTAAGAAAAGAAAAGACAGGTTCATGGCTTGGAAAATTTAGGTAAAGCTTTTTTCCTCTTCTGCTTAAAAACAAGTAACAAAGTCCATAAAAATGATTCATTTGAAAACTATCATTCTCCTGTTTAGATTTTAGTAATGTGCATTCCAGCAGAGAGGTGGGAGGCAGAGCTCTGACATGACTTAGCTTATATAAATCATTTGGGCGTTTCTGCAAACATTTGAAGGCATGTATAAGTAAAACTGAAAAATAAATCATTTGCATTGGTGAGCAAGGTGCAGTTCCAACAGCAATAAAAGCTAACCAAATAACTTGGAAATTAATAAAAGAAAAACGGTGTAGGAAAGCAATGAATGGAGTTAGTAGAGAGTCACCCACCCCACTTCCTTGATGAGGGATATTATGAACTTTGAACCTGGATGAATATCTGTGCTTACCTAGTAACCTTTAGAAAGGAAATGGAAAGACTAGCTAGCTGTTCACTTGATGGGTATTTAATATATAAAGGACAATTACATAGTCCTGTGAAACTGTCTTAGTGATTAAAGTCCTTTTTGATCACCAGTCACACAGAGCATTGTGTGTTTGAATTTTTCATTCAAATTTACAAAGGTGGAAATAAACTAAGAAAAATAATGAGGCTAGCAAGCTCATCTCCACTAACCAATCCCACTCTAGCACTAAAATAACATATTCATGAGCTGAACTACTGACCTTTACTTAGATGGCTAAAAAGAGACACACAGGAACTAATGGGTAGATACTTGAGTCTCAGCAAGGATTGGATCTTTTCAAAAGGTTTCATGAACAGGAAAGATACTATAGCAGTAAAATAAAAGCAAATGTAAATATCTCCAAATTTTTAATGTATCCATGAGAATTCTAAATTCATTATAATTCAGAAAAGCCAAGATATATAGATTTTTGAAAAGCTGTTTATTTCAATTCTTCATTAAACTTTGAAATACTCCAAATTGACTTGAATTTCAATGGAAAAACCATAAAATAAGGGTCATTGTAAACTTCCCATTATGAAGGTTAACAGCGGAGAATGTACCATATGTTGCCTTGTTTCAGTTCTATGAAGAATATTCTCTAGCAATATCTTCAGTGTTCAGCCTCAAGTCTTATGGTTAAAGTTGCTTTCATTGTGGTTTTATTGTGTGTACTAATGTCATTGTTCTCAAGCATTTACAGTTTTCTCACAGTAAATATAATATCCTAGTTCGTTACTGCTTCAACAAGAGAATTCGTGAGTGTTAATGAATTGCCAGTGGCTAATCTGAAGGTTTTTTTTCTTTGCAACAAGCACTGGATACCTGCCGGGAGGTGCTGGTGGGAACGTGTGGAGACAGAAGCTTTGTTCCTACTCCTTTCAGGTACACACTAATTTTACTGTGTTGTGAGATTAAGAAAAGAAAAGACAGGTTCATGGCTTGGAAAATTTAGGTAAAGCTTTTTTCCTCTTCTGCTTAAAAACAAGTAACAAAGTCCATAAAAATGATTCATTTGAAAACTATCATTCTCCTGTTTAGATTTTAGTAATGTGCATTCCAGCAGCGAGGTGGGAGGCAGAGCTCTGACATGACTTAGCTTATATAAATCATTTGGGCGTTTCTGCAAACATTTGAAGGCATGTACAAGTAAAACTGAAAAATAAATCATTTGCATTGGTGAGCAAGGTGCAGTTCCAACAGCAATAAAAGCTAACCAAATAACTTGGAAATTAATAAAAGAAAAACGGTGTAGGAAAGCAATGAATGGAGTTAGTAGAGAGTCACCCACCCCACTTCCTTGATGAGGGATATTATGAACTTTGAACCTGGATGAATATCTGTGCTTACCTAGTAACCTTTAGAAAGGAAATGGAAAGACTAGCTAGCTGTTCACTTGATGGGTATTTAATATATAAAGGACAATTACATAGTCCTGTGAAACTGTCTTAGTGATTAAAGTCCTCTTTGATCACCAGTCACACAGAGCATTGTGTGTTTGAATTTTTCATTCAAATTTACAAAGGTGGAAATAAACTAAGAAAAATAATGAGGCTAGCAAGCTCATCTCCAGTAACCAATCCCACTCTAGCACTAAAATAACATATTCATGAGCTGAACTACTGACCTTTACTTAGATGGCTAAAAAGAGACACACAGGAACTAATGGGTAGATACTTGAGTCTCAGCAAGGATTGGATCTTTTCAAAAGGTTTCATGAACAGGAAAGATACTATAGCAGTAAAATAAAAGCAAATGTAAATATCTCCAAATATTTAATGTATCCACGAGAATTCTAAATTCATTATAATTCAGAAAAGCCAAGATTTATAGATTTTTATGAAAAGCTGGAAATACTTTTAAGATGAATGTGTAGAAGTTTGAGGTTGATAACATGGAGGAAAAAATGTGCTCCAATAAAAATTTTGTGAGAACAAAACATACAGACTATATACAGAGATGTCTAGCATACATATTTAATCAAAGTCCAATTAGAAAAGTACAGGTAACTCAAGTGTAAAAGAATAAGGCCTGAAAGTAAGCACGGTTGCCACAATATTTTAATGTTTTCTTCTATAGCTCAGTACTCTCCTCAGGCCCATACCGATTCCCTTCTTTCCTTCCTCTGCCCTTATAGTCATCTGTCATTTCCTCCCTCCCTCCCCTCTTCCTCCTTTCTGATTAGATGTTCATCTCCTTGCCTTAATTAAATTTTGAGCTAGATTCTTCTATTGAAGCATCGAGTTGCTCAGTTGATCTAAAAAATGAGTAAAAGATGACTGTGTCCCACGCAACATGGCTTGAAGATTGCATCTCAGGAGAACAGCAAACTCTGTGCTTCTCGTGTCACCTTCCAGCACCAAAGCTTGGGCAGTAGATGCTTTATTACTGGCACTTTTTCCTCTTTATCCTCGATGAAGTTGAGCAGCATCAGTCAAGCACGACATATTAGTTCTCCTCGAACAAACACATCAATCTTGTGTTTTCATGCTCTCCGTTCATTATTGGAGTGACGGAGGGAAGTCACAACTTTCTGTGGGGTTAAGATTCAAATGAGATCTCAAATCTGAGTGAATGTCGTTTTGTTTCTGCAGTTATTTTTGGAGAATAAATGGTTGAAGAAATCTGTGGAGCTCGGGAAATAAGTTGACAATGAAAATGATTATGTCTCTGTGCTGTAAGCTTTTATTAGTTAAAAAGAATGGTGGACATTCTATAATTATTATTATCATCCTGTTTCCTCTTGCCTTTTCCAAAGTTATTCTTTACGTAGTATTTTTACAATAATTAATTGTGCACAAAACTCCTAAAAATGCACAAGCTAGGGATTAAAATCCCAGATAGGATTTAAAAGGCAAATAAAAATTACTTAGTGTTTTACAATTTGTAGATAACCACTGCAATAATTTTGATATTTCTTCCTTATGAATCTTTTAAAAACATAACTTGTCAATATATTAGCATTTTTTCTATGCTTTTCATTTGAAGTCATAATGTATTTATACTGTCCCTCAAAAAACATAAAGCTGAATTTGTACATCTGCATAGCACTTTTTTAGCTTAAAATTTCTATGTTCTTAAAAACTCACTTAATAGTAATTTAGGTATTATAAATAGAGTAGGGAATAAATTCATACATAGATATAATTCTATTTATTTCCTCAAATTAATCTTAAATTCTTTCTCGATCCCTCTTTCACAGGAACACACACACACATATTCTTAACTCTCCTACAAATAATTTGCATATATCTGGTTTTAAAATCATCATAAACAAAACAGAAAATACAGATAACAAAAAACTTCTGATTTTGATAAAGCAAAAAGTTACTACTGATAGATAATTGTAATTTTTTGAGTATATTTTTACGAATGATTCTTTCAGGTACTTATACTTCTTTGCTGTGTTATTGAAACCTAGAATGCCTTGATTAAATTTTTTCTGAATTTCGGTTTTGAAGAAAAACGTTGTAACGCATACCCTTGCCAAGTGTATTTGTGTGCTTCTTACATGTATAATGTATATATAATTGGATAATATGTTTTCATTTTTTTCTCAGTTTCATCAAATCTCAGTAAAGTTTTCTGTATGACAAAACAAAGACATGAAAAAAAAAATCCTCTAATGAGATAGGTGCTACAATTTTAGCATCACCACATGTCTAAGTACTTCATTTTCTTAAAAATTGATTATTTTCTCTGAATGCATTTTTAAATAGAATAATTAGTACCAAATATTTATATTAAAGTGCCCAAGGACATTGCAAAGGAATGTGAATTTGGTGGCACCTACCAAGTTGGTGTGACTATAGTATAAGTTTGAAATAAAGTATATATCCAGAAAGTCATGAAAAAAGAATATGAAATAATTGAAATAAAGCATAATAAAATAAAGATTGAAATTATATTTCAAGGTACTGTGAGTGCATTTAAAAAGTTATTGAAGCTCATTACAAATGGCTTTGGGGGATATAGGGACTGGGAGAGTTTCCAGAAGATGGGCAATAAACTAAATTGAATAACCAGAAAAAAATGTTCAGTACTGAAAACCATAGGCCTATGATCTTGAAGTCACTATATGAGAAATGTGTAGGAAATGCTGTTAAATGATGCTTTAGGACAGCATGGAAAATGAATCAGCCAAACCCAAGTGCCATAGGAGTGTTCAAAGAACAAGGCACATTAAAATAGCTGCCTAAAACTTTGTACAGTTTATCACATTTATATATTAATATATGGACAATGTGGTGAGGAAATAATATTTCAACATTTTCTAAGCATTTGAGATAGCTTCCTTTAAAGTATTTATGAAAAATATAGAAATACAGCAAATCGGCATGAGAATTAGGTCATTCTGTATATGGATGCTAACTACATGTAGGGCATTTTAACACAATAGTGGGAATCGGATGATTGTTGCGAACAGTATTGTTTTCCATCATTTAAAATACCTAGAAAAGACTTTGAATATTCTTATCATAAAGAAATAAGATAACCAGGATTCTCAGATCTCTGTTGCTGCTGTGCACTTCACCAGCCCTGGGATCCAGAAGTAGGAACATGGAGGACCTTGGAGGACAGAAATGGATGCGGAAAGAGTGAAGGCATCTTTCCTAACACTCAGTTGAGGCCCAGAATGACGTCTGTGACACAGAAAAACAAAAATCACAGGGCTGGGGGACACGCCCTTGTACTTGTCTTGGGAGTGACAGAATGCCCACTAAGAAAGTCTCAGTGGCATGGCCATACTACGTGAAGCCCATTGGGTGTTGGCACATTGATTCAGGAGGAGGGAAACACCAAAAGAAGAGAAAAGGGAATGTAGCAAAGACCAGCAATGGTTTGATCGTTTTATCAGAAGAAGTGTTGCGCTACGTAAGGTTTTAGGATCCGAGCCTGAGAGAATAGTGGCAGGCTGGTGCTTGCAGCACCTCATTCCCACTGGGACCTTGCATGGCCAGCACCTTCAGCTCTGTTAAAAAGAAGATTGAGCGCAACAGTGTGCAGACCCTGGACAGCCATGCCCTCAAACTGGGCCCGTGCACACGCTTACATCCTACATGAGTCAGAGATTTGGTCCACAGCCTGGGATTTCCTGATGTCCTCATTCCCAAACTGGGAAAATATTGGGTTGTCACCATCCCTTCCACTGGTGAGTCCGCCTGAGTACACATCTATAAACATGCAAGGACAGAGCTTAGATTACCCTAAAAAACGGATCCTACTTGGACAGAGGTGGGAAAGAACCAGGAACATAGAAAAATCATTTATCCATTTATCAGTCATGGTGAACCACGGAAGTTTTGTACACCTAATTGTCTCTAATACAGACACTTCCACAAAGAGGGGTGATGATACTTTTTTCTTCCTTTTGTGTGCGTTTTTATGGGCATATGTATTTATATAACTGTGTAAGAGTGTTACTGATTTTGTTTCCGTAGCGTCCTAGCTTGTTTTGACATGTCCCACGATGAAAGATATTTCATAGGATTTTTTTCTTTATTACTATCATTAGCATATATTTGCAACACATAATTGCATTAGTTTTGGGGAATTGGTACACATTTATATTGTATCTCGATTGTAGAGTTTTCTACTTTTGTTTTCCCACAAGATCATTAATGTAATTTAACCTCCCTTTATCTTCTCTTACTTCCCATATATACTTCCTTCTTTTCTATTTTTTCCTGTTCTTAAAGTTTTCAAATTTTCCTCCCCTCTTCTCTTCTTCTTTTGTATGTAAAATGGTAGCAAAATGGTATCGAACTTTTCAAACCATCTTCATTTGTATATTGATACATATAAGATGGCATGGACTTTAGATGTCACTGTTACAGTAATGATTCTCTCCTCCCAGAGCAGTGCTTGCTAAGAATTCAACCCAGTACTTTGAATAGAGAAGGTGAGTGCTTTCACGCTGAGACACATCCTCCACCCAAACACCTCAAAAGGAGAAAGCCACTCATTAAAAAGGCCTATCCACCATAGTAGTGAAGCTATCCATCCCAAACTTCACCATCACCAGCACAAACACACACACACACACACACACACACAAAAAACATGAGAATCATTGAAAACTAATCAGTCAAATGACTCCAAAAATTCAAAATTCCACAAAAGTGATCCCACGTATGTGAAGCAACTGAATTTCAGTACAAAAAAAAATTACGAAGTGATAAAATGATCAATAAACTCAAAGGTATACATATGCATCTTAGTGAATCAATTATTAAAATGATCAATGAGCTCAAAAAAGATCCAAATGAGCAGATGAATAAATTAAGGAAAACAGTACAGGGTAAGAAAGACCACTTCAATAAAGAGATAGATGAGCTGAAAACAAAGCAAATAGAAATCTTGCTAATATCATTTTCAATTAGTTAGATAGAAAACTCAACTGAAAATCCTGGCAGTAGGGGTGAATAAAGACTATCAAGGCCTCTTTTGTAACTGAGTTTAAAAAAAAAGGGCTGCTTTTTTGGTGGGGGCAGATGAAGGCTCACAGGAGCCCTTTCTCCTAGAGCGGACCAGTACCCTTCCTTACACCTTCCATTTAAGGAATGTGTGAATCAACAGCTGCAGCTGCAGTTGACTGAAATGCTCCTGGAATTTGAAAACTTGACTTTTCTTTCCTTTCATCCAACTTGGATATACCATCCAAATGAGCAGATGAATAAATTAAGGAAAACAGTACAGGGTAAGAAAGACCACTTCAATAAAGAGATAGATGAGCTGAAAACAAAGCAAATAGAAATCTTGCTAATATCATTTTCAATTAGTTAGATAGAAAACTCAACTGAAAATCCTGGCAGTAGGGATGAGTAAAGACTATCAAGGCCTCTTTTGTAACTGAGTTTTAAAAAAAAGGGCTGCTTTTTTGGTGGGGGCAGATGAAGGCTCACAGGAGCCCTTTCTCCTAGAGCGGACCAGTACCCTTCCTTACACCTTCCATTTAAGGAATGTGTGAATCAACAGCTGCAGCTGCAGTTGACTGAAATGCTCCTGGAATTTGAAAACTTGACTTTTCTTTCCTTTCATCCAACTTGGATATACCAGAACATTCAGATGGTGTCGACAACAACAACAACAATAACAATAGAAGAAGGAACTAACGATTGTTCAAGTGCTTGCAAATGACTAAAATATTAAAATTAAGACTCATTGGCATTGAGGAGTGTGAAAATGTACAGGTTAACACCAAAGCATAATATTCTCTGAAATTATAGCAGAAAAAAATGTCAACTTAGATATAGCAAGGCTACCTTTCAAAATTCAAGGAGAAATGAAGTTCCAGCAGAAGTACAAAGCCAAGAAACTTATGACTACTCACCCAACATTACAGAAAATACAGAAAAAGGGGACAATACAATCACAAGACCAAGGGTGGGGGGCTCATTGGTAGACTAAAGGGATGAAAATTAGAAAGGAATAATACATTGCCAACCGCAAAATTATACAAATATAAAACTTTTAATAATAACACTTATTATAAATGTTCTTCACTTTATAATTAAAAGATACAGATTTGCAGATTGGATCAAAATACAAGAGCCAACTATGTTGTTTGGTGGGGGCAGATGAAGGCTCACAGGAGCCCTTTCTCCTAGAGCGGACCAGTACCCTTCCTTATACCTTCCATTTAAGGAATGTGTGAATCAACAGCTGCAGCTGCAGTTGACTGAAATGCTCCTGGAATTTGAAAACTTGACTTTTCTTTCCTTTCATCCAACTTGGATATACCAGAACATTCAGATGGTGTCGACAACAACAACAACAATAACAATAGAAGAAGGAACTAACGATTGTTCAAGTGCTTGCAAATGACTAAAATATTAAAATTAAGACTCATTGGCATTGAGGAGTGTGAAAATGTACAGGTTAACACCAAAGCATAATATTCTCTGAAATTATAGCAGAAAAAAATGTCAACTTAGATATAGCAAGGCTACCTTTCAAAATTCAAGGAGAAATGAAGTTCCAGCAGAAGTACAAAGCCAAGAAACTTATGACTACTCACCCAACATTACAGAAAATACAGAAAAAGAGGACAATACAATCACAAGACCAAGGGTGGGGGGCTCATTCGTAGACTAAAGGGATGAAAATTAGAAAGGAATAATACATTGCCAACCCCAAAATTATACAAATATAAAACTTTTAATAATAACACTTATTATAAATGTTCTTCATTTTATAATTAAAAGATACAGATTTGCAGATTGGATCAAAATATAAGAGCCAACTATGTTGCCTACATATAAAACACCTCACCTTCAAAGACATATACAGATTAAAAGGGAAAGGGGAGAAAATAATACTCTATGTAACTGAGCTCAAAATCAAGCAGTGGTATTTACGCTAACATCTGACAAAGTACAGTTGAAGTAAAATTAAGTGAGATGAAGACTATCATATGTGCATAAATGAAAAGTTTACTAAGAAGTGATAATAATGTTAAAAAATATGCACTAAATGTCAATGACACAAATTTTATAGAAAAGACGTTACTTGACATAAATGGTCAAATAGAATCCCCTACCCAGCAGCTCATAGAACTTTACTCCAAGTAAACTATATTTTATTTCCTTATAAACACAGAAAAAATAAAAGTGTTCCCTGTAGCACATCAGATAACAGTGGATTAAAGCCAGAAATCAATAGCAAAATAAACCACATAAAATACATAAAGATATGGAGACTAAATAGTACACTCTTATATGATCAGTGGGTCATTGAAGATATTAAAGTATATATTTAAAAAGTACTAGAAAAAGGCCGAGGATTTAGCTCAGTGATTTCACCGCCTGCTTTGCAAGCACAAGGACCCAAGTTCTATCCCCGATACAAAAAAAAAAAAGTCCTGGAATGAAATGATAACAGGAATATAACTTATCAGAAAGTTTGAAATGCAGAACAATCAGAAGAGGGGAGTTTATAGCTATGAATGCCAACTTTAGAAAAACAAAATGAGGGCTGGGGATTTAGCTCAGTGGTTCTGCTGACTGCCTTACAAGTGCAAAGACCAGAGTTCAATCCCTGGTACAAAAAAACAAAAAAACAAAAAAACAAAAAAAACCAAAACCAACCAAACAAAAATGATACCAATAAATAATTAATGGTGCATTTCAAGGTCAAACTCAGTAGAAAACTTAAAAGATCACAGCAGAATTTGATACTAAAAAATGATTTGAGGGATCAGAGTTATTTCATTGTAAAAATAAACAAGATAGATACATCCTTACCCAAAATTACCAAAAGAAAGAGAAAAAAGTCTCAAATTAATAAAATTAGAGATGAAAAGAGCAAGATTATCACAGATGCCACCAAAAGTGAGATTATTTGAAGTGATTTTGATAGCTTATATTCTAGTAAATTAGAGAATCTAGAAGAAATTGATAAATTATTAAACAAATATGACATACATAAGTAGAACCAAGCTCATACAATAAATCCAATTACATCAACAACAAGCATATTGATGCTCATTTCAAAATGCTTTCAATTAAGAAAAGTCTAGAATCCAGCAGATTTATTGCTGAATTTTACCAGGCCCTTGGGGAAGAACTAACATAGATGTGCCTCAAGCTTTTCCATTTAATAGAAAGAGTTGGTATCTATTATAGTTAATTTTTTTTATACTGGGGATCAAACTCAGAACCTTGCACTTGTGAGCCAGGCAATATTCTAGTTAACTTTTAGAACCAACACTACCAAGGTGCCAAAATCAGGTACAACAAGCAAAACTACAGACCACTGTCTTTCATGGACATAGATGCAAAAATCCACAATATGGTTTTTTCAAGCAGAATTCAGTAGCATATTTAAAAAATAATAACCTATGATCATGCTGGCTCAATTCAAGGGATGCAACAACTAACCCATGTGAATCAATAAGTGTAATATACCACATAAATGTATCAAAGGATAAAAACATATATTCATTTTAATAGACTCATAAAATGCCCTTGACAAAGCTCAGTCCTTTTCCATAATAAAAACCCTGAATTGCTCTACAAGTTATCTTCCCACAAATTGAAAAAAAAAAGCCATGTTACAAACCCAAAGCAAACACCAAAATGATTGGGAAAAAAAAATGCATATATTCTAAAATCAGGAATGAGTAAAGGATATCTATTCTCATCACCTATGTTCATTGTAGTCATGATACTTTAGCCAAGAAAATTAGGCAAGAGAATGAAATAAAAAAAGATAGAAATAAGAGAAAAAAGTAAAACTATTACAATTTTTAAATGATGTTATCCTTTATGAAGAAGTTTCTAAAATCCCACCAAAAGACTCTTAGATGTATCTAAAAAACACACTCAGTAACATGGCAGGGAAAAAAATCAATACAAAAAAATGAATAGCTTTTGTCAGGGTATTTCTATGGTACTGATCATAAAAGGGCAATACTGTAAGGATGACAATACCTATTTCAAGTTAAGCTACAAATACATATTTTTAAAAATCCTAAGTGCTTCTAGCAAGAAAAATGATATGTAGACCAATAGAACAGAAGACACCATGTCAGAAGGCATGTACCTGCAGTTGTGTAATCTTTTGAAGAATGTGCCAAAAACATATGCCAGAGAAAAAACAGCTTCTTTAGCAAATGATGCTGAGAAAAGTGGATCTTTAAAGATTGATAAGAAGATTAATAGAAGATTGAAAATAGATTCCTGTATTTTACCCTGTGCAAAAATCAATTCAAAATGATTAAATATCTAGGTATAAGACTATGAAACTTTGAAACTCTTAAAAGAAAACATATGTGAAACACTGAAATCCACAGACACAGGCAAAGACTTCCTGAAAGAGCCCCAATAATACAGTAAATAATAGCGACAGTCAATAAATAGGACAATATCAAATTAAAACCTTCCCCATACGAAAGAAAATTGTCAGCACAATGAAGAGACAATCTATAGAATGGAAAAATATTTTGTATATACACTCATGATAGAGGATTAATATCCAAAATACATGAAAAACCCCAAAACATTAACATCAGTTAATAAATATTGATTGACTGAAGAATTACAACAACATGTTTGGAAAGAATAGTCACTGAATATGCTGATTTTGTGTAAGGAAGCAGGATATTTATTTACTGATTAAACATTATGAACTGAGATATAGGTTTCAAAGATGATTAATCCTAAAATAGTGATTTTAAAATTTATTTATTACCATTTGGGCAAGTAATAAATGTTTATTATAATTTGATAGTCTAAGATTGGCCTTGACTTATGTCATTAAAATTATAATTTTCCCTAATTTTTTTCTTAACTTAATCTTCTAGAAACTAATATCCAAAGCAAATTTAATCAATTTCTCTACATTAGCTTGATCATCTTATTGATATAATCATTTAGTTTGATTTGATTTATAAATTAATTATGAATAAAGTGACCTTGTTTTTAATGTTTAGCCCAAATCATGTCAGAATTTTTTCACTTATGAAAGTATTCTTTTGTGGATAAATGCAAGTTGTCATTCTCTTGATATGTTTTTATATTTTAATGTTTATTCTTTCACTATATTTATGACCACAATTATAAATGGGAATATTCTTGCACTGTATTTAATAATTGATTTTAGTGCAAAATAGCAATGTGTACTGGGGTTTGTATATTAGTTAACTGGTTTATCTAATTAGTTCAAATACATATTAAGTTGATGTTCTTACATTTTTAATGATGTAATTCTACATCTAATATGAAAATAATATTCTTCAATGAAGGCTAACATGGCAATTGGAAGTTATAGGTTAGTCACAATTATGACAATTACTTATTTTCTTACTTTAGCCACTACAAATGATCATATATTAACTGTTGTTCTTTGGTATCATTTTAAGGACTAGTAATATAGTGGTGAAAAAGCAGATAATAATCTCCACAGTTCTGCTTTATTTTAGTAGTAGTAGACAAAGTCCACAATTTTACTTAAAAGAAAAATTACTACCAGATTTCAGCAAATGAGGACCATGATCTGCCTCATTTTATTGTTGTTGTTAATTCTATTTTAACATATAGCATTAAAGAATGAGTTGTGATTGTAAGATTTGAACCAAAGAAATTTATAGTGAGAAACTGGTATGGATTTATTCTGGATGGAGACAGTCTGGGTTTAATCTGAAGAAAAAGTTAATAGAGTTTTTTTGTTTTTGCTTTTTTTTTTTTTTTTTTTTTTTTTTTTGGTATTGAGGATCAAACTCAGG
>NW_022900915.1:24151592-24165462 GCF_012274545.1 Fukomys damarensis
TTTTTTTTTTTTTTTTTTTTTTTTTTTGGCACCAGGGATCGAACTTGGGACCTTGAACAGGCAGTGGTACCACGGAGCTAAATCCCCAGCCCTAGAGTTTGTTGAAAGTGGATTTGGGTATCAGAAATTTAAGTAAGCAATTCGATACAAATTTGTGATTGTAATATGTGTAAATAAAATGTGATCACTCTTACATTTTGTTATAACAACATTTCCATTGGGATAACCATGATGATAATTGTAAGCCTGCGTTCCTTTTTCTATACCACGTCTTACTAGATTATGGACTGTGTGAGATCATCTTAAGGAGAATGTCATCGTGACTGTTAGACACCGGAATCATCTCAACATACTATAGCATAATGACTAGGTGCATGTGATAAAATAATGCATTATTCACATATACTGCATTATATGTAAGAAAGAGGAAGCTCTTGAAATGATTTTGAACAGGTAGAAATGGTACATGATGAATTGAAGTTAGAAGAAACAGATTTTTACTTTATATGTATATCAGTATTGGTAACATCAGGCTTGGTATACATATAGAAGCTCTTTGGAATTTACATTTTCCATTTACTCAAGGTTTTCAAATCTTCTTTAGAGGGCATTTTGAAAGAGATATTATGGAAGTATCAGAGACCTCTGCAGTAGGTTCTGTTCTCCTGCTTGGTGCTACAGAACAAGGCTGAGAAAAAGAGAGAACTAAAGCAACAGAGAAACCTGGGAGCCAGGACAACCAATGCTGTTCATTCATCAAAGGCATTGATCAATTGGAGCCACTCATTATTATCAAAATCAAACTGGGGTAAAGCAAGTGACATGCAAAGACAGGACTACATGTGAAGGTGCACAGTTGTGTCGTTTCTATGGAAATGAACGCAGTCAAGGCTTGCAAAGGACAAAACAAGGCATTCTCAAATTAGGAACAGAATAGACAAAACATACGGTTGTAATTAGAACACTGTCCTCCTAGTTAAGAAGGTTTTAATTGTGGGAATAGAATTTGGTTGTGAGTTACTCTGCCCTTGGCATGTAGGCTTTGGCTGGACTCACTTCTGTAAACAAGACAATTGTGGGGTTAAATCTTTGCAGACTGCATTGCTTACCGCCTGCTTTGGGCCTAATCAATGTTGCAGTCCCCCATATGGAAGGACTCCACTACGAGTGGTCCTCCAAACTAAAGGTAGGCGTTATTCAGAAAAAATGGTTCATGACTCCATTTTGGTGTCTAGAATACTTGGAAGAGATTATGAGAATAAATGTATATTTAATTTTGTTTTAAAAATTGGCTATCTTGAAATAATTCAGGTTAGGCAGTCATTGTAATTGACTTTTTTCATTTAAACATAAAGCTGATAATAAATTTGTCTCAAGTAATATTTATTTTACTTTGGTGCAATTATTTCAGTTTTGTTTCATTTTTTCCTCCCAATGTACTGAGCATTACTAATTCTCTTTAAATTTAGTAGGTGAAATAATAGTTTTCTCAAAATATTAAATTTTGGATTAAATTAATATCTCGGAACTGAAATGAATAATGCTAACGATACGTTTTTATTTTCACTTTGTGTTTTTTCCCATCTTTATTTGTATTCAAATGCAGTGTTGATTAGATTGTAACACTGCAATTGATATAGTAATTTCAGCCAACAAACTTCAGCTTTGAATTCTATTTAAGTTATTATAAGTAGAACCTCTTCTGAGATATAGTAAAATTTAAGCATATCAACTATTTACAGAGCATGGACCAACACCAACTGAGTTCAATGTCCTGAAGCAGAAAGAAGGTTAATTATGGAAATCTTGTTGCTGGGGAATTAGGCACTATTTTGTGGTGAACTGGTTTTATGGCGCTTGAAGAAGAGGGAGCAAGGAAAATGTGAGAATCTGAGAATGAGGTAAGTGGGAATTCTCCCTCTCTATATTGTGTGCTGATTTATTGTGGAGCTGAAGTTTGCAGAGAATAGTGTCCAATGTGATTTAATTTAATCTAATCACCTTCATCCTGGAAAGCAGTGTAAACCATCTACTAGGATAGCACTTTTCAGTACGAATAATATGTGTTTTGGGTTATGATGCAGACAAGGCAATATCTTAACAATGTTTGCAAGTGATATATCAAGTATCCTTGCAAAAACAGACAAGCTAGATTCTGAGATGGTTAAGCCTAACCTTTGCTATGCATTTGTTCCTGAGGTAAATTAATAAAATATCAGTCACAGTGCTCTCTATCGATTCCTTTGGGAATCTCCTCCCCCTCCCCCTTCATGTATGTCTGAGTCATTCAAGATTACAAAAACATAAAGAGGAGAGAGAATGGGGGTTTGGAGAGTTGGATGGGATGGAATTCTGTGTTTTGAGGCTGGGTGGAGACTTGGGACTGGCAGGTATAAAATATGTTTTTAATTAGAGGAGAGGTCATTGAAAGATGGAATTTACAAAAGCCACATTTTCTAAATTCTTTCCTTGTAAAAAAAGTTTTATTGGGGCTGGGGATTTAGCTCAGTGGTTCCACCGCCAGCCTTACAAGTGCAAGGACCAGAGTTCGATCCCCAATACCAAAAAAAAAAAAAAAATTATTGTTGAGATATCACAAAAATCTGTTGCTTAATTTTTGAAATCTACAACATCCTAAATCTTTACAGTGGAGTTTAATATATGGAAGGCTGAAAATTGTTCCACTATTTTGTGTGGCATTGTTTTATTCTCTGTTGCGATTTACCTTTATTTTTAATTTTTTATTATATAGTTTATAAAATGTAATTACATATTAACGCAAATTTTTTTCAACTACATATGATTGCAGCTTTCTTGAGTTGAAATGAGTAGTGTAAGAAAAGCTGCAGACTTTGTCTTTGGTTTCCTCCAGTGGTAGTGTTTTGCAAAATCATGGCACAACATCAAAACCCTCATATGGGCACAACCCACTCATCTTATCCATATTTCCCTACCTTTACTTGTCTTCATGTATTTAAGTTATTTTTCAATTAATTTTACTGTATACTTTAGATATACAAAATGATCACATTTATCATAGGGAATTTGTACCTCTAAATAATATATCTTACTTCTTATACAGTTTTATCTTTGTCCATTATTTTGCATTCACTTCCACAATTGAGAAACTGACGTCTCATCACCATAACAACTTTTCCTGTTGCCCTTAAAGGATCACATTCATCTGCTTCCTCACTGAACCCTATTTCTATGTAATCATTACCAATTACTACTCTGTTCTCCAATTTTCATTTCAATGTCTTTTCTAATTGGAATTTTTTTTTTTTTTACTTTCCAGATTTAGCTTTTTTCCCATTCAGAATAGCACCTTCCTTTTAATAAAAACTTTTCCATTTTGCATCATGAATAGTATCTTTTTATTGATGAATAGTATTTATGGAATGAGAGGTTATTTATGGATTCACCCACTAAAGGATTTCAGTATAGTTTATAGTTTGGGGATATTAAAAAGGTAGCCCAATGGCTGGGTATTTAGCTCAGTGGTTTCTCCTCCTGCCGCACGTGCTCAAGGACCTGAGTTCGATCCCTAGTTAAAAAAAAAAAAATTTGTACCTCAACTATTTCTGGCTAGTCATTTCTCAGACATGTGTCAAACAGTTTAATTGTTGTGTCAAATATAATTAGATGATTTATTTTTAAAGAAACTGCCATATTGCTTCCCAGGGTGGTTATATCTTTTGCATTCCCACAAGAATGATGGAATTAACTACTTTTTTCTAATTTCAAAAACATTTGTTATTGTCACCATGAGGCCCAACAGAGCAAATCAAATAGGCAAGGCAAGAAACTAAAAGGGGAAGGTGAAAAAGAAAAAAGTCAACAAAAGGCCAATAACATGTCAATAATAAGTCAGTACATATCAGTTATAACCATCAATGTCAATAACCTCAACTCACCAATCAAGAGAAATAGACTGGCAAATGGAATAAGAAGCAAAATCCAACAATATGTTGTATACAAGAAAGACACCTATTGCAAAAAGAAGCCCATAGACTGAAAGTGAATAGGATAGAAAACAATTCTTCATGTGACAGGAGTCCAGAAAAAAACAGGGGTATCAATCTTATTTTCAGACAAAGCAAATTTCAAACCAAAACTGATTCTAGTATTATTGATATAGGACTGTACTGTATCATACCTCTATGAATGTAAAATACGTTGTACCTGCTTTATGATACATAGTAGTGACCGTGCTTTATCTGAGCTATATTTAATGATATTACTCTAGAATGTTCTCTTTACAGATGATGATTAAGATGCTAATAAAAAAAATGGTGCCAGGTACCACAACAGCAACAGAACTTTGCTATTTTCTGGATATTATTCTTTTCTTTGGTTGTTTGTTTGTTTTGTTTTTTTTAATAGAATGTGCTGAATGTGTATAATTTTGTTCAGATGACTGCAGAACTTGAAAAAGCTGTTGCTGCTATTGATGCATAACATACTGCTATTATTTGAATTTTGGGAAACTTTAACTGTGCTGTCAACTTTGGAAAAATTTATCCCAATTTACTGTGTTGAGTTGGCTTTGTACAGAAATGGACAGCCATATTGGTCTAGAAATGTTAATTAAAAAAATTTTTTTCCATGTGTACAGGGGTAATACATTGCACTAAATATGTAAGGTCTTATCTACTTGGGTTTGATTACAGAAACTAATAAAGTATTCTCTAAATAATGAAAAAAAGAATAAGACTACAAGAGCAAGAAGCAATTTAAATATCTTAAGGGACCATTTTCATCTCCAGAATTAAGAATTATTTTAATTTTACATCATTGCCTTTTCTTTTTTACTTTCCTTTTTAGTTTTATTTTAGGATTCCCTATTTTTAATGTTCATACAGACAGAGATTTCTTTAACTGAAATACCAAATAGTTTCCCTGGTGTGAAAAACTATACTAGTACACAGGATTCTAATGTGATAATTAATAATGTTAAATAGGAAGTAAAGAGCTAAAGGTGTAGGGAAAGTGGGAAGGGTGGGGAAAGGTAATAAGGGAGAGGAAAAAAATATGAGAAACTGAAAAAATGGAAATAAAGTGTTTGTAAATGGGGAGGGGAGGAGAGGATGAAGGGAGGGCAGGGACAAGGTGAAAAAATGAGAATCAAGACCTATTATGTAAAGGTACAGAATCCCAATGATGAATGTAACTGTATTGTATACCTAGATTGTACGAATAAACTCAATAAAAAGAAAAAAGAAAACAATTAGTTATTGTTTTTAATTTTATTGTTGTGATCAATGTGCATTAATTGCTCATTACAGCTTTCACTTGCATTTTTCATGTCTAATAATGTTAAATGTCTTTTTTATATGCTTATTTGCCATTTGTATATCTTTTTCAGTTAAATATATTCATGTTTTTGCCTATTTGTGATATTTTTGACTATTGAGTTTTGAAGTTCATCATATAATTTTGATACTAATCACTTGTCAGTTATGTGACTAAAAATACATCCTTTTCCTATCTGCAGCTTGTGTTTTCTAATTGCTATGAGCTTTTAGAGAACAAATTATTTTAATATTTTATATCCAAGTTGTGGAGTTTTTATATAATGGATAATGATCTTTATGCCAAATCTAAAATACTTTGCTAAAAAATGCTGAGGATTTTCTTAAGGTCTAAAATTTTACATTTTTATTTTTATATTAAGGGTCATGATCCATTTTAAATCATTTTCGTAAGTTTTGAAGTTTAATTCAAGGTCCATATTTTTGCCTATTTCCAGGTGGTCTGCCACTATTTGGTCAAAAGGTGATCATTCCTTTATTGAATTTTTGTTTAGCTTTGTAAAAAATTATTTGAGCATATTTGTGTGGGTTTATTTTTAGGTTTTCTGTTCTGTTAACTGGATATATGTGCTAATTCCTGTTCCAGAAAATTTTGCCTTAATTTTATGTAATAGAATAACTTACCCAGTGAACTGATTACTTACTTCTTGTTAAGTATGTAAGAAATTCTTGGTTTGGTGCATATTAATTTTGTATTTTGTGATCTTGCCTATTCCAGGATGTAGTTGTGATTTTTTGATTCCTTGTAATTTTCTGTGTAAATAACCATGCCAACTAACCGACAAAGATAAATTAATATCTCCTTTCCAAGCAAAAGTGTCTTTTTTTCTTTTTTTGCCTTGAGTATTATATTGAATAAGAATGATCATTGTTGACCTCTGTGTCTAATTCTGAACATTAAACAGTATTTAGTTTCATCATTAAGTATGTTGATACTTGTTTTAGATGTTTATTTGCTTAAAGATGTATCACGAAAGGTAGTTAAATATTGATGTACATTACATTGTCTTCCTTGTCCTTGCAAAATCATCTGTCTCTGATTTCACTGTATTCACCAACGCCTCACTCATACAAGTAGAATGTCCTTCTACCGTCTTAAGAACCCTGCTATGAGCCCCCTGTACCAGCCTGCTTTGAGGGTTACTGCTTCTGAAGATTATTTCATTTAACTTTTCTTTGAAATTGCCTAGGAATCAGATGGAAATTTGTAAACCATAGGAAAAAATTTTGAGACTATACTTTTATGAACATTTAGTACAGTAACAAATGTTGTTTAGCAGAACTTCTCAACTATTTGTGTTTTGTTTTGTTTTGTTTTTGTAGTGCCCTCATCTCTGTTGCATAGGAAATAAAGACCTCACCCATCTCCAATCATTGGAGACCACCCAAAGTAGTATTATGGGTGGCTGATTAGCAGCATAGAGTAAGTCAGATAACAGAAGTAATTGCAGAAATGAGGTTGTATGTTACTTGGCATGCAATACAAGAGTAAACTCAATGACTGTGGATAGGCAGGAGTCACATGTAGTATATAAACAAGTACAAATTTCTCTGAGGAACATCTCCCTGAGGGTAAATTGGTAGCAGTATTCGAACAGAAAAAGAGGTTGCTACTTTCTGAAATTACATATTCCATTGTTTTAAAACTATTTCAATATATATGCTAATTTGCTTCATTTATACTACTAGTTTATCTTAATTCTTTGAAAAGAAAATTTGTGTTATCATCTGTTTATTTCTTTTTCTGTAAGAATATTTTTGGTTTATGTTTTATACCGAACAACTACCTTTAAGATAATGACACACAATGTAATAATTAGTATTCTCTCATTGCTTATTATGAAAATCTGTTTTATTTTTTCATAAACTGATAAAAACTATCTTCTCTTTACAATTTCCCTGATTCATTACTAAGGGGGTTGGACCAACACTGAGGATATCATAGGTTTGGGCCCAATTATATCTGCAATGATAAATATTTATAGTCACGAGAAAGACTGAGAAGAAAGTGCATGGGGGAGGAGGCATATATACTCAGTGAAAGAATGATTTATTTGAATCGCAGCAGTCCTAATGCACCATTTACATCCTTCCTAGTCTGTCTGTAGTCCACTTACTCCTGTCCTGCCCCCCCAAAGGATGTAAAAATCCCTTAAGAAAGGGTACTTTGTTAAGAAAAATACAATGTGTTTTGGACCATGACTATAGCAATTTTGGAGTAAATATCCTAATAGCAAACTCTTGCATTCTTTTTAAGACCAATGCCTTTGATGGAAAACTTTAGTTATTTTAGATATGTAATGTCTATGCATAAGATAACCAAAAGTAATTGGATTCATAAATCCAACAAATATTTATTGAGTACTTATCATAAATAAAAGTGACTACTGTGCAAAACTAAGATATTAACTAATCTTGTCCCTGATATCACTTAAAAGACAATTTTTATTTCTCCATAGTGTTTCTTTAAGGAAAAAAATTGCTATTGGGTATCTTTGAAAAATCCCTCCCTGACTGAGCATTTTGTAAGTTTAACTAAGATTTTTATGAATAAACTATTTCTATTTACGTCACTGTGTATAACTCTATGATCTCAGCTTATCTTTGAAATTATCTAGTGTCTTGAAATCCACTAGAATTAACCTGACCAATGACCATGGTTAAAAAAGAAAGCTAATGGCATCTTCTTAGAATAGAAGCATTTACTTAACAACTTCCTTCCACTAAAATCTATTTCTATCTGGCCCATGGCCACATATAGTTCTTGGTTTCTTTCTTTAAATTCTTCTTCATCTTGAGTTTTGGGACAAATGCGGTGTATTTATATTTTCAGATTGTCAGCATTATTCTCAACATTCAAGTTTATAAAGTTCTTAGTTTGTGAGGTTTGTTTTCATTTATTTATTTTAACCAACTTTGCTATGCTTTTGTGACCTAAAGATAATAAGGTTCATTAACTGATAGATACAAATGAGGCCATATAAATGCTAATCTAGAAATTCCATTGTGCTGTTACTTTCCACATGCGCACTTGCACTGCTGAAAGATCCCGAGCTAGCTATTTTGGAGATTCCTCAGAGGGTATTTTGTATTTGTTCTGCACTGATTTTGCACATCTAGCTATTGTTGTCTTCTCATGTCTTCACTATCAATACTTCACCTTATTTTTCCATTTTTTTTGTTTCCCTGCTTATGACATCCTATTGCTGCCTATAAAGAGGTAGATTCTAAAAAAAAAAAGAAAAAAAGAAAAAAGCACTTATCATCAAAATGGACTTCATGAAGAACTCAGAGTCAAGACAGTAGGTATTCTCAGATTTGATTTATACCACATTTCAGAAAAGGCAAAATTTTAGTGGCAGAGTACAGAGATGTCTTTTCTAGTTCAGATTACGGACAAGGCTGTTCATAAAGGGAATGGGGGGATTTTTTGAAGTTATATATTCTGACTAAATTTTGATTTTGCTTGTGGATATTCAGCTGCATGTATTCATCAAATCTTATAGAACTCAAAAAAAACAACAACAAGAAAACAAACTTATAGAGCTACATGACTACTGTTAGCGAGTAGTCCCTCAGACACATCCTTAACTTCTGGCTGCCTTTGTAGTGGAATACATACCATCACTGTGAAGGAGTTGGATGTTGACAGGAAGACACAAATTATAACCCTTCCCTAATTCTTTTGTCTTCATTAAATATGGGTACTTTTTCTTTCTTTAACCAAACAAGAAGACTTTATATAAATTTCTGCATAGCAGTAGACTTATAGACCCAGTGATTCTAACTTAAATATACTATAAAATCAAGCATTTCGATGTCCTTAAATTCACTCAATAATATACCTAGCTTTACTGCAAAAGATTTGCTCTCTAATGGTGTTCAACTTTTAATCAGTGGGCTGTGTTATAATTTTCTTTTCAGGAGACAGAGATGATAGATTTGGACCATTGAAGTAATGAGTTTCCAAAATAAAACAAATGCCTTGCTACAGTTTGAATCTAAAACATTTCCCATGGGCCCATGTGTTAAAGGCTAGATACTTAGCTTGGTGCTTTTAGAAGACGGTAGAAAGTTTAAGACTTTTGACTTAGTGAGAAATCGTAGGTCACTGGGGCTATGCCTTTCATGGAAATACTGGAAATCCAGTCCCTTATCTTTCTTTGTTTCCTAGACATTCTGAGGCAGCATCTTTCTTCATTATATACATGCTACCATGATGTACTGCCTCCCCATTGACTCAAAGACCACAGAGACAAGTGGCCTTGGACTGAAATCTCTGAAAGCACGAGGGAAAATAAGCCTTTCCTCCTTAGTTATCTGAAGTTTGTTGTTACAGTGTCAGAAAGCTGACTAACGCATAACTGTACCGCACAGTAACATTTCTTCAGCACTGATCTTAACATCTCTGTGTTGAAGACCTTTCACGAAGCAATCCTTCCTTCATTATGAATTTTCAAGTGGCTTTATATACAGTGGAAAGGTCCCTCATTTATACCTGTTTACTCTGGGCTTTTAAAAATGTGTTTTAAGATTGTGAAGAAGTTCTTCTGCCTTTACATTAAAAAACATGTGAAACAACTAAGATGTCTTTCTTGAGTCTTATTCTTCAGTTTATCTCTATTATATGATGTCTCTTACTTTTCTACAGCAAATTTTTCTTTTCTGAACTAGTTTATAATCATTGCCATTATTATTAGTTGTGGTATTTATTTACCATTCATATTATCTTAAATTTTACTGATCAGAATTGAATTCAGCTTCTAAGAGGAACTGATCAGAAAAATTCGAAGATTTCACTGTTTCACTGTAGATATATTTCTATTCATGTAACTATGTAAGGAGTTCAGATTGGCTTTTTTTTTTTTTGGACACGTATTTTTAAATTTTTCTTTCTTTTTTTAATCTATTTAATTTTCCTCTATCCAAGCCTCATATCATTCAGAAATCTCATCAATATTCATTAAGATCCTCATTTAAAGCAATGGATAAAATGCTATCTTAAGGCACAGTACGAAAGATAATACCCATGAAAATTGGTGTGATCTATTAATTGGAAACCTCTGGGTATAGCTGTTCAATCAGATACAAGTTCACCTAATTGTGTAATCATCTCACTCAGATTATTCTTTTTTATTCATAAGGTTATCATAAGAGACTTGTAAGTATCTTACTGAAGTATGAATATTTCTTGTCTACTGCATTTTTCTGATTTTTGAGTCTGCTAACTCTGTCAAAAAAGAAAATGAGTTTACTCTAACAAGTTATTCTTAGTCCACCATAGTAATGGTTACTACTTTTCTTTCTAACTGGTTGCAACTCATACTTTTACCAACTCAGAATTTTTTAAATCCTCCAATTTTTTAAAATACAAATGTTATCTTTGTCAAGAGTAAAAATTAGAAATTTACCAGTTCCGGTCTTATGCAGTCTTATCTAGTCTCTGTTTTCAGTAAGTTTTGAAATTTATTTCTCTCTTCAAGGAGTATTCCATAAGCAAAAAGGAATTTAATGAGAAAATTAACATTTCATATTTAATTACTTTTTAAATATTTAGCTGATACACAAAAACATAAAAAATTATACAGGTTAATGAGGTACAATGTAATATTCCACACATACATATATTGTGTAATAGGTAGATCAGGTTAAGCTTATATATTTATTCCAATATTTATATTCACATGAAGGATTTATTATTTTTCCATAAACATTTGGCAGAGTCTTGAGCTGAAAAGTTTGAAATCCTGACACAAGAGTAGCTGAATCGGAGCAATTGAGCTGTTCCTTGTCTCATTGTGCTGTGAGGCCTCTGGAAGCTTTACAACCTAAGCTTCTGAGAGAGGGTTCCTTTTGGTTTTATTGTCTTGTGTTGAAAACTTTTCAATTCTTTCCTTTCTTCTAGTTTTTTAAAAATGTGCTGTACACACCTCTTATCTTTAGTCACCTTTCTGTGCAGAAGGCCCTGGAGCTTCTCCGTCCTATCCGTCTGTGTTTTACTGCCCTCCAGCATTGTTATTTCTCTCTCCACCTCACACTGTTCTCGGCCTCTAAAAAACCACGTTCCCTCTCTTCTATGCGATCCACTTTCTAAAGTCTGCATATGAATGGGATCATGGAGCACATTTTTTTTTTCTGTGCTCAGTGACATCACTGAACACAATTATTTGCAGTTTCATCCATGTTGTCACAAACGAAAGGATTGTATGTGGCTGAATAAAGCTACAATAAGCATGTGTACCAGATTTTTATCAGCTGTCTGTTCATTACTTGACAGACAGTAGTTTTTCCATTCCTTGTTTTTTTTATTGCTGCAATTAACATGGGAGTGCTGCTGTTTAAGACATACTGATTTCAAGTAAATGAACATTTCCTCACGAGTATATTAAAATCTTGCATATAATTTATAAAAAATAATGAGAAAGTGAAAAATTGCTGAATGAAATAATTCACAAGGAATTTGGATATTTCTTGAATAAGATGAAAAATACAGTGTGAATAGCCCTTTCTACAAATGTTTTGGCCCAGAAGTATTTTAGATTTCAGAGATTTGGGGGTTTGGGTTTTTTTATATATACATAGTGAGATATCTTAGATATTATACCTAAGTCAGAATAAAAAATGTATTTATTCTGTATCATTATATATAGCCTGAAGGTAGTTTTATATACTATTTTTGGTGTATCTGTATCTTGACAAAAACTACCACATGAATTCAAGTGTAGATTTTTCCAAGAGTGGAATAATTTAGACATTTAAAATAATAATAACCTTAGAGAATTTTAGATCTTTAGATTAAGGATGCTTAGCTTACAAACTCTTTTAATTAATATGAAATCATAGCATTAGCAAAGTTATTGTTTTTCACATACAATCTACCAAAAAAATCCATTCTATTTTTCCTTTATCAAAAGTATTTTGAATTTTGTACTTTGTACCAGGTTATATTCCAGACATTAGGGATTCAGTGTTATGAACTATACTTCCTTGCCTCCCTACCATTCAAATAATTATTCAAAAGTTTGGAAAATAACCAAAAGCAAAAAGGTATATTTATATTTATATTTGTATAAGAGTGTTACGAGTTGCAAAGCAGCCACAGTGTAACAGAGAGGGTTTGGCTGGTGCAGCTCTGCTAAACATGACCAAGAAACGCACAATTCAGCTAACATCCCAAATGTTGTGAGGGAGAAAACACACGGAGATTCAGAGGAAAATTAGTACAGTTGGAGGTAAGTAGATTAAGGCCTCTGAGACCACGGACAGAAAAAAATGCCAATGTGTCTGACTCAGTGAATATTTTGGAGAAGGAGAAAGACAAATTTAGAGAGGTAAACAAGGACCATCTTGGAAGGTCACGATACTGATGAGGAATAGGATACAGTTAGAATTCTCAGAGATGGGAAATATCAGGATTTGACTGACCTTGTGGAAAGCTTCACGCCTATGCTGAGAACTCACTGCTGTAAAGCATGCAAACTGGGAGAATGGCAGGATGCTCTTGTGATGAACCCAAAGAGATAATTTTGCCTCTGACTGTGGTGCTAACACTGGAGAGGGAAATAAATTACTGCAGCTGGATATGTTTTAGAAGCAAAGCCAGTAAGTAGTTCTTTTCTGATACACTGGTTGTGGAAAGAAAGATAAAGAGACAAAACGAAGTCCATATTCTTAGAATTTATGCTGAACGGAGGCTGGGGTGCAGCTTAGTGGTGCCCCCCCAGCCTGGCGAAGAATTTACACTGAGCAACTGGGCAGATTGTGGGAACATTAATTTGGAAAAGAAAGATGAGGAAAATATTGGGTCATTTTTCCATGTTATGTTTGATATTTTTATTTCATCATATATAATAGCCTATGTTCCTTTCATAAAGAAATGGTCTCATAATTCTGAGATTAATTTTAGGGCCTTCATACTTTTGTTTCCATCCATTTTTAGGCCTATCTCTTTGGCACTGGTTCTATAATATGCTGTGTTTCATATAGTTTTGACTCAAATATTTTATTATTTTTACTTGTAAGATGCTCTATGTATACTGAGAATGTCTACTGACCCGAATATGAATTACGTCAAGAGATGAAAGACCCTGTTTGTGTTAGGTGGATCAATAACTGATTTCCCAGGAATGAGAACTTCTGAAATTTGCTGATGACCTATGTCACTCACTGGCCTGCATCATATAACTAATGTTCATAGATAACATTTCTTCCTCTGGAGAGTTGCTTTTGCTTATATAATTTGATCTAATTACTCTTGTTTTGTTTTCATGTTTTGACAATGATAGCTACTTTCTCCGTGTCTGACGTACCCCGCTGAGCCAAGAAGGAAAACTGTCTCTTTTCACTTTTTGTTGCAACCTCAATGCAAACATAGATCTACTGTCGAATATGCTTTTGAGCATGTTGGTCTTCAGATATAAAACGAAACTAAAACCAGAATTTCTCAAAGGTTTAACATTAAATTGTCATCTATCTTTCCTCCATTTGAGAATCTAGACCATTAGACCATGCTGAAAGATCTTTATCTACATTATACTTTTTTTTTTTTTTTTTTT
>NW_022900915.1:24165551-24285025 GCF_012274545.1 Fukomys damarensis
TTTTTTTTTTTTTTTTTTTTTTTTTGTACCGGGGATCGAACTCGGGACCTTGTACTTGCGAAGCAGGCAACAAGACCACTGAGATAAATCCCAGGCCGTATTACATTAAACTTTGAAAGTAGAATTGCATCTGGGATATTGAGATTTCTTTACTAACCGAAAGAAACCTGGGCTGTTATCTTTTTCATTCTTTAGTCTTGTAGCTGAAGTTTGGGGCATATAAACATTAGTAATCTTGTTTTAGCTATAGCAGCCTCCAGATTTTTCCCTATTTGGTTATCTGGAAGTTATTAAGAAGTGGAAGAAGATAAATCACTAATACTTCGTCCTTTGATCAATGTATTGTGATGGTACCCATAAAATATAAATTTTTTATGCTTGGATATGTTTCTGATTTCATAGTTTTAATATGCAATTGTAATATATTATTTTCTTATTTATTGGGGTAATTTTTAAATACATAGGATTATCGTGAGTTTAAGTATCTCTTTGGAAAACTTTAGCTTCGTAGGACAAAAGTTACACAGTTATGTAACTGTGTTACATAGTTACACAGTTTTAATGTATACATTTTTCATCTTCTATTTATGAAGTTTAACATTTTCATTATTGGAAATATATCATTAATTATAAAACATTTGGAGATTACATATATTAAAATAACAAAATACTACTATATAGAAATTAAAAATTGTAGGAACTGCCAATAAATTAGTCACTTCTTTCATTCCCTCTTTCTTCCCTGGGATTATTTGATAGAAATTCTCAAAATTTCATTATTAACAAATCTAAAACTTTTCATCAATTGCCATCATATTATTTCTAAACTTGATAGCTGTAACATTTGTCCACATTCAATTCTTATGCTTTTAAAGTGCTTTCCCTGTTAGAACTTTATCTGTGTAGTTACAATTGAATTTTTCGATGTGTATTTATTCTGCTTTGCTTTACATCATTTTTAATCTTGAGGATCCTGTCTTCTGTCTTTTCTTCTATTGTAAATGGAAATTGCATCTCTATTTCTTTCAGTATTTTAAAAAATATTACAAATATGGTAGCATATATTTGTCTATAATTTGCTTTTACATAGGAAAATATACTATGCCCCACCACCTGCAATGATATGTAATTCTAATTTCTTAGGGTTTTTTTATTGGTGAAGAATACTAACTAGTATAAGTATACAAACATACTCAATAGTTCCTTCTTCCCTTACTTATGACTAGAGAATATTTCGCTATATATTATTGTAGACATATGTTTGTATTTGTTCCCATAAAATAGTTCCCCTTAAGTAAGATGTGTAGATCAAAGTGTAAATGTATTGAAATTATATTATTAAATATTTCCTATTTTCTGTATTATCCTTTCCAGTAATGTATGAGAAGATTCTTCTTGCTATGTCACTTCCAGTAGTTTCAAAAGTTATGCAATCTAACAAAAGCGTATATCATAGTTGTTCTAAGTTTAGACTGAATATTAAAGCTGGCAGAATTTTCTTTGTTCATTTGTCATTTGGAATTTTTAGAACTTTTCATGACTTTTTACATTTATGTTATTATATTTCTGATTGTTTCTTCAATTTGTAATGTTTTTTGTACATTTTTTCATAAACATTTGTGTACTCTGTTTTAAATTAGCCAGATATTTTAATTAAAACTTTGAAGTCATGTATTATGCACCTTTTGCAATGTTTTGTTAATTAGAATTAGGATTATGATATTGTTAATTAAGGTTAAATGCAACGTTGAAAAAGGCTACGTTTAGTAGCAGCCTAATAATTCCTAATAGAACATTACCATAGTATACTCGCCTATTTTCCTTATCATATATAAAGATTGATAAATATTTTTACAGTGAAACATAGTGCTTATCCTAAAGTATTTACTGTTTTATTCATTATGTTTTTGATTTAGGATGTTAGGATGAAAGTTATTGGGTTGAAATACTGAACATTTTAAGCTATTTTATTATAACTCCTAGTAAATATGTTTTCATTTCTGTGCTGTTTTGATTGGAAGCAGTTTAATTGGGAAATTAATTTTGTACATGTTATTGCCACATATATTTATGTCAATAGATCTTGGTATAATTAAAGTCTGCTCTTTTGTTTGGTGGATTCCTCCCTCTATACTTTCAACAGCTATCATTTTTATACTTTCTTTGATTCCTATTAGCTAAAGCATGGCAACAGCTTATGTGTCCCTTTATAGATTTACGTGTTTTAAAGAAAGGATTAAAAAAGACCCTAGGATTATGCATAAACTCACAAGCTATTCTTTACATATAATCTTTTTTAAACAATATCTCCTGATTAATTTTTTTATTGGTACCTTTTAGGTATACCTAGTGATCACGTTAATCATAGGGAAATTGTACCTGTATATAGTATATCTTCTTCTTTTCCCCAACACCCTCCCGTTCCTTCAACCTCTCTTCTACTCTTTATTTAAAAAATATTTGTTTCCATTTTCCTTTCTATCTCTGATTTTTTCTTTTCCTTTATTTCTTTCCCCTGCCCTCTTATTCTCCTTCCCATTTGAAGATTTTCTGCCCAATTCCCAATATCTATTATATGTTTTGCTAATTTTGTACACTTTCTTTTTCTCACAACAGAGAAACAATTAGGTATTTAAACATATGAGTCCTATTTGTTTCACTTAAGAGAATGGCCTCAACGTACATCCATTTATGTATAAAAACCTCAACTGTATCCTTCTTTATAACAGAGTAGTACTCCAATGTATAAAAATACCACATCTTCGTTATTTCTGATAGGCATTTGGGCCGATTCCAAGATTTAGCTATTAAAAATTATGCTGCTATAAACGTGCATGTGCATATGTAATTGTGGTGTGATGCTTTTAATTCTTTGAAAAAGTTACCAAGAAGGAGAATAGCTGGGTTAAATGAAACCTCTAGTTCACTTTTTTGAGGAATCTCCACACTGATTTCCACAGTGATTTCACAAGTCTACCCTCCCACCAATAGTGAAGAAGGGGTCTTTTTTACCCACAGCCCTGCAAACATATTTTATTGGTTAATTTCTTGATGATTGTGATTCTTTCTGGAGTGAGATGGAATCTCAGCATTGTTTTAATTTTCATCTCTCAAATGACCAGTGATGCTGAACATTTTCTCATATATTTATCTGTATCTGGACTTATTTGTCTGAGATGTATCTATTCATTTCAGATGCCCATTTTTGGACTGGGCCTTTCAATTTGGAGGATCTGATTTTTGAGTTCTGTGTACGTTCTGTGTATTAGCTCTTTTTCTGAAGGATAGCTGGTAAGCTATTTTTCCCACTCTGTGGGTTGTCTCCTCAGTCTGTTGGTGGCTTCTTTTGCTGTATAAAAGCTCTTTAATAAGATAAGATCACATTTGCTATTTCTTTTTATTATTTCCTGTGAGATCTGGGTTTTTTTCATAAAGTCTTAGCCTACTACTGTATACAATATCAAGGCTTCTCAGCAATGTCGTAATTGATTGGCATGCTAGCATTTGATGTCCCGCATGAGACCGGAGGCACAGCTAGAAATGCTGCTCAATTTTCAAATCACTACTTTTATCCTTCAGACTTTTAAAAAGTGATATATACAATTAGGTATTTGATTTATATGAAAAATCAAAATGAATCTGATATTAAATATCTTAGCCTCATAGTATTAAACATTCTCTTAGACTGAACTATTTTATGGCTCACATACTGTGCATCAACAAATATGTCATATATAGATGCTACCATGTTATCTAATAGTGATGGACAGAAATTTCCGTTCATTACTCAATTATGAGTCAATTTATTATGCTTTCTTCAAATCTCTATCTCCATACTGTAAAAAAATTATCAAAATTGGCAATGACTTTATCTATACATTAGAATGATGTTACTAATATCCATCAACAAAGTATTACTTAATGGACTAACTGGGTTTCTTAGATTCATAGCTTGAATATTCAATGTGTGGATATTTTTTTATATTCATTCAGAGTGAACTCTTTTCATTTCAGCATTAGCCAGAATCAATTATACTATCTTTAGTATAATATGAGTCACAGACTTGAATTATAATAGGAAAATATAAATAAGTAGAGAGATAACTCAAGCTCTGAGAGATATGCTATAAATTGTACTCCTAATTCTTGAAGATAAGCTACTTCTAAGACTTATAGTGTATGAGTTAATGTTTTCAGCTCTTTATTAAGTTTTGAGGTTCACTTTTTTAAATATTACTGTTTCATAAAGAGACACTATTACTCTTTAAAGACCTTAGAGAATAATGAAAAGCACAAGAAAACCGAAATTGAAAAGACTAACAGAATGACTAACATTGTTTAAAAATCAATTATTGCTACAAGTTAAATATGCATAGTGATCACATTCGTTGAAAAGAATTTGTTCCTATACATGACATATCTAGATTCTTCTTTTCCTCCCAATCCCCTCCCCTTCCATCAGCTCCCTTCCCCGTTTATAAAAACTTTGTCTCCATTTTTTCCTTCTTTTCTCATTTTTCTTTTCCCTTCCTGCCCCCTTCTCCCTTCATAGTTTCCTTTTCCGTTTGAATAGTTTCTTCTTATTTGATATTACCTGTTATACATTTGGGTCCTTATTTACCATTTCAATTTCTCTTACCAGAGAGACAATATTTACACATATGTGTCCAATTTATTTCCCTTAAGAAAATAGTCTCACGTTGCATCCACTTAGCTTTAAATATCTCAAGTTTATCCTTCTATATAGCTGAGTAGTGCTTCATTGTATTAAAAAATCCACATCTCCTTCACTCTTTTATTAGTTGGCATCAACCATTCATTGGTTGGATGGGATTTGGGTTGCTTCTAAGGTTTAGCTATTACAACTGTGTCACTATAAACATGGTGTGCATATATAATTGTGGTATGATGCTTTTATTTCTTTGGGGAAGAAACCCAGCAGGGGAATAGCTGGATCAAATGAGACCTCTAAACCTAATATTTTGAGGAATATCCACACTGATTTCCATAATGGCTGCAACAGTCCGCCCTCCCATCAACAAACTAACATTGCTAAATATAATGTACGTGTTTGTGCAAATTACATGGAAAGATGTCTGTTCTTATCTGTGCTTAAAGGAGCAGAGAAAATATGTATACCCTCATGGTTTTACAACAGTTTTACTGAAATACATTGTACTGTTGGAAAGCTAATTTAAGATAAAAAATTTCAGGGATTTTTCCTCTAGGAATATTTGCAATAATTTACTATTTCCTGGAAAATTTATTAGCTAAAATAACTGAAATTTTACTTTGCAAAGAATTTTCAAGTATGACATAAATAAGTTAGTTTAGAAGCAAATCTAGCTTATTTTCCTTTTTAAAAGTAGTTGTGATAGAACACGTTAAGATATATCTTTGATATTGATACGTAGGGATTACACAACTCTTCTTAGAAAATCTTCACTTTTAATATTCCCATGTAATTCTTGCCATAATTTAATCTTTATTGCCATTCATTTTAAATGCTTTTTGTTTTCTGGACATATAGAAATACTTCCTACTATTACTGGGCTTCTGTTTCTCCATAGAATACTGCTCAGAATCATTAATATTGCACTACAATTCTAAGCTTAGTCATTAACTAAGGTTCAAAAAAAAATAAATATCGTAGTAATTTTTACTTTCTCAAGATAAAATTAGGACATTCTCTAGATGTATGTGTATGCTTTGACAAATTTTATCACTTTTCAAGAAAAATTGGTATTTTCCTGCAATGGGTAAAAATGATTACATCATCTGACACTGCTGAAATTCAGAGCCGTTATAGCTCATTTATAATCACAGTCATACTATAAAAGTTTTCTTAAAATCACTGTTTGTCCTTTCAGTCTCAAACTCACAGTTTTACACATTCGTGATGCTTCTTGTGTGAAAATAGGATAGGTAAAATGTGGATATGATCCAGCAACCTTAAATCTCCCGCAGGCAATTTTCAACGCTGTCTTTAAAGGTCTATCACTTTTTCATTAAGATTTTGAAAAATATAGACTCACATGTAGTTTATTGTGCCTGGGCAAAATTAACAAAAAACAAAACAAATTAGATGCCTGTTTAGATATTGATTGGTGTCTCCATCTGGCCATGATGATCAGTGAAATAAACTAAACTGAGCTGAAATGGCAAATTCTGTAGGACCTTTAAGATATCAGTTTTCTGTACATCTTAAAAGAATAGAGAATGCTAGTGTCATGTGGGCTAAAACACATTAATTCCACATAAAGCACTCTACAAAACGAAAGGATATTTGATTTGTATGGCTTTAAAGTTTTAACAGATGAGTCTATCCCTGTGAGACCACAGCCCATTTACCATCACTAGATTGATTTCTTTCAAGGCTGAAGGCTTGATGGTACTTTTCAGCACAGTTCATTGTGAGTAGAATGATACTTCAAATACACATTAACTAAAGAGTCTTCAGAGGCTGCATTAAAGAGATGAAACATCGAGTGGCAAAGAGGGCAGTAGCATTAAACTGGAAACAAAATTCTTGATGAGGTTTATATAAATAAACTTTATAATAATTATTTCCAAGTTGCTTTATAGGAATTGCCATAATCAAAAAGCCCACGATCAGTGCAATACCAATTTGAAGAAAAAGTAATTTGTGGTGTGCATTTAGCTTTTTCTTTTCAATTTGTTACCTATATTTTCTCTAATTGTTGAGTAAGATTTTTTGTTTATAAGGCAGATGCACTTGCAGGATGGATACCCCACATGGCAACTGGAATCAGTTAAAGGGAGCATACATTAAAATGTTGAAATCTATTTCCTACCAAGATTTATTTTTTAAATCTTCAGTTTTATTTAATTGTTTATATTATTTCATTAGCGTATGTGATATATAGTAATTACTGTCATTTGGGGGAATTTATAGACAAATATATTTTATTCATAATATTTTAATGATTTTTGATCCATATCTTTCCCCCTCCTACTCCCTCCACTAACCTCTTCTCCATCTCCAATAATCTACTTCTCTGCTCTTTAAATAATTCATGTTTGGGTTTCTCGTATAACAAAAGCCATGCAATGTTTAAACTTCTGTGAGTGCTATATTCACTTAACATTATATTCTCAGTATGTGTCCACTTCCTATAAGTAAGTGACACAGCAAAACCAGGTAGGAAAATAATACAAAATGGAAACACAAAATTAAACACTATTTATATTTCAATGGGGAATTTTATATTAATTTAATGTTCTTCCCTAATGTTTTCTCATATTTTCCACACATTTACTTTTAAAACTAGAAAAACATAAAAATGTGATCATGTTGAGGGAGTTATCAGGTGGAAGTTCTGTGTATCTTAAATGTAGACTTCCAAAGAGAAAGGCTGAAGGCTGTGAAATTTCTTGTGAACAGAAATGATTATTGCAAATGAATTTGACAGATTAATTTTTTCATGATAACCATTCCAAATTTCATTCAGTTGTTTGTGACTTAAAAATTCATTAAAACTTCAATTACTCTGCTAAAATTAGATAAGTCTGTGTCTAACACTTTGGAATGTAAGGTATGTACGGGGTATGTGTGTGTGTGTGTGTGTGTGTGTGTGTGTGTGTGTGTGTGTGATATGTCTATATTTCTGACAGAGCTAAACTTTACACTTTTAAATTTGTTTTTCCTTTCAGGACTACATTCACTAAGAGTTTTTCATATTTATCCTCTTCAGAAGTTCTTTTAGTTTGTATTGTCCGACCTGCCCAAGGGAGTCCATGTTTCAACGTATACTCTCTCTGTCTTGGTAAAGACAAATTCCTTAAGATTCTAATACCCACTTCTTTTTTCAGTTCCACTCACATGACAGATATGAGAAAATTATAGAATGACTAAAAATATGTTTGTATGTGATATCTATTTATTATGATAATATGGCTAGCAGTCCACTCTCCAATGTAACAATCAAAACCTTTTCATCTCTTCATGAATATGCATTGCATCACTGTATTGTAAACATAGTAATCATATAATGCAGTTAAATTTTGTGATTCTTAAAATCTGATTTAACTTTTTCCTGCTTTATATTAATCCTGGATAACAGTCTTACCCACTTTCAACTCTTGAAATGAATGCAAGAGAGAAAAAGAAATAAAGTCTAACAACTTGAGCAAACTTTAAACAAAAATGAAAAGATTGGAGAAGTTGGCTCTACTTTGAGCAATTTATTTTATATCAAACAAGCAAATGTATCAATAAACCAACCCAAAAGATCAAAATTTCACCTTCATGAGCTGGGACATCATGTAATAAGAGAGCATACTCTTGTTATTTTATTCTCTACTGCAATGATTCTTAATGATCTGCTTCCTTTCCATTTACCAGTTACCTAGAAATTCTGCCTTTGGAGAGGTGAATGAACCTTGATCTCTCTCAGTCAATGGTTTCTACAACTCTTTGGAGCTCCAAACTTCAGAAAACCAGAAAAAACAGAGAGCTTCAGACCATGAGAGCAAATATTCCATAATGAGTCCTTCTAGTAAGGATGAAACTTTCTTGGTGCCACAGGAAGAAAACATATTTGGCAGCAATGTATCCTGGGAAATACTTTTTTATTTGTTTGTACTAACTCACATCTATTTTGAGGAGGTGCATCTTATAAAAATTTCTGCGAGTTACCCATTGGATGACTTCGAGGAAGGGGACAATGTCTTTACCTGAAAGGCAACATTGAGCAGAGGATATGGTCTCACTAGCACGGTGGGTGAGGCAAGTGAACAATGCCACTATTACTGTAAAAAACGCTTACACATTTTCTCATTTTTTCCTTTCCCAACCTTCCTTTTCCCCACTCCCTTTCCTAGTTCCCCTACCCATCTGAACATTTTCACGGTATCTATTACACATTCTGGTCCTTGGGACAAAATGGAAACAAAGCTTTTGTAAATATAGGGAGAAAGAAGGGTTGGAGGGAGGGAAGGGGAATAGAAAAAAATAAGAATCAATATATATATCTTGTGAAGGTACAAATTCCCTACGATGAATGTGCTCATTATGTATGTCTGAAACCTACCAATAAACTTAATTTTTAAAATAATCCACTGAGGATCTGTAATAGGGAAAAGGGAACTAATTATGGATCTGCAAAAAGAAGCTTTATAAGGTACAGAAAAAATCCTGTGATTTTAAAAATTTGCCATTTAAAGTCGAGTTTATTAATTAAAAGAATCATTCTGAAAATATAAGAAAAGTTACTTCTAAGAAGCAAATGAAAACTCTAAGAAGTAAAATCAATGAAAATATACTAGCAAAAGATGAAAAATTTTCAGTGTATCTAAAATGTATTTGTACAATTAAAATTCATACTAAAAATGAACAAGATTTTGTCATATATACAAAATTACAATGAGAAAAACACAAAACTTGAAAATTAGAATCTATTGAGAAAAAAATCAAGGTGAAGAACACAAGAACAGAAAAGAAAAAAACTATGACTTGATAATCTAGAATTACTTGGAAAACAGTGTGTGTGCATGCGTGTGTGTGTGTGTGTGTGTGTGTGTGGTGCTGAGTAAGAAAAGTGGGAAGTGTGATAAAATTGGTCTAGATTATAGATGTAATCATTAAAAGACTTTTAAATTTCTTTTTGAATACAGTATCTATTCAAGTATATATTTTTATATTTAAGGTATTAAAAATTAACACACTAAGTAACATAAAGTTGAATAAAAGAAATCAGAAAGATTGTAGTATAGAGAGAGAGTGATAAGAGAGTGAGAAGTGTCAATGTAAAGATGTTAAGACAGCTTGCTTCTTCTGTCTCATGTGAGAAAACATCCATCATGAGAAACCATCTTTCTGCAAATGGAACAAAGGCCCTCCTCACAACCTGGCATGGTTGGCATTCTAATCTCAGATTTTCAGCCTAAAGAATTGTAAAAAATGAAAATATTTTGTCGTGGATATACTGTCCACTCTCTTGTAGATTTGCAGTTATAAGAAAAATGAAACAATTGTACATTGATTAAACATGCAATTTAATTTGTTGCAGAATTAATCAATGGAAATGATAAAATTTTATTGGCTACTATACAGAAGTTAAATTCTAAGAGGAGCTCAGTGACTTTTTGTTGTTTGATTTTGGTTTTGGTACCAGGGATTGAACTTGGGTCCTTGCGCTTGCGAGGCTGGCGGTGGAAACACTGAGCTAAAGCCCCGGCCCTTAGCTCAGTGACTTTTGACATTTCATAATCCCTCTTTGAGTGTGAGGAACACTTGGATACGATGAACTATCATTTTCAATGATCATAAAAGGTTAAATAGCAAAAGTAAAGTCACAAAGTAATTATGGTATCAAATTGATTAATTCTAAGATTCAGTGACTCTAACAAAAGAATTTTACTCTTTCCTGAGAGAGAATAAGGCTTGAGAGGAACTTGGCACTGATGCAGCTCTCAATTGCTGTCATATAGTAAAGAGCGAGTGATGCTACCAGGATGTGTGATCAGCATTATTGATTGACAGCCAATAAGAAGCCAGGAACCTCTGTCCTAAAACTGCAAGTAACCAAACAAGGCAACAATCTGAATGAGTGTGGAATTTGATTCTCCTCCAGAGATTTCAGAAAGGAATGCAGTCCAGTAATCACCTTGATTTAGTCTTATAAGACCCTGAGTTGAGAACCAAACAGTATTGTTCCTAGAATCCTGATCTACTAAGCTGTGAGCTAATTCGTGAATTTTTTTTTTCAGTTTGTGCTGAATTGTTTCAGACAATTAGAAAGTTAGTACACACAGAAATAAAGTATGCTTAATGATTGAATTCAGAATTGAACAAGGCCAGCTAGGTATTTGTGCAGAAACAAGCAAAAAAAAAAAAAAAAAAAAAAAAAAACAAAACAAAAAAAAAACAGAACGGAAACATTGAGAAATTGTGTCCAAAAAATGTCAGTGAAGATTAATCACCCCCCAAAAGAATAGAACTCAGTAAAAACTGTACTCTTGTGAACATTCCCTTATAACTGCTTATATCATCCTTCCTTATATAAATGACACTAAAATTAGAGAAGAAACTACCTGATAGAACAGCACATAGTGTGACATTTTGAGTGTAGGTTCTAAAAGTTTTCCAGGGGTTTTTACCTTTTACAAGAAAAGAATAAAATTATAAGATGATGTTTTTAAACATCTATTTATTTATTTATTTATTTATTTATTTATTTATTTATTTATTTATTGTACAGGAGATCAAGCTCAGAACCCCATGCTTCTGAAACAGGGAGCAGCACCACTGAGCTAAATCCCCAGCCCAAAGTGATGCTTTTGGATTCCTGGATCACAGAAATATTTTACAGTTCCGGAGCATGATCGATAAAAATCAAATTTCGGCACAAAGTCAAATTTGAACGTAACCATTGAATTTGATTCAGTTCTCATTCAAATTTGGTTTGCAACCAGAATCATAAAAAGATGTAAGTTCATGAACTGAGGTATCACTGTACTTCATGCTCATTTGATGAAATGTTCTAGGAATATGCATTACACATAACAAAAACAAATGAAAACATAAAACGCAAGAACTCCTCAAAACAATTTTGCATTAAAAACCCAGAGTACATTTTTTCATGTAACTTATATGTTCATGGATACTTCTAACTCAAGATTGCCTCAGTGCAGGGATTTATGTCAGTAGGTTCTGCCCCTAGATGTCTTGGTTTCACTTCTAGTTCAGGTCTTGTCTTAATTTTTCTCCTAATGTCATTTCTGTAGCATCATATTTTCTTGTAATAGTTTTCCCATATTTCCTATGTAACAATTTCATTTCAGACACTCAAAAAAAAAAGAAACCCTCACTTTCTGCTTGAAAATCAATTTTTTCTAAGCCAGAAAAAAATAATCTTGCTGCTTTGTTCTGAAAAAATAAGCAAAATAATCTATATAAAATAAAATATGAGATTTACCAGCTTGAAATCCTTGACTGCCCATGAATCAGTAATTATTAATGTTCACTTAATTTTAAATGAAGAAATAACATAGTGACAGAACCTATGGATGTTAAATGATAGGTTTTGCTCTTTGATTTTTTTTTTTATCCTTCTTTTTCTATTTTTAACCAAGTCTTGCTAATTTGCGCAGGGTAGGCTTAGACTTGCAATCTCTAGCTTCGGCCTCTGGAGAAGAGCTGGGACTACAGGAATGTACCACTGCACCTGGCTTCTTTAAATATGTACTAAAGGTTTGCAGATTAGATTTCCCACAGCCCCAGTTCCGTATCGTAAAATGTCAAGAGCTTTGTGTATGTATTTTACAAAATTATAATTTTAAAGATAGAATTATTGGAGTTCATTGTAAAGCAAATATTTATTTCCCATTTGCTGTGTAGAAGGACAGTACATGTATTATAACTAGGAAAAGCAATAGTGCCCTACCACCTGTGTAATCCTTATGTTTGTAGGCCATTCCACTGAACAATTTTTAAATTTTAAACTTTTTTAACAAACTATATATGAAATAAATTAAAACCATTTAAAGTGAATGTGGAGTTCTTTGCTGTAGAGTTTATAAAACAGTAATGAAATTCTTTCTTCAGAGCGATTATTGTCTAAATTACTACACATGTAGTACTTTTAATTTAATAAATTACACTGAGCCAAGTTAAATGGTAATTTTCTGCTGCCTCTGGCAGTCTTCAGACTTGCTACAAGATTGCAAAACGTAAGAATTACCTGAAGAGCATATTAAAATACACATTCCAGTTGTTTTTTTTTTCTAGAAATTCATACTACATTGGTCTAGGTGGTGCTGAATTTCTTTATTTTACTAAAAATTACCAAGTTATTCTGAAACTGCTAATAGAGCACTTTGGTGTTTTGAGGGACAGATGCAGTACAAAAATCAGAAAGATGTGCTTTTAATCTTCTTCCTCCAGAACTTAAAATATAGCATCCCTACTTTCATATCATTTATATAATAGGAAAATCCATTTAGTTTCATCTAATGAAAGACTTGCATGACTAAAAAGTGTTTGACTATTACGATGGTGTTTTATCTTAGCTAGGAAAAAAGAAACCAGATATTACTCCATCTTTACACAAAACCCTGAGATGTGATCACACTTACTTAAAAAAAACAAAAAAGCAAGGCTGGAATTTAATGATAGATCAATACACGTTTTGCTTTATTCAGATCCAGAAAACTATAATTATTGTCAATAAACATTTTAATGCTAAGTATTGTCTAAGACTTGAAGAAACAAAGTACTAAACAATCAATAAGAAAATTATTTTCAATAAGAAAATTCATTTCAATCAATAAGAAAATTCATTTCTTATTAAAGAAGTAGCAATAAAATTAGAATTGATAATCTAAAAGAAAACAGAACATTTTCAGGTTTAGGATGTAAAAAGAAATAAAGGAATATCACTTGCTATCAATCAACAACAAAAATAACCTTTACAAATCGTAATTCCTCCTAAAACCATTCAAAAAGTTCAATTAAAAGGTAACTAAGTAAATTGATTTACAAAAATGACATCTTTTTTTTTTTTGACAACATCTTAAAGGAAAGACAATGTTATGTAGCATTTCTTTACTTTGACATGTTTCTGAAAGAGAGGTGGGCCCCATACAAGGAGTTTAAGAAGAAATTAGCTAACACCTTAACGAATTTTTCAAGTCTTCGTATGTGCCAGCTTGCTAGTTTTAAAGCTGGGAGCTCAAGGTGCTAGAGAGTCTTCATGTACTCATAATCTCTATTCCCCATTTGTCCAAAAGTAGTTACAAGAAAGACTGAGGAAGTTGCTCTTTGGGGAATGGAGAAGGATGCAGAGGTGATCGTCTGGCATCGGGGGATGGGCCCTGAGCACCACCTCCTTTAATGTGGAACAGAAGAAGCTTAACGTCACTGGGACTATGCAGCAAACACTCTCCAAAGTCAAAATTGAGATTTCTGCTTGTGGGGTGAGTAGAAACAAAATTTTCCACTCAGAAGCACCAAGACACCCTTTCCAGCTGGTCAGAAGGAGCAGCTCCCACCTTCTGGGAGAAACTCAGGGAACTCTTCTGCCCCAAAACACTGTAGAGACAAGGTAGCGATCAGCTCCGGTAGAGAACAGCAAGACGGCTGAGAAAGCTCCTCAGGTGTAAAGATTTCGAGAAGGACTCAAGTGTACCAGAACAGAAGTTTTATTGCCCCTACCAATAAAAAACGAATTTTACCACTCAGGGAAGAGTGGAGAGAGGGAGCACTCTTCCTCAGGGGCACTCATGTGCAGAAACTGCTACAAATTGAGGGTAGACAAAGAACCCTAAAAGAATTTAGATTGCAAAGCCACATCCGGCTCCTCAGAAACCGAAGCCTGTGGTGCACCGTTGGACCGTTGGAAAAGGGGGAAATGACAACATGAACATCAAGTTCAGTCTCTTGCCTACTTTGACTCAACCTGTCCCAAAAAGGCCTGACAGAAGAGGAGGCTGCCTACCTCCACACATAAATAATATTTAATGTATTCTTCTCTGTTCTACAATTAAATATCAATGTTTGCTAACAAATCAAGAGATTCAGAAAGAATATGGAGGAATAAAGCATTCAAAGCAATTGGATTTAAAGAGACAAACATGAAAATTGTCAAATGGGGAGGGACTCTTGGAAAAATATGGAAAAAGAATGAAAGGTGGTGAAAATAAAATACACAGGAAAATAAAAATAAAACAATTTGAAGTTTGATTAAAGGACCATTTTAAAAGTAGACGTGGTTGAACATCATTAGAAAGCTTTTACATATTGTTGTCAATCAAACCTATTATCTATCTACAGTATAAATGTGATTAACTGCAGGTTCTTTTTCTATTACTTAGTTTTCCTGTTTTGTCTCTGATTCCATGATATTTTATTACTTCAGCCCACATTATTCATTCATTTCTTCAGAAACTTTGTTATGTGCCACACAATTTGTCATTTAAATAAGTATAGTCTGGTAATGTTAGTATTCATGTCTAAGATTCTGTCTGGAAATGCAACAAGGATCCTCAGTATAGAGAAAAGACTGCCTTGCATCTGTAGAAGAAGCTATTTCAAAAAATTACTCAATTCAAGGCAGACCCGATCCAACCACTTTCATCAGAGCATCTCCAAAGATCCGTTGCATTAATTTTCTTATTTATCTCCTTGTTTAAGATTTAATTTTTTGAGGGCATGGGATATTGTTTCATTCATATTCATATCAGCAATACCTAGGACATTATGAAGCATATGAGAGATACATAATAAATTTGTGCTGGATGAATGCATAAGTAAATAGGTGAATGAAAATATTGCCTGTGGTCCGGCTGGAGTCTACCATTATCTTCCTGTTTTCATTTGCCTCAATAGAACCTATGTGCTTCTTATTGAGCTGAAGAAGATAGCTGATAAGCAGGTATGATAGGAAGCCTACTTTTGTTACATTCTACAGGTCCTAGCAGAGAATACTTCCTTCAGTATTGCAAGAATTCACATTTTTATTTTTGTTTTTTATCCGACCATGATAGAAAGTATTAATAGAAAGTATTTAGGGTAATAGCTTTATTCTTTACTTCCATCAGTATCATATTAAGCTTTTATTTGCTTAGATGTCATTTACTCTAATGGTAATGAAGATGCTCTTTATGAGCACTTCTTATTATCCATTTAGGTTTTCATGGAAGTACCTTATTATTTGGTGATAAAACAAGACCATTTTTTCTATATTTAATACATATTTTATGTTATTAATCTGTGTTATACTCTTAAATACAAATTTCTTTCTATTTCTCTTTAAAAGAAAGATTTTTATGAAAGGATTAGGCTCAGAATGATGAACATTTAGCGAAAATGTGGAGCACCAAATTTAATGAAATGGTGCTATAAGACTGCAGTTTAGAATCTTCCAGTTGAATTATGTTGGAATTTGCAATTATGATATTAGAGGTATCCATGAATTTCATTGTAGTTAAACATTTGCAGACAAGACAGGCTTGCAATTTAGCTTTGTGCATTGAGTACAGAAACTTAATATTGGTCAGCTTTCTATTAGAAAATGTATTCAAATTACTCCTCTGAAAAGCTTTAAACTGATAAAATAAGAGGGGTTTTGCCTATCCATCTTTAAGTGTCTAAAACTTCATCTGAAATAAATATTAAAAATTGATTAATTAAATTGGTCATTGGAAAAAATAACAAAAGTTACTATGAAAGTAGAACAAAAATAGATCTAATAATCTCCAGAGGAGTTTTTATACTACGGTAATATATTCACTGAATTTCAGCAGCAAAATATTTAAAAATATTATTTTCAGACTATATTATATATTTTATATAAATAATGAATAATTTAACAAACTAATTAAATTATTAGTGTTTTCCATATGAATTTCCTTGTATTAAAAAGATAAAAGTCTTCTTCCAACTTTCATTTATTCTGAAGTTTCTTTCTGCCCATTCATGTGAGATTCAAATATTAATTCATAAGGTTTATCTCTAAAAGCAATTGTTAGAAATGTATATTTGAGCAATAATACAGTTTGGACATTATTAGTTTATTTTTTTTAAATTTAAAAGAGATTAAAAGTGTATGATGATTATTTCAAGTTAATAAGGTTTTTTTTCATTTCAGTAAGGATATCAAAATAAAATTTATGAATATTTTAAAATCTTAGAAATTATATTTTAAAATGTATGAATAACGAGAAACAAGAAACATTTATAGATAAATGTATGCACATTGAGACCATACTCAAGTGAAATACATAGGGCACACATGTAAATACTGAATTTTTTCTCTGGTATGAGAAACTGAAAATGTAAATAAGGATCAAAATGTGTAATTGATAATGTGAAATAGAAAGAAAAGGTCTAAAATGAGGGGGAAATGGGAGGGGTAGGAGAAAGGAAAGAAGGGAAAGGAAAAATATGAGAAAAGAAAAAAATGGAATCAAAGTCTTTGTAAATAGGGAAGGGTGGAGGGGTTGAAGGGAGGCCAGGCAAATGGGGAAAAAATAAGAACCAAGATACTTATGTATAGGTACAAGATCCCAATGATGAATGTAACTGTACTGTATATCTAACATGAACCAATAACAATCAACTTAATGAAAAAAATGTTGAGAAACTAAGTCTGAATTTGGGTATTGTGTAAAAAGGAAAATTGATTATTAGTAATTTCTGCCTGTCATATTTATGATTAAAAATACTGAATGCCTATGATCACTGTGTCTCATTTGCATACTGCACATAGTCAAGGGCAGCATTGATTGTCTGGGAAATATTATTGAACATCTACTCAATCTCTCAAAAATTTTTTTGAAGAACATTAAAGTTACCTGTAACATTTAATAACATTACAGTGTACTTTCTATAACCCAAGTTGTGGGATCATAAGGCAAGTGAGTTGAGAGTTTACCCTACCCCGTTACTTCTCAGAAAATATTTTCCTTCACACTAAGTAGAACATTCTCTCTGTCCCATCTTTCCTGTAGCCACCATTTATGGTATGTAAACTAATTTGTGCTCTCATTACATATTACGTTTCATCATTCACAAATATAGTTTGAATTTTTCCATATCAATCTAAAGATGAAATCCGTAATTTAAATAGAAATGCAGTATTTCAACTTATGATTACAGTATGTATGTCAAGATGCACATTTGCTTGTCATAAATCAATGAAAATTTTATTCCTTGTGATGCGTGTTCATCACAGGTTTGCTGTGAACTGTGCTGTCTTTGCCTATGCTGGCCCTAGAGGGACCAAACAGCAGTTGTCCATGGCCTTCCTGAGAGTCAGGGGAGAGATAGTGGAGTAAAACACATGTTGACTCTTAATATTTAGTTCAGGAATGACTCAAGTGTGTGAGTCAGAATTTCCTTACTGTGACAAAATATCTGAGAAAATTTAAAGAAAGAAAGATTTATTATGATTCAACTAAGTTGGCTCTGTTCTTTGTAGGCCTGTGGTGAGGCAAAAAATCATGGCATACAGCAGTGTTTTTGAACTTATGGCTCACGTGTTATCGTGTTTTTCTTTGGAGACAAAAGATGTTAATGAATTTAGAGTTATTTTTTAAATTAAACCGCCAGTCTTCAGGTTTAATTATAGTTTTGATACTTTGTGATAAGTAGATTTGGGTTGCACTTTGGTACTAGGTCTCTCAAAAGTTCATGAAAAAGGTTGGTCCAATCTTTGTGGGGTGAGGTGGAATCTCAGTGTCGTTTTCATCTGCAACTCTTGAATGAGCAGTGATGTGGAACATTTTTTCATATATTTACTTGCTGCTTTTACTTCTTTGTCTTAGAAAGGTCTGTTCATTTCAGATGCCCATTTTTGAATTGGGTCTTTATATTTGGGGGACTGATTGTTTTGAGTTCTTTATATGTTCTAGATAATAGTCCTTTGTCTGAGGAGCAGCTGGTAAAATTTTTTTCCCACATTGTAGGTCATCTCTTAGTTCTGTTGATGGTTTCTTTTGCAGTGCAGAAACTTTTTAATAAGATGAGATCCCAGTTGTTGATTCTTTCTGCTAGTTCCTGCGCTACTGAGGATTTGTTCATAAAGTCTTTTGCTATGCCAATGTCTTCCAGAGTTCTGCCTAATTTATCTTCCAGCAAGTTCAGTGTTTCTGTTTTAATACTTAGATCTTTAATCCATTTTGATTTTAATTTAGTGCATGGTGAAAGATAAAGGTCTAGTTTTAATCATTGGCAGGTTGAGATCCAGTTTTTCCAACACTGTTTATTAAAGAGGCTATCCTTCCTCCAGTGCAGATGGTAAGCTCCTTTGTCAAAGATGAGGTAGCTGAGTACATCTGGAGTTGTTTTTGTGTCTTCCAGTCTGTTCCACTGATCCTCGGGTCTGTTTCTTTGCCAGTACCATGCTGTTTTTATCACAGTGGCTTTGTAGTATAGTTTCAGATTGGGAATTGTTATACCTTCTGCCATGTGTCTGTCGCCTAAAATGGCTTTTGCTATTCTAGGTATATTATGATTCCAAATGAATTTTTGGATTCTTCTTTCTAGTTCTGCAAAGTATAGTGTTGGAATTTCAATCAGGATTGCATTGAATCTGTATAGCAGTTTTGGTAGTATGGCCATTTTCACTATGTTGATTCTTCCTACCCAGGAGCAGGGGATATCTTTCCATTTTCTTATATCCTCTTCGATCTCTTTTTTCAGAGTGCTGTAGTTTTCAGTGTAGAGATCTTTTGCTTCTTTTGTTATATTGATTCCCAGATACTTCATTTTTTTGGGTGCTATTGTGAAAGGAATTGTTCCCCTAATTTCTCACTCAGTGTGTCTATTAATTGTGTAGAAGAAGGCTATTGATCTTTGGGTGTTGACCTTGTATTCTGATACTCAGCTGAAAGTGTCAATTAAGTCTAGAAGTCTTTTGGTGGAGTTTTTTGGGTCTTCAATGTAGAGTATCATATCATCAGAAAATAATGACAGTTTGTCTTCTTCCTTTCCTATCTTTATTGCTTTAATTTTTTTCTTGTATAATTGCTAGGGCTAATATTTCCAGAACTATATTGAAGAGGAATGGTGATAGTGGGCATCCTTCTCTTGTTCCTGATTTTAACATGAAAATTTTTAGTTTTGGGCCATTTTATATGATGTTGGCTCTTAGTTTTTCATAGATAGCCTTTATTAAGTTGAGATATAGACCATCTATTCCAATTTTGCAGAGTTTTTACATTAATGCGTGTTGCATTTTGTCAAATGCTTTTTCTGCATCTATAGAGAGGATCATGTGCTTTTTGTCCTTGACTTTGTTAATATAATGTATTGTATTTATTGATTTACATATGTTGAACCATCCTTGCATCCTTGGAGAAAGGACCCCTTCTCCATTGTTGGTGGGAGTGCAGACTGGTGCAACCACTATGAAAATCAATATGGAGATACCTCAAAGAGCTGGGACTAGAGGTTCCATTTGACCCAGCCATCCCTCTGCTGGGTATCTTTCCAAAAGAATTAAAAGAAACATACCACAGTGATATATGTTCACCAATGTTTATAGTGGCACAATTTGTAATAGCTAAAACTTGGAAACAGCCCATTTGCCCATCAGTTGGAGACTGGATAAAAAAGGTGTGGGTTTTTTTTTTCTATAAAATGGAATACTACTCAGCCATAAAGAATGAGAAATTAGAGTCATTCATAGAAAAATGGATACATAGTGAGGATATGCTCCTAAGTGAAATAAATAAGTCACACATGTGTAAATACTGAATAGTTTCTCTGGTGTGAATAAATTGTAATAGTACATAAGATCCTAATGAGATGACTGACATTGTGAAATTGGAAGAAAAGGTCTAAAGGTGTAGGGAAGGTGTGATGGGTAGGTGAAAGGGAATGAGGGAAAAGAAAAAATATGACAAAATGAAAAAATGGAAATAAAGTGTTTGCAAATGGGGAGGGGGTGAAGAGAGGGTAGGGACAAGGGGAAAAAATGAGAACCAAGACCTGTCATGTGAAGGTACAGGATCCCAGTAATGAATGTAACTGTACTGTATACCTAGATTGTACCAATAAACTCAATAAATAAAAGAAAAAAATACTAAATCATTGAAAACAATAATAATAATAATAATAATAATAATAATAAAGGTTGGTCCAAACCCAGACAGGACAGAGAGACAGAGAGACACAAAGAGGAAAGTGCTGGGGCAAGTTGTAGCTCCAAAGGCATACTTCTAACCCACTGCCTCCCCTCCAACTATGCCCCACCTCCTGAGTTTCCATGACCTACCAGCAATGCCAGGAAATTAGGAATCAGTAGGGTTTGACCTACTGATAAAGGTAAAGCCATCCTGATCTGTTCACTTCCCAAATCCCCACCTCTGAATTCATGAGCCTTTGGGAGGACTGTTTAATCCAAACCAGAACACCCGGTGATTCAAATTTACAGTGCTCCTAAATTGAGTGGGTCCTTCTCAGGAGAGTTCAATCCTACCATGTTTCTAGACAACGACAATATAGCAATAGATAAGATGTCTTAATATCATAATTTATTTTATTTGTCTCTAATTGTATTTGCATTTGTTTGTTTGCTTTTTTGCTTCTATGAGCAATATTTCAGGGCAAATGTGAGAAATTTTAAGGTCTTGTTTCCATGCTTCATGCTACTCAGTTTTAGGTACTGTGACATTGTATTTGTAGTAAAAAATCTATGTTAAAATCTAACATTTCTGAAATACTGAACACCCCAAGATGGTACTATTGAGACTTGAAGGTAAGTGAACTTACACTGTATGATGTACCATTTCAACATACTTATTTTGGTAAATTCTGTAATTTAATTAATACAGCTATTAAAACAGCATAAGTAAGCCCTATTTTATTTTGGATAAAATAACCAATAATAATAACAAAACAGTAATTTATGCCTATAAATACATATTTATTTTATTTTTATTTTTTGGTACCAGGGATTGAAATATATTTATTTTAATATATTTTATTGAATTCTATTTTAAAGACTGTTTGTAATTGGAGCAAATACAATAAAGAATTAAAAAACAGAACAGTTTATTATAGAAATGTAAACATTGTTTTTGGACCACGCTACAATTTTAATATTTAAAACTAAATTATTTAAAAATACCGAAAGAAATTTGGTCATTAATATAGGGGGAAGTTTAACTATTAATTACAAATATTTCCAGTTCTGCTATTATTTTAGCATATAATCAGTCAAAAGAGCAGGGATGACATGAGAATTTGCTCCAGCAATATCCTCTTTAAAATTTATCACAGTATTAGCTGCTGATTATTTTGTATGGTTGCTGCAGTTACAGGCTTTGGGACCTAGGTAAAGTCATTTAACCTTGCTAGTGAATTTCCTTATTGGTGAAATTGGCTAAAATCAATGGGATGAATGTCTTACATATGCAAATTAAAGTTTTGTCTGACATGTAACTATCTGTATTGGGGTTCATTAGAGAAAGAGATCGTGTAGGCTTACAGTGGCTACCTGCAGAATCAGGGGTGTTAGAATGTAAAATGACCCTCTGTGTACTGGAGGGTCAGAGGTTCATTTGAGTCAGAGGCCTGGAACTCATGGCAAGTATGGTGTGAGTCCATGTCAGAAAGCCGAAAGGAAAGGTCTGCATTGAAAGACTGGATTCTGCTCTGGAAGCCTGGAGGCAGCCGTCCAAAGGTGATGGACTAAAATTGCTCCAGTGAAGCAAAAGGGGAGACTTCCTTTCTCTTTTCCTTTTTATTCCATTGAGCTGCAATCCTATTGATTGATGCCACCAACATCTAGAGAGGGTCCCCCTTCAGCTTGTTAAATATTACGGTCATAGGGCTCGGGATTTATCTCAGTGGTTCCACGCCTGCCTCACAAGCACAAGGACCTGCGTATGAACCCTGGTACCAAAAAAAAAAAAAAAAAAAAAATTAGTCACACCCAGAACTGTGATCCACCAATCATCTAGACATTTCTTAACCCACTGAAGTTGACATAGCAATTAAATATCACACTGTCATAATTTATATTGGTCCTTATTGTCACCATATCATTATCGTTCTCAAATTGCAGGCAGTTTTTTTCTGTGTTCCTCTTAGATATGGCTCTTGAAATAGCTTTTCATTTTCTGATGGACGACAATGGTCTGTAGATATTTTTGTTGTTCTGAAATACATTTAAATATGTTTGCTTGTTTTAATTTGGCTTCTTATGTTTTTCTCTTACTTTTACCACTTTTTCTGTTCAAATTTTCATCTAGTATTACATTTCTGCTGCTTAAAGGACTTTCTATATTTTATACAATAGAAATCAGCAGATAATGAATTTCTTATTTCTGTTATTTTTAATAAGCAATTATCTTTTATTTTCGAAAGCTGTTTTCACAGCTTGCAGGTTTCTTGATGGACAGATTTCCACTTCCATTAACTAATCCCATCACTTTCTTATTTTCTGACATATAACTTTCGTAAGAATCATTTTCTATTTATTCTTCTGTGCATAATTATTGGGTGTTTTCTCTCACTGCTTTCAAGATGGCATCATTATCAATATTTTCTCAATAAATTGTTTGAATGTGATATGTCTAGATTGTGTATGATTTCCTCTGTCTCCTCTCTTACTTTCTCTCTGTTTCCCTCCACTCCCTCCTTCCTTTTATTCTTCATGTTCTCCTCCCTTTATCCAACTTTTTCTCATTTTCCTATTCCATCCGTTTTTCTTTATTGCATTTAATCCTTCACAGGGTTCTATAAGGTTATCTGATTTGTATTTTCATGTGTTTATGAAAATATTTTTACTGCCTTTTTTCTCAAATATTTAATCAAGTCCATACTCACTTATACTTCTGGAACTTGAATAACAGGTATTCTAGAGTATTTATATTTTCATATGGCTCTTTGATATTATTTCATACATTTTTTAGCATTTTATCTCTGTATGAACTTTCATAATTTCTAATAGTATATTTGGTTTCTCTAATTTATTGCTTAGCTATATTGAGAGAAATGATGAGTCTATCAAAAGCCCTCGGCACCTCTATTTTTTTATATTTTCATGTTTCTCAATAAATTATTCATTTGTTTATACATAGTGCCCAACTTACTCATTAACATTTTTAACAGACTGCATATTATGTTTACATATTCTCTATGTTACAGTTTCAACATGTATAAAAGGGTATGTCTAATAATTTTGTTTTCTTCCTAGAAAGGGTTGCTATGTTTTATTTGTGTCTGTGTATATATGTTCCTCATAATTTTTGGCTACAGGCTATACACAGAGAAGAGTGGAGATTTATATTTGCTTTAAAATAAAATAGCTGTTAGCTAGGTCACTGGTTTATTTAGATAATATAGTCTATAATTCAGTCGATGCAAACATAAGTTAAAATGGAATTGTGTTTGATTGGTGTTATGGTCATTCCCAATTTCTTGCTTCAAATTCCTCCACATTTATCTTTCTTCTTTGATTGAGATAGATGGCTCAGAGAAAATTTGTTGTCACTATTTCTGTTCTATCCTCAGTGTATTCTTTTCTCTAATTCTGCACTGCAGAGGCAGTATCTTTGCAAGGCTTTGTCTCCTCCCCACCCTTAGACTGCTGTTAGTTGTTACAGAGTCCGTCCTGGGAGGTCCGGGGTGTGGACTACACTCCTTGTTGTGCTGCTTCAACCTCAGTCTCAGGGCACACTGTGTCTTCAGGTCTCACCAGTAGTTTTTTTTTGTTTCTTTGTTTTTTCCTCAATGACCATGGTCTTTCTCCAGCAGCTGGACACATCTAACGGTACAGGCTTAGAAAAACGTTCCTACTTTTTCCAAAGATGGAGGATTTTTCCTTACCCGTAGCCATTTTACTTCTTTTCCCTTTACCCAGCAATGTAAGATGTTTTTCCTGTTGAGGGGAATGGCTCAGGTATTCTCTACTGTCTTTTCCATAGTGTCATGTCAAATGTGGCCTTCCTCAGGTTTTCACATCAATAGATGTATTCCCTGATTTTTTTTATGTCCTCCATCTTGTTCCTAATCTAAGAAAACAGCCTGAATGTGTACAAATTCTTTTTCATATACATTATGAAAATATTTAATGGTGTCACACTAACATTTAGTGATTTGTTAAGCACTTTTCTTGAGTTCTTCCTGGATTATTACTCAACCTGGATGCCTGTGCTCACTTCTGAGATCTACTTGGATAGGTCTATCTTTCCTTAGCTCTCAGACTAATTGGTTACCTTGTGACCTTAGCTCTGTAATGGTTAAGAAATTATCATTTTTTTTAGATTATTTGAGGTATTTCCCAGCTTTCTACTCCCTCATGGAAGCTAGAAGTTTTGTAATTATTATTTGACTTAGCAAGTTCAGTGAATTTATTGTATAAACTCTAATTTGGTGCCAAAGTAATTTACTTTCAGCTTTATTATCTCTCACTATGACAGCTATGACTCTTAGCATGTAATTTATTTCAAAACATCTCACTGTTACAAAAGAAAAATAAAACATTTATTAAATTGTATGTCTAAAAAATTTCAAGTTAAATTTTATTTTAGTTACTCCTACATCTGGCATCCATATGATAAAAATATATTATTAGATCCCTACTGTTGGCTCCAATTCTATGTTGTTTGCATTTCCAAAGACATTATTCTCTTATGGTGGCATAAATATTGTCAGCCAAATGGACTAAATTCCACATAAATTCATGTACAGTTCCAAAAATGGCATGTTTTAGTGGGTTTTTTAGTAAAATCCCCATGCCTCACAGGCATTGAGTTAGATGTCAATTTCCAGTAAAATTATCATGCCCAAGGAACAGAATACTCCTGAAGACTCAAGTGAAAATCACACATTTCTTCAGAAATAAATCACCTGAGAATGAAGGGAAGGTGAATCCCCAGATGTTGTTTAGTTAAATCAATAAATGCTTAGAGGTTCTATAACCAAAAAGAAAAACCACATTCCTCTTATGTCTTGGATGGTATTTCTGTATAAAAGATGCAATCAATATACTGGGCTTATGAAACTTATCACAAACTTTTTCATTGCTTATGATGTAAGAACAACACACATGTGCTGGACCATAGCATTTTTTCCAATTAGCCTTAATTTAATAAATGCTGAGACTTCTGAATTATTAATCTATTGTACATTGTATTATGAGACTTGCATTAAAACTATTAAAAATGCCAATTAAAATTTTTGTTTCCCTTTCATAACTTTATTAAATTCAACCTTTTTGAGATTATTTGTATAAGTAGTATCTTTTTTGACCCTTTATTTTATTATTGTTTTAAAATTTAATATATTCTCTAATTTTTTTCTTAGCTCAAAAACCTTTATTTGTGATGTACAACTATGGCATGAACATTTTTTTCTGATTTATTTTTATTTGGAAAATTAATAAGGAAGGTTTTAATCTGGGTGGTGGTTATGGTAGGTATCAACTAGGGAGCCATTGGGATCTGCCTGGGAAATTGTCAGAGCACATTTGAGTGAGTCTCTTGGTGGGTCATAGAGGCATGTCCTTGTGTCTGTACATTGACACTTCCACTTTGGTTTTTGCTCCTTCGCTCTGCTCCTTTTCTGCTATGAAATAAGCATCTTTGCTCTGCCACAGATTTCTGTATGATTTTTCTATCTTGGAGTTAACTAGCCATGGACTGAATCCCTTGAAACCATAAGCCAAATTAGACCTCCTTTTCTTTAAACTGTTAGTGTCAGATTTTTTTTTTCAGTGATGGAAAAGCTAAGTAATATAGAAAATTGGTATCTGAGAAGTTGGGTGGTGGCTGTGATTGAACCTGATCATGTGATTTAGAAGCCTTTGGAACAGATTTTCTTGAGGAGTTTGGAAAAATTACAGATACAGACTAGAAAAGCCTTCAAATGCTGTAGGAATCTGACTGGTGATTCAGTTCAAGGCTCAGAAGACCAGAATACTGATAGGAAAAGAGAAAGAAAAAGTCTCAGAAATTTTCATTTGGAAATAAGAATTCCAGTTGTAGTTGGCCTAGCAGGTTCATTATGCTCAGGCAGAAAATTTGGCTATTATATGTCCATGTCCTGAGACTTTATGGGAGATTGAGATTGAAGACCATGAACTCACTGATCTTGTGGTTGAAATTTCAAGGCAATCTAACATTTAGGCAGACATGAGTGCTTGCTGGCTGCTTTTGGCTACATTTATAGTGGAAATCAGGGACAAAATACAGAGTTAAACTGTTTGAAAATTTTAATTTTGGCCCCAAAGGAACCATATGTAAAGTTGGGGTCAAATGACATGTGACTGCTAAAAAGAACTAAGCTGTTAATGAACTGAGAGGCCATGGTCCATGTGGGCCTGGTTACAGTCCATGCTCTTGGCACAGTTTGGCATCATCCACATGATGCTGGTTTTACTAAAATGTAAAACTCAAGGAGGTATCTACTCAGATTTAAATGGAAAACCTGGGAGGCCAGGCATGGAGTCTGTGAGAGAGCAGTGTGAAAAGCTATGGTAAGGAAGTCAAACGTGTGATGAAGACCACAGGAATTTGATGATTTCAAGAATGTGGAATGTCGTCTGAGGCAAGCTGCAGGCCATGAGTCAAGCCAGCCTGAGAACGAAGCCATATGGGTTGCAAGTAGCAAGCATGTAGTTTTGAAGTGGTCTAAGCCCTCTCAAACTTACAGTTTATCAGCATGTGTCCTGGATGCCAAATACGGAGCTACAGGACTTACTGCTTGACCTGATGGATTTTGGTGTTATTTTGTTCCAGCTATATACTATTCCTGCATTTCTCCCTTTTGAAATGGGAATGTTTACCCTGTGCCACTCTACCTTGTAATTGTGCAACTTGTTTCTTCAATTTTACATAGGTTCTTAGCTAAGAGTTTTTCTTGCGTCTCAGAAGAGACTTTGACTTGCACTCTTGAAAAAATGCTGAAACATGAATTTTTGGGCAGAGATTGTTGTGTTTCTGATTGCACAAAAAATAGTTGTGTTATGTTAGGGGGAGTGATGAACTTGATAGTATCTTTATTTTCAGATTAAATTGGCTTACGAGGTCATGCTTGGGTATGTTGTAGACAAAGAGTAGAAGGTGTCAGGGTGGACTATGAACATGACTGGTTTTGGGATCCCTCTGAGGGATAGGTGGGACACATTCTCTGCTTGTACTTGGTGGTTTTTGGAGGTATGACCTTGGGGTCTATGTGTGGCCCTTAGCCCCTTCCTCTCTGGTATTGCTCTACTCTTTTGCTTCTTTGCCACCCTGAAATAAGCAGCTTTTTTTCTGATGGACCCCTTCACTATAATGTTCCTGGCTTGGAACAAGGTAGCCATGGACTGAATCTCTTGAAATTAATTTAGTCCAAATTAGACCTTTCCTCCTTTAAGATGTGGGTTTCTTATATTGGTCTCAGCACCAGGAAAGAACTAGGAAAGAATTTCTTATGATTTGAATATTCCAAAAAAATCACTTTGGTTTTTTTTCCCCTGAAGAGCAGCAGATTGAATCAAGGCACATTGCCAATGGACTACATCCACAAAATGTTTTGTTTTCATTTTTAGACAACATTGTGCTAATTTGCCCAGATGTGGCTCAAACTGGTGATCCTCTTGTCTCCATCTCTCTGCCAGGAAGCTGGAATTACAATCATGAACCACTATGGTAGACCATAGGCCTTTATTTTTGTGCACTCTTGTACTTGTTTGACTGTAAATATAATTTGTTATCCTTAGAATTTTGAAAAATTTTCTGCAATATTTTCCAGAATCTTTATCTGAAGTTGAGAAGTCTGATGTATTTTTGTTATTTTTAACTTCTTATCTCTGAAAACATGAGGCTTTCAAATGATTCTAGACCTACTCCATAACATTCTGTACTTGCCCTCCAAAAGACTCGTGTTGCTCTCTTTATGCAAAATATATTTAATTTATCTCTAAGTTACCAAAGCCTTGACAGTTCCAGAATCAGACAGTTCTTCAAAGTAGTCCAAATCCAAAATCTCTCCTGAAACTCAAGTCAAATTCAGCTGTGAGCCCCCTATAAATCACAAAGAAAATGAAACCCTACTGATATACAATGGCAAAGGATAAAAAATCTGATTCCAGTTGGAGAAATATGGTGTTATAGCTTGTATTTAGATGTCCCCCAAAATCTCATGCACTTATAAATGTCAGAGCAGGATGGATCTTGAGTGTGTGATACTGGGATTAAGCATGTGTGGTAGTAAATTAGTCTACTGATTAGAATTAGCATAGTTCTAGGTGTGGCTGAATGGATTTCCTTAAAACAGAATCCATACTCTTCATGTGAGTGGCACTATCCAAAATGCTTGTAGCCTAGGTGGATTAAAAGAGAAAGTGAGGCTTGCTCCTGCTGCCTGCTGCTTGTTGCTTACTGACTTCTGCATGCTCTGTATCCATTCGTTTCCTGCAGCATAATGTGATGAGATGGAAGTGCCTAACTCTATGGCATTGCAGAGGCAGGCACTAATACCTTTCTTGGGGTGGGTTTACTCACTGACGGTCTTTCTTCAATAGATGTTATACTTTTCTGGCTTTTCTAACTTCCTGTCTCCACTGGACTTTTGGTTGTACTTTCAGGACTTCCTGCAAGCCATACCGGGGCACACTGCTTGGCCTCCCAGGAACTCTTCTAAATCTGGGTAAAATCCTCCCTGGTCCCATAGCCCTTCCATTCTGCATGCCAGTAAAACAAGTATCATGGGGATGATGCAAACATCTGCTACCATTCTGAGCAGTAGCCAGATCTCCTGGGAACACAGCTGCAGAAGTGTCCTAGTGCCAGTGTCTGAACTTCAAGAAACTCTTTCCTAATTGGCCCTGAATGAACTGGGCTCCTTGAGGCTCTTTGTTTCAAAGCAAGGACTTTGACTTTTACAACTTTGAGCCTGAGTAGGGTGGGGTCTTGGTGATTCTTAAAATATCTCAAGCCATCTTTATTTGCTATTGTTCTGTTGCAAAATATGTGCCCCCTTTTCATGTAAATATTTTCAGCAACCAAGCTTTCCTAACACCAAACTTTGTAGGTTTTTGTCTCATTTTTGTTAAAATCACACACATTTTTCAAACTTTCACTAATGTTTGCTTCAGATTCTTACTATAAACCTGGCTCTAAACAATGTGAGTTTCCCATGTGCCAGCCTGAAACCCGAACTCTCCTAAAAATTCTTCTGCCAATTTAGTTAGTCCATTATCTTCCATGTTAGTTGACCTCAAAATCTCCTGACAAAGACAAAATATAAACACATATTTTGCTGGATAATAACATACATGGCCTCTAGCTCATGGTAATAGAGTATTTCTTTCCAACTGAAATCTCTTGCTCCTGGTCTTGACTGTGCATTTATATACAAATTCTGGTCTATGTTCTCCGATCAGAATCTCCTATTAAGCTCAGCCCATAGGATTCTAAGGCCTCTCTAGCCAGCATTAATAAATATTCCCAATTTCAACCAGAAGCGTTTCCAAAAGCCTCTGAACCATACAGTCACAGCAATGAACTCACTGTTGGTACTAAAATATATCTTTGTCATTTTCTCATTGCTTAGATACAATATAGACCCCTACAAAGGGAGAAAGATTTATTTTGAACATATTTTGGAAATTAGTTTGTTGGCCCCAAGACAGAAGTGGTGCTGTGGAGGATCATAGAAAAGAAAGATTGCTTAAATCATTGTGGCCAGGAATCTGGGAGTGAAGGGAGGAGCTGAGGATGAGAAAAATACCTTTTTAGTTACTGATCCAGTGACCTTCTTCAGTCAGGTTCCTCCTTCTAACAAGAAGTGCTGTAACAACCTGATAAACTAATTGCCCACAAAAAGCCCCACATCTGTACACAGGCTTTAAAAACATTGTAGGTCTAATCTTTAATAGTTATTGAAAAAAATGTTAAATAAATGACCAATACACCTCTTTGTCTAGAACTTCAGAGTCAGAGATTTAATTCTGCTATAGACTATGTTAGTTTCCACAGAGTCTCAGATGATAGCAGAATAAATGTGACTCTTGATTTGTAGGTACGACGTTATTTCTCAAGCAATCATGAGTAATAAAGAGGAAACAGAAATTTTATGTTCCTATTGAATCTTTTAGCTCCACAGTCCCATGGGAGCAATACAGAAGTTGGCCCATTTAGAAGCTGTGTGTGTCCCCTGTAGGTTTGTGTCACAAGTGAGTAACTCCAATTTTAGGGGACCTCTGGTCTTACAAGTGAGTTCATGTAATGGTGCCAAATCTTTGCACAAGAGTGAGACATTATTTGCCACCCTAGTTTGGAAATAAATTTGTCTTCTTCCTAAGGAAAAGACATTATGGCTCATTCTTTCAAAGATGTTTGCTAGTCAAACATGTATGAGAATGTAATCAGGGATAAAAGTAGTTGTGTCATAAGATACTCTAGAATTATCACTTAAAATATCCTAATATTTTATCAAAAACTTCCTTTGACTTAAAGAAATAGATATATCTAAATAGATACCTGTTTTTAAAATACCTGTACTGTAATTGACAATTAAATGCCCATAGACATGGCTAAGACAGATAAGGTAATCAAATTTCAATTCATAGTATTGTATTTCTTATAAAATCAATGAATATTACTCATTCAAAATCTATTAGCTTACCTAAAATACATTAAAAGGAAACTATGTTATAATACAGTGTATTTAATGTTTTAATGTTTTCAATGTTTCTCCCTAGCAATAGCTTATTGATAATAAAAATGAAAACACTAATATCAGTAAGAGTAACCTTTCCTCTTCCTTAATTTATGAGTGCTTAGGGTAAAAGAAAGTTTACTTTACATAATATCCAGATGAGAAAACACACTTCTAACAAATATCAAAGTGTCATTTATTATACTGAATATGGATATATAACATTTACCAAGATTTTTCACCAATGGTTAATAGGATTTTAAAATAATTATAATATAGATTTGTAAGTTAGAGGAAAGAGAGTATATGGTTTGCATTTCTACCTTCATGCAATTTTATTAAGTAAGTTAAATCAGAGTTCAATTATTCATTCCATGAGTTCGGTTATCATTTCCACCAGTAAAACAGCAGAGTGGAGGGCTATGCATTACTAGCAATTACTCTTAAAATGTTATGAATCATTAGCTCTATTCCCCAACTTAAACGAGAACAATAATATCAAATATTTGAGAACACTTGGCATTGACTGATTATTTTTATCAGCACTGCTGTGGGAGATATGGAACTCAGCTTCCCGTCTGAATTAGCATTACTGTAGGGACAGATTAGCAGAGTTTAGGCAGGGGTGATGTAGGACGTGACCTGGATGGCTTATAGTTGTAAATTTACCACATGCTTATTGTGTAAGCTACTCCTTGAGAAACTATAACATTAACTTGTTGTTACCCCATAGCCCCTGAACTTTCTCTCACCCCAGAAACAAGGGCTAAGGCCCTGATTGGCCCAGATTGTATCAGTGAAATAGTTATTTTCAGAAACCAGCTTACCCCCATAACTATGAGTACAGTAGTCCCTTGCCCTTTGAGAAATTCAATCAAATCCCCCCACCTTGTATCACGGTGTTGCAAGGTAGCTAATCATTCTGTATTTGCATAGTAAATAAACTTTTTCTTCACATGACTTTCATTTCTGACTTCCTCATCTTGCACCAACCTGGCTTCTCCGTTCTCCCGAGGAGGCCTTCAGTGCTGAGCCAGTCTTGCACCACTTCCTCATTCATCATTGGAGTGGAGGTGAGAGACCCAGAGATACCTGGAGGAAGACAGGAGACCTCTGGCCCTTCGAAGACCACCAGCTTGATGCTACATTAGTATTTTGATCGAAATAGTAATGAGGACTTCTTAATGAATGATACATATTAGAGCTTTTAAAAAGTAATTTTAAGTACTTGTAAGTTATTAAAAAGTCATTTAAAAGGACTTTTAAGCACTTTAAAATTATTTTAATAATTTTATGGTTGAAGTTTTACTTTAAATAGAAACAATTGTAAATGGTATAATGATAAACATCAGAACAAATGATTTTATGTTGATGCAAAAAAAGATTTTTAATATTAACATTTTGTGGAAGTGGCATCTGTAGAAATGATAAATTATATTTTTAAGAGTAGAATGCGATACGTGAAACATTTCTGAAATTCTCCTTGTTGAATTGAAAGTCTTATCAATAAAGACACATTATGTGATTATTCAATAACTAAATTTATAACTGTGATGCTTGAATAATTTAAAATATTTTATTTACAATATCTATAAATTAAATCCTAGGCATTTCCCTTTGCTTACATCAAGTGGACTACTATTCTTCCCTTCATCTTTAACAAATGATTTTTATGATAGTAATAAATAATCTAAACCTTCAGTTATGTTGTTTGATGAATATGCTGATTATTTTCTAATAAGTGTTTATTGTATCTAAAAGTCAATATGGGATTTGCTTGCTTTGATTCTTTGTTATGTAGTTATTGTTAAAAATTCAATAAAGTTCTAAAACAAATAAAGCTACTACAAATAACAACTGATGGATTTTTTTGTGCTATAGTCTGTGTTGACACTATGAGAAAAATGCAGCTGTGTTGATTCATTATTAAAGACTACTTGCAAAGTTAATTTCCAACTCACCAAACAAGAGATTACCAAAACAACTCCATTTTTGTAACTCTTGATTGTACATTTGATTACATTAAAAATGATGCTCATCTGTGATGTGCCATGATTTAATTTACACCAGGAAATAATCATTTTACTAGGATGGATCATATAATAGCATTATTAACTAAATAATTTTACTTTGTATGAAACAATAAATTCTATTTTAGCTTCAACATGGAAGATTTCTGACTCGTAGTTTTAGAAGATTCACAGATATATATCTTATGGAGAAATCCAAGTTATCAAACTGTCAATGCTAAGCTCACTTGCCTATAGGTACACTTTTCATATTATGGATTTTATTAAAGAAAATAGTGTATAATTTACTACAAAAGTGAAGCATTTGAATTTGTCCTACAAAGAGTTGTCACACTGTTTTTTACATAAATTTATTATACAAATTTTCTTCCATAGGAATATGAAGTTAATATTTAACTTGTAGATGCCTGTTTAAGTATGAATAAAATTGGAACAATTTTAGTTATAATTTTCTCACCTTATTACATATTCAATTATGTTAATCCACTTTAAGTTCCCTAATTTTTACCTTATTCTTTTGCTTTTTTTTTCCAAAATGCTATAGACCTATCATATTTTTCTTATTTTAAACCTAACAAGTTTTACTGAGTAGATATTTTATATAAGTTTTAATAAATTGACTAGTGACTCTCCCCTATGATCCAGTATTTTCTTGGACATACTTAGCTAATTAATACCAAGTAGCATAAGAATTAAATAGGTTATCTCACGCAGACACATTAATAGTATCTGAAATTAAATTGGATGTTTAATGGTTGAGCATAGTATCCACAAAAAATAACTTTTAACCCAAATTTAATGATGGAATTACTTGTAAAGATTAAAATACTCTTCCCTGTTTTGCTATTTTGTCAAAGAATATAACACTGTGATAGGAACCAGAGAAAAGATAAGGCCATTCTTATCTAAAACTGGGAAAATTAAGAACTCCATGTGATAGGAAGAGAACGTAGAAGTTGCAAAGACTGTTAGAAAGACTGTGTTCAAAAATGTTTTATGAACAAACTGATAAATTGAAGATGGTAAGAAAATTAATCTGTTATGTAAAATTACAGTGGTCTCCATAATAAAAAGCCATCAGTTCCGTTATAGATATCACAAACAATGACTACAGAACAGGCTGGAGAGGACTAGAAAAGTATGGACCATTCTGTAGGAATATAATACTGCAAATCAATATATGGACCACTTTCTCATTCTGGGTAAAAAGAGAGCCAAAAATTACATGTATATTCGTCACTGTCTATTTTTTAGGTTTAGATATCAATGACACCTCTTTTGTTTGTCATCATAAGGAGTGTACCAGCTAAAACACATCTGTGTTATTTTACAAAATATTTCATTTATTAAACTCATGGCACTGAGTACAATCTAAAATTATCCCTTTAGTGATAATTAACAAATTTGTCTGTTTGCCTTTTAGTCAACTCTAGGAAGCAGGATACGTAAAGAAGGGTTCATACTGTATTTATACATACACTGTCCAGATGGCAGCTAATGACAGGTCACATATTAAGTTCAAATTAATTAAATGAGAATAAAATGAAAAAAATTGCTCAGTTTCAATACTTTACTTATTTAGGTAACACATGTAACTTGTAGCTACAGAAATTTTAATTTCCATTAGTGATTACATTTACATTTTGTAATAATTTTTAATTTTGAGTTGATAGTTCTCATATAAACAACACAGCAGTGAAAAGTTCAGACAAGATCAGGCATGTTCAGGGTGGTATGCCCATAGAAGCTGAAAATTTCAGTATTAACTCCCCCTAAGAGGTCAAAAAGAACACTAATCCACGTATCAGTTATGATCCTAATTGTGATGGGGACACATAAACATATCTTTTCATTACATTGTCTCTAGTTTTTCTCTCAAAATTGGATGAAAAATCTAAGTCTAGGACTAAACACATACAGCTAAAAGGTTATCTATGAATGGTTTGTTTGCGTAATTCTATTGCCATAAATTCTCAAATTGAAAGTATTTTATAAGTAGGATGAAGCTCTACTCCTTCTTTGTCTTATATCATATCATTCTATGTATGATTATACTAATTTTAAAGTCCTTGGATGCTTACTTTCATATTTTACTCATCATTGTTGGATTCTTGATTGGAATAAAACGGAACAATCATTTCCTTCAATTAAATGACTGTTGTTTATTTGAAAGGTTGCAGTAATTTTTAAAAGGGTTTTTGTGTCTCATCTACCTTGTCCAGAACTATTTATAAACAAATAGTTATTAATGGTCTGAAAACAATTGCTTTCTCATATCATTTTATTCTAGTTTCCAAACGTTTATTTTTTCTGATCTTGTTCCTTTCATTATTACCCAAATGATCATATAACATGACACTAAGTACTGCTATAGTTTATATCAAGATGTCCCCCAAAGCTTCATAAACTCAAAGGGGGAGCTTTTGAGAGATGATTGGGTTCTCAAGACATGATACTCAACAATAAATAAGTCCAGTGATGAGTTTATAGCTAAATGTAATGTTGGGAGGTTGAGTTTAGTTGGAGGAATTGGGTCACAGGGCTCATACCCTAGACTGGTTAATCACTGTACCTATTTCTTTCTTCCATCCTCTGTTTCCTGTGTTCTAGGCCCTTCTGCCATGCCATCCTGCCTTGAAGCCTGCTAAGGACTCACATTTCTACAAACTGTGAACCAAAGTTAACCTTTCCTTCTTTAAGTTGTAAGTTTTCGGTATAGTGTCTTTTTGATGACTAAAGTGACTAAGACATTTTCTATGATTTTTATTAATTTTTTCCAATTAATTGTGCATTAAATGGTGATACGCAAAATTTAAACACTCTGCCATTCTGTATCATTCAGTGCTAACTAGAGAAAAAAACAGATTTAATGTAGGATATATAAATACATAAGGATTTGCAAGATTGGCTTACAGTGGCCACCCACAGAATCAGGTATGAAAGAATGCAAAAGCGGTATCTGTGTGCTGGAGGTCCAAAGGGTCCAATTAAAGGCCAAAGGCTTGGAGCTCACCATAGTATCCCATAGGAGTTTGTCATAGGAGGCTGGTGGAACTGCTATGGAAGGCTGAAGGGTCTGTGCTGGAAGCCAGAGTCGATGTCCAAGGTGAAGACCTGGGCTCCTCCAAAGATACAGAAAGAAGCCTTCCTTCTTTGTTTCCTTTAGTATTCCTTTCAGGCTGCAAGCTTATTGGTTGGTGTCACTCATACTCAGGGTGTAACTTCTGTCATTGGTACATCCAGCTAGCTGCTCCCTGAGCCGTACTAATCCAATCAGTTGGATGTTTCTTACTCCAGTTGACAATATTAGTTAACCATCACATATTCTTTCCAGAATTTTGTTGTTCTCTGAAATTCTCGAGTAAGAAAAGGATAACGCTATATATTTTAAGTTAGATTTTTAAAATCTAGTCAATTGGAAATCTTGCATCTATTTAAAAAATATCAATAGTAACATTCATGCTCTATTGTCAGAAGAGGAAAAGAATGCAGCACTCAGAAAAGTTTGCACTGTTGAGGTACATTTCTGTTTAGATACATTCCACATATTGATATAATACTGAACTTTCCTTATTGTTACTTATTTGTTTCTTATTAAACTTTGGAAAAATATTCTCTCATTTGTTAGTTTCCAAACTAACAAAGAATCTGTCATTCAATGTCCAATGAATATGTGAAAGAAATAATGAAAATCTAATTAGTTAGCACAGTATATGAGCATAAATTTAGGATGTAAAATAGAAAATTAAATATTTTCTTTTTGCCCAAGAAAAAAATAGATAATAATATAGATGTCAATAAAACATCAATAAAATATCATAATTTAGTGAAAGGATGTACAAATGTCTTATTGACAATTGGTAATTTAAGTCATATTTACCAAGAGAAATTGGGTAAGTCAAGTTTGATTTAGCAATTTCAGAGTTATAGTGGGAAGTCAGTGTGGTCAGCATAGAAAAGAAGAGTAAGCAATATTGCCTAAGGAGAGAGGTATAAGCTCCTAAATGTAACAATTTGTTCTCACCAGTAGGCACATGAACTATAAGAAAGTAATAACCTACTTTGGCTCCAAGCAGTTAGCCTGACGCAATTTAGTGCCTGGTGACATAAAACATGAGATTCCTGGGACAGAGGTAGAAGACTTTATCGCTAACAGTAAAACAATATCCAGAGTTATGGTCATGTCTCTCCGTCCATGGCCATGATTCCTGTATGGTAGCTCTACGTGGGACTGGACTCCTCTTATTTCAGTGCTTCAGTTTGAGTAGACACTATTTTTCCATTTCAGTTTTCTAATTCTATGTTCTGTTACACTGAATTTCAATGTACTCTTATTTTCAGATTTTTCTTAATATCCATTTTTATAATTTCCTATTCTTTCTGATAACCTATTCTTTGCATTTCCTATTTTTTACAATGTTGTGCTTTATTTTTATGTTTTTATCCAAATGTACGTACTAGTCATAAAGTCCCATTTAATGGTTTCAGTGTCTGAATTATCTGGGCTTCCTCAAGTTTTGTCTGTATTTTATGTTGATTTACAGCTATTCAGTCTCTTTTTTAATATTCTTCATAAGGTTTGAATGAAGGCTGAGCATTCCTCTTAGAATGACCATTGTTGATGTTCTCTTTCAAACTGACAGCTTATTTTTACAAGCATTTTAGGGTGCTAGTGACCACATTCTGGAGATTATTGGGTGTTCCGGTGCTGAAGCTTGATTTAAAAGTATCATATAAGTCCATTTAGTTTGTGCATCCCCATGGATTTACAGCTGTTGCTTCTGCATGTCACACTTGTTTCTTGGCTATGACCTATTCACATAATTACTGAATATATATATTGAAGAAATTGCCTTAAATAAAAATTCCACATAAAACACAGAAAACTAAATGTTTGTTCTATAAGGGAGGCAATATATTAAAATTAACATGAATAAACAAAAGAATATGTTTTATGTTAACATAGTCACTGATTTAAATTACATAGTACTTATTTTTATTACTTTTGCCATTACAAAATAGCACATGGGTCATATGATCTATCTTGATTCACTTTCATTTTTAATGTTTCTTCCAATGTTTTGGTAAATATTTCTAATTACCAAAGAGTTTGACTTAATATTTTTCATGTTCATAAAATTTTATAAGACTTCTTTTTCAGGTAATCTTTTTCATTTACTTTTTACTATTCCAACATATTGCCTTTTTTTCTAATCTGTATTTCCTATAATGGTATCTTAGATGAGAATAAAAGTAATGTATAAATCAAGACTGAAATGTTTTCATTAGTGAGCCATATTACTGGCATTTTGATAAACATTCTACATGTTTAATACATGTAACATTCTGGTATAGAAAACTCCAATAGAGACAAATTGATAACCCCACTCACATATAAGAAAATATTAAATGTTTTTTCTTAAATACATTTTATAATTAAATAAATGTTTGACATTTATAAAATTTTCAATGCCCATTTAAGTATTATGCTTACATTTAATTAACTGGTCTTATTAAACTAATTTCCAAAGATCTTCATTTGAATTTTATAATGCATTGATAACTATTTCCAAATTATAAATTATTTGATTTAAAAATTTTCAGGTATATAAAATATTTGCAAACTCTTTTGGCAGGTTATTAAGCAAGTTATAATTTAAGCTCTTTGAACTATAGCCTTCTGAATTGCAAGTTGCTTTTGTTTTGTTACACATACCAACGAAACCCTTCCTTTATGAAAGTGGGGCATGTCTTCTAGTCAGTAAAAGAGATAGGCAAGTTGTACTTTAACATTTTTGGGAAAAAATTATTTGACATGTATAAAGGATATGTGTGAAAATGTTCATTAAAGAACTTTTCAAGTAAATTTTGAAATGCTTGAAAGAGTTCAGCAAAACATTGTTGGACTCACCCCAGAAAGAATGGCTGCTATCAAGAAATCAACCAACAAATGCTGGCAGGGATGTGGGGAAAAAGGAACCCTTCTTCATTGGTGGTAGGAAGGCAGACTGGTGCAACCACTGTGGAAATCAATATGGAGATACCTCCAACGACTAGGATTAGAGGCTCACATTTTTGGTATGTGTAACTAAACAAAAGCATCTTGTAATTCAGAAGCCATTCTCCTGCTGGGTATCTTCCCAAAAGAATTAATAGACTCATATCACAGCGTTGTATACTCACTGGTGTGTAGTAGCACAGTTTGTGATAGCTAAAACTTGGAAACAGTGCAATTGCCTATCAACTGGAGACTGGATAAAGAAGATGTGCTTTTTTTCTTTTTTTTTTTTTAATAAAATGGAGTACTAATCAGTCATAAATAATGAGAAACTAGAGATATTCATAGCTAAGTGGATGCATATTAAGGCCATATACAAGTGAAATAAATAGGACACACAAATGAAAGATGGAAACAAAGTGTTTGTAAATGGGGAGGTGAGGAGGGGGTGAAGGGAGGGCAGGGACAAGGGGAAAAAATGAGAACCAAGATCTGTCATGTAAGGGTACAAGATCCCAATAATGAATGTAACTGTACTTTATACCTAAAATGTACAAAAAAAATCAATTAAAAAAATAGCAGAGCAGAAAAAATAAAGAGGCATTTAGGGAGAAGTGGAAGGATAGGGAACAGGTTGAGATATAAACAAAGGTGACTGTTTTACTTATACATTGAATATGCGATCAGAGCGTGCGTCATTTATAGAATCTGCCCTGCTAAAAATCAGTTCATTCTGGAGGAGAGAGATAGCAACAAATTAGGTACTATTTATGCAATTTGTGATGTGTTTGCTATACTGCTATGACCCCAGGTGCTATCACATGAATGGTCACTGGGCAGGCATGTGTACAAGCTATGATGTGTCAGGTTTTGTGCTACACAACTTGTGGAAGAAGAAACCAAAAGTCGATCAGAGAAACAGCATGCTGTATGATTGCAAGCCAAGGCAGTGGTACAGCATAAGGAGGCTTTGAGGTAGGGTTTTACTGGGGGGGAACTGGGGCAATCAGTATTTTTAAGAGATACAGATATTCTAAAACAGAACAGTTGAAAATCATTTTTCAGATTCAGTCACATGGAAGTAATTGATGAATCCAATAAAAGCAATTGAAGTCTAGTAGTTGAAGCACTTCTCTTGTTAAGAGAGTTGAGGCCTGTCGTGAAGCACTGCGACCAAGTAAAAATGAGATCATTCATATTTAATCATAGAAATTTGTCCATAATGTATTGGTAATTTTATATAACAGATTACAAAGAGATATGATAATAAACAATTTTTATTAGAACTTCTATGTAAAAATTAGCATAACCTGTATACCACATGATTTGCTTAAAATATGATTACTTCAATGGCATTCTGTGAGAGGTGAAAGAAATCTACGATTAATGTCTCTTTCATACGCATAATGAATGAATTAATGGGACTACAATTTAAATATTGAGAAAACACTCTCCATCTCTGAAAAATTCAGTGTGCCAAATTAATTTTAAGGATTAGCATTTATATGCATTTTATAATATGTGCATAACAGAGAAAACTTTGAGTCAGTAATATAAGCTCCACAATAAACTCTCGGAAACATAAATTTTCCCATTAAAAATAAGAAGTTGTTATATTTGGGCTTATTTTCAAATAAGACTAGGTTAATAAAAATATAATATTTAAGAATAATTAAGAGAATTGGGTTCATATTTTCGTTAAAAAACTCTTTAGGTTGTTCAGTGTTTAAGTATTTGTTGCATTTAAAGAGATTTTAAAGCTGCTGATGCATATATCAATATGCAAAACCTGAACCCATACGTTTAGTAGCTCCTCACCTTGCTATATGTTAGGGGAATTCAAGCATGGAAACACTAGTTCTTGTTAATGTGTATCTCAGTTATACACCCCATGGCACTGACAGTGAATATAAGTGATAAAAGCACATCATGGTAACCCTATTGAAGATGGTACAGATTGATTACTTATATTGACACTTAGATAAAACTTAGGCCAGCAATATACTGTTGGATCGGACGTAATAGGTCAAAGACATTTCACATGAACTGTGTATTACATTTCATTTCTTGGAGTTGCCCAAGTTTTGCTCCTGTTCTGCACTGTTTCCAATACATCGTGCTTAAGTATAAATGTGGATAGAATTTCAATTGTAACCCTATACCATAAAATAATGAAGGTTAACTCATTACTTTTAAAATACAAATAAACTCTGAATTTTATTATTTTGATTATATTTTGTACTTAAAATTTTTGTAGTTTAATGCCATACTCAATGTTTCCCATTATCTACATTTAATTTTACACTTTAAAATGTTGCTACTCCCATACACAGAAAATAGTTGGCAAAATAAATCAACATTGCAGTTTTTATTCATAACAATGACTGTAGAAAATCTTAGGTGATAGTACACAGCACTTCGAAAACATTGAAAGTATTTTTTATCCTGCTCCAGGAACTTAAATGGAGGGTGAAGCAGCCATTTTCATGCTTCTGGTTTAATACGACCAAGTCCTCAATCTTTTTCTCTCCAAATAATTTTTCACAAGCAACAGCATTCTCCCAACGGCCTCCATTACTGTGATTGACAGAGGATATGTAGAATGTTGGCTAATGTACCACCACTGCATAGGAAACAGTGCTCCGGTATTGCCATTTTGAAGTGGTGGCAGGTGTGAATCAAATTAGCATACAAAGGAGAAAAATCTCTTTCCTAGGTACTGCTCTCACTTCCCTTAAAGTGGTTTTATTAAGGGCTCATTTAGCATCTTGCAATTTTGCTCCTTCAATTTAGATTAGAATTAATCAGTACCAGACAGAAGAATATATTTTGAATGTTCCCATTTGACACATTTGATATGGTTTTAGCATGGGATTATTACTTTAGCCTCCAGTTCTTATTACCTTAGACACTCAATAGTTTCAGAGAAAAACACAAAGCTAAATAAAAATTTACAGCTTTACTCCTATTTTCTAAGTTCTTTATATTTCAATGAGAACATCTACCAGGTAAGCAATTATTGCATGACTGAAATGAAATTACATGAATGATACTGACTTTTTTGATTTAGCTACTTTTGTTTTATTAAATAAATCCTTCCATGAAGAGGGCCAATACTTACTAAGAACTTCGGTTATGATACAGCTTTACATAATTTATGTTTGTTGCTACCGGTTAGAGAATGTTAAATTCATTTCCATTAACATCTTCGCATAGCTATCATTTTCATTAGCACGTTCTGTCGAAATTATCTGTGTTGAAAATTTTGAATCAAGTTCTGCTCATTCCCAAATCATAGACAATGCTGACTTTTCAAAATTAATGTAGATACTAAAACAAATATTTTATAATATAAAAATTATCATGAGTGTTTTAATTAGAACTCCTTGCCCCAGCTAATTTGATTCTGCTATTTCTTGTATAAAATAGAAAATCTCAAACTTTTAATGAAATTTTGTAAGCTGCCTTTCTGGCCTTTGAATCTTGAGGGCAGAGTGTTTTGTAGTTTGTCTTAGTCATCTATGTTTCCCACTATCTAGAGCATTTCTTTGTGCCAGTCATAGTAAACATTTGTTGAATTTTATATGGCTTAGAATTTAATTTTTAGAGTCACAAATCTTATCTTTTTAATTGTAAAAAATGACAATAAAATATCTTTGTAAATATTCAGGAAAGAATAAAAAAATAATAATTTTAGAACAAGAAAGGTAAAAAGTGGAAGGATGCATATTGAGGCCATACTCTTCAGTGAAATAAAAAAGTGACACGTGTAAATGCTGAATCATTTCTCTGGTGTGAAAAGCTATAACCATAAATAAGATCCTAATGGTATACCTGACAATGTGAAATGGGAAGAAAAAGGGCTAAAGGTGCAGGGGAAGTGGGAAGGGTTCGGGGAAAGGAAATAAAGGAAAATAAAAAAAAAATGAGAAAATGAAAAAAAGGGAAATAAAGTTTTTGTAAATAGGGAAGGGAGGAGGGGGTGAAGGGAGAGCAGGGATGAGGGGAAAAAATGAGAACCAAGACCTGTCGTGTAAAGTACAAGATCCCAATGATGAATGTAATTGTACTGTATACCTAAAATGTACCAATAGACTCAATGAGGAAAAAAAAAATAATGACACAAAAAGTGGGTACCATAGAAATGTTAAAGACAATGCTACATTATAATTTAAAAATATATTACAATTTCAAATATACTGACTTACACCACTCTTGAATTTTTTATAACGCATAAAAACTAGGCCATTAATACTATCAATATTCTGAAAATGTATAGAGTATAATATGTTTATCTTGAACAATTTATTTAAAGTGGAGATATTCTGACATTTTCTTGGGGTTTAATATTTTAAAGACAGATTTTGACTGAAGAAGAATAAAATGGATATTGATTTTATCTTCATAATTTCACTCTTAAGTGGGAGCTCCCTTCTCTAATTCATAGAGAATTCCTGTACTTTGTTCTCAGTAATGTCCCTCTGCACTGAGGTACTGTGCATGTCTGTTTTGCACAATGCTGATTGGAGTTTCACTACTGCTAAAGGCTTTTCTTTATTGCTTTTAATAACCAATATCTATTGCTAACCACTTACTTTATTCCTATTTTGTTTTCCTTAATTTTCTGACATCTCCAATTTTTTTTTCTTATTAATCATTTTTAGGGAAGAAGTGTGCACCTTGGAAAAGTGCTTCTTTTCCTTGTGGAAATTAATTTGTAATGATGCATACTTGTTCTGAATCTCCATGGTAATATTCTCATTCCTTTGGGATTTCAAGGGCTCAAGCTATTTTGTTGTTTGTTTATTTTATTCATCTTCAATTAAGAAGAGAGCTATCCTTGCCCGTATTTGTTATGAAGCAAAGTTTAATAGGATTCTTGATAGTGACTGAAAAAATAAACAAAATTCAACCTGGCTCAAGGGGAAAAGAAAATTTATCAGCATACATATATTTAAGTTTTCCAATACTAGATCAGGTAAGGGTGGATATAAGAACTCAAATGGTATTATCAGAAATCACTCAATCCTCACCCAGCTGCAGTTAGCTTAACTTTGTTCAGGTAAGGGTTACATCTTGGCAAGACAGCCTGCAAGTAGTTTACTAAAACAAAACAAAGCATTATAAGAACTCAAATGGTATTATCAGAAATCACTCAATCCTCACCCAGCTGCAGTTAGCTTAACCTTGTGTTCAGGTAAGGGTTACATCTTGGCAAGACAGCCTGCAAGTAGTTTACTAAAACAAAACAAAACAAAAAAAGAAACAAATAAAAAACCTTGCTTAACTGGGTAAGTTTTTCTAGCTTAATTTTTCTCAGAATTTACTCACATTTTGGGGGTAATTAACTGGTTATTAATTGGCTCAAGCTATTAAGAAAGCAATCACTGTAGGCACTATTTGTATGTTGGTCTTGCCTAATTTTGATCCCCACACCCATTGATGAAGAAAGGGATGACTTGTTCATTGTATGAAATGAGATTTTGAGCAGTGTTTCAAAAAATTGATGGGGTTAGTGATTGACAGAAAATCAGTGGACTTGCACTTAAAACATTTTAAACTTTCTTTATCGTTCTTAACATGAAGCAAGCCCAATATTCTTCTGATTTAGGACAAATAGGCTGCATTGGGGTCCATTATTTCCTATTAAAGCCCAAAGTGATTTTAAAAAATGAGAGCTTCAAAAAGTTGGTTCTCGAGCAGCACACTTGATGCTTCAGGACTTCTATTTCATCATATATGAATTAAAGTAATTTTATTACATTTCTTAAAATCCCAATCATACGATCAATTAGCTTGTGAGTTGATCTTTTGTATGTTAGCACATCTCTCTGTGCATCTTAGTTTCTCAAGAATGAAACAGCATACACAATTCTCATTTTCAGCCCTCCTGTGCAGAGTAAAAGAAAAATGAAGTAGCAGAGAGGAAGCCCATGAAATATGATGATGGAAAAGAAAAGTTTTCATTTTCACACTGCCTAACCAAACTGTGGACCATTTTGTTCTATTGATTCTTAGACTATATATTCTAAGAATGACCTGAAACAATGCATATTTTCATTGGTCTGATTTATATTATCTGTATAAATTCCATTTTGGTATAATTTAATAGAGCTCAGCAACTATTTTTTCTGTATTCTTATTTCAAGTGCTAATAATGCTTTGTTAGTCACCCAATTTATCTAACAGACATAAGAACAATAAAAATGTCAACAGCTAATATTATTTTAGTGTTTACCTTAGATGAATTAATTAAACTGTAATGCATACCATTAACACAATATAAAAGAGTAATTATTTTAGCTTTTTTAATGTAGAAAACTAGTAATACTTTCTTTACTTTTCAGCATAATAGTAATAATCCAGCACAACTTTGACTATTTATTTGTAACAGATTAGTTATGATATATCTTACATTTTAACTAGTGATTGTCACGTTTGCTATTGCATGTATTTCTAGAATACATTTGATGTTGCTTTTATAACTTGATTTAAATAATTCAGCATTTTTATTCCCATCAGTTTCACTGGAATACATGCGGTGCATTCATTATTTTTGTTTTTAAAGAAAAAATACTTTAGGTATTTTTACTTAAAAAACTAGGTAAGTTAGATAAATCTCTGCATGTTGCTGATTTCATATAATATTATTAAATGTATCCGATAGTTAACCTACTATAAGTTTTACTCTATGATATTCCAAGTTTGCTAATGAAACTCACTTTTAATGAAATCGTATTGCCTTTGCAGGAGCAAAAGCCCTCTCATTCACTTCTAGCTTTGTCCTACTTTTCCGCTTTCATATTGTATTGTGTAGTTTGTACGGTGAGACATTGTTCACAGAGCCCCTGTAAAGATGTAGCAGTACTGTAAAGTTTTTCTTTGTTTTATGATGCAGTAATTACTCACAGTGCTATAGTTATAATTGCAATGTGAATAGTGGACAAAATGTGGTCTTTGAGCACGGTAAGTATGTAAATATTATTTGGAAGTTTGCTGAGCACAAAAACACTGTGCCAATTCATAACAAAGGTGTTCTTGTGCACGGACAATTGAGAGTACAGTAGAAATGAGTTCTTTTGCTGTACTTGTCATCCTTAAAATTTTTTTTTGAAAAAATATTGAATTTTTAGTTTACTTTTGATTATTAATTTAGTGATTTTTATTATTTCATCAAACAGCAATGGGCATTCCATTCCTGTGAAATGAATGATACTTTCAGTATATAAAACTTACCTAATTACCACATATATAAAAAAATCAAGAGTAGTGCAGGGATGATTTGAGAAAAAATAATGCATTTTAAAATTTCATTTATAAAATCGATGTATTTTCAAATGAGAAAAATAATTCTTAGAAGCTGTACTTAAACCTTTGAAATTAAAGTTACATATGTTAAGATAATGTCTAGCCAACATGTATGCAGTGAATCCAACCAATAAAGGAAAACAAGTATTATTTATTGAAATATTTTAATTTTGATTTTAAAAATTTTGTACTGCCTTAGTCATCGCTCTATAATTCTATTATTAAATTTTTGCTCAAATTAATAATGACATTATCAAATAAATGTAATGTTTTCATAATTCATTTTTCACTGCTAATCACACAATTTAAGGAGATCGAGGAAACAGGTTGAATTTATTGTATACCCTTGCAGATATATTTATTTTCACATTTATTAAGAATAAACATGAATTCTTTGCATCTGAACTGTTCATTATGGTCAAACTTTGGATCTTCCTGTATTGATATGATGAAAGTCTGTATTTCTTTATTGCGTGTCAAATTGTGATTTACTTATGGTTTCTTGTATTGATTTACATACAGATTATTCTTTCAATAGTATTAAATTACTATACTTCATTCTCAGAACAAAAAGGTACCCATGTATATATTCAATCTCATTAACATATGTTTTTTAGCCTAAAATGAACATTTTAACAATACGTGGAAGTATCAAAAGCATTTGACAATGACCAACTAGCCAACTGTTGATCAAACTTCCACAAATAGCCCTTTTTACTGTCCGTGCCATGGAAAACTTTTAGCTACAGTGACATGTGTTGTCACAAAAAAAGAGTTTTGGAAATTGTCTTTATCCTCCCAAATAAAGTTAACGCATCAAGATTTGGAAAATAACAGCAGCATTTTCTCCAACTAAAGCTAGAGCTTAGCCCTGTTATACTTATTAAAAAGCCTATTCATACAAATTAAACCCATTCCATATCCGGGCCTCTGATGACAGCTTAATTTTTTTCTTCTTGTCTGGTTTGAATTACCTCAAGTCTGTACCCAGAAATAATTTATCCCTTTCAAGAGATTTTTCCAAGCCTATAATAAATTCACATGGGTCGTCCCATCAATGTAGTGAATTTGCATTATTATTTCATTATGAGTAGGAAAGAAAACGGATTAGATCTTTTCCAGCATTGGCAGGGCCTAATTCAACCTGAACACATGATTAAAGCTGGCATTTATGACTATAACTGTCAAAGAAAACTAATTGTAAACTGAGAGCTGTGGATAATTATGGCTTTTGCTATTAAACCATTTCTCTCTTATTTATCACAGAACTAACTACAGACTTTACTACTGTTTGCATTTAGTTCTCTGATTACTATGAACCTACTTATGCAAATGAAAATTGATCCATAGTCTCAAATTGAAGGCTTTGGGTAGATTTAAGTTCAATCATACTTTGCTATGTGTTTAATTTTTTCTCTTCCTTTTTAAATATTGTGGAAAGGGTGGGGTGACATGAAAGTCACTGTGTCGAATGCACTGTAGTTTGCAGTGTTTTAATTACAGACTCGGATACCCCTGTCTGATAATCAGTTTGAAGCATATGTATGCTGTTTGAATTATTTATCTTTTAATGAATTTCCTTTTTATTTACCCATATATTTACCAAGATCATTAAGCCCATGCATATACATGCTCTCATGTTTCGTGTTTATATAATTACACAGGTATAATTAATTATCCTATGGAAAAGGCCTATGTATAGCTATGAGTAAAGAAAATGTGTATCCTACACACATACTATATACAGATATCATATATGTACTTACATATAGATATATGCAAGGATATTTCTATGAACACAAAGATAAAAATAATATTATTATCGAACATTGTTAATCCTTCATTACATTCCTTATGCCTTTACAATTTTATGGGAAGCTGTATGGTGTATGACTAGTTATACAATTTTAGAATATGTCTTCTTAAGATTCGATTTCAGATTTTTCACTTACCAGCTGCACATGCATATACAACTTTCTCATTTCAAAAATATATGAATCGCATCACATCATACATAGTAGAACTGTGTTAAATAATTGATTAAACTAATGTTCATAGGGTTAAGTGCACAATAAATGTTAGCTTTGCACTAGTTTCATCAAATGTTGTTATTTTGACTAAATCACAGTATTTATATGAATTTATATGATGGCGTATGGGAAAGTGTAAAAATATGGCTAGAAATAATTCTATTACATAATTTAATTAGGTGACATTTTACTTAGCAAAGGCAACTGTTTAAAAATTTTAGTAGCAGAATTTATAAAATTATAATAATTTTTATAAATAATAAATGATACATCAAAGAGGAAAATACTTTACTTTGTCTAGCCTAACCTGCTGCTCAATACACGGAAAAGCTTCACTGAATTATGTGATATGGTATGGATAATGACTAAGGAGCATTATACAATAGTAAAAGGGGTAAGTTTTACATAATGAACACTGGTTACCGTGAAAGGTATTAACAAGTTGACAGAAGGCATAGCTACATCTGTTTTTTTTCACTCCACTGGGTGCTAAAACTTATTTGCTCAGGAAGGTGAGCAACACTTTGACAAAGGAAGCATGAATTTTCTCGCAATTACATTGTCATACCTTTCTATAACACAATTATTATTTAATAATAACATGTTTTACTTAACAAATGAATCACAGCAACTTATAATGGAAAATTCTATGAATCTCAGAAATGCTAATTTAGAACGCATAGAATTCTGGGACACAGAAAATTTTCCAATATGGAAATGTGCTTCAATTTTTGAATTTACTCTTTGAAAATAGTTAATACCTCATTACAATTCTTCCTTGTATCAAAATATCTCTCCAATCTCCATTTATTAAATGGTAAAAATGTTCTTCTGAATTTTTTAGTGTTATATAAAAGTTCCTGAAATCAGTAAATATTTATATACAAACTGAGTAAATGTATCAGGTTTTTCTTGTGAGAAATGCAGACCTTCAAGTTTTTATTCATCGATCATGCTTTTTGATACAAAACACAAGAAGCACAAAAAACACAAACTGTTTTACAAGTTTGTTTGTTTTTTCGGGAAGTTCTTGTCACCCAAGTAAAAACAGATAAACAGTTTCAAAGAAAATCTCAATAAGTATATTTGAGGCATTGCTTATTTGAAGAAGAGTGATATATCATTTGTCAGCCACAGTCCAGTCTGCTTTTACATTATCAAGCAAACAAAAGTATACATCTTGAGTGCTAAAAAGAAAAAGCAGAAGCCCCTAAAACATTTTAGGGGAGCCTAACAATCTAGAAAATATTACAGTTCAGCTAGATTGTCAACTTGACTGGCTTGATAGTCCCCCGGAAATCAGGAAAGCACACTGCATGGTGTCCGGATGGGTCATGGAGGCATCAGGTCACTGAAGCCTGATGAATGTGTCTCATGCCCAGTCCCTTCCTATCTGGTGCGATTCTGTTTTGCTTCCGGGAAAATGTCTTGTAGCTTTTCTCTACCATACCTTCCTATTCTGCCTTTGGGTCAACAGACTATAGACTGAAAGTTCTGAGGCTCTGAGCTTAAACTGCGTGTGGCAGGCATTTTGAATCAATGACAGGAAATCTAATATAAAAGATGATACCAGAGAAGTGGGGTCATTGCTCTGAATGCAGCTGACCATGTGGTTAGAAACGTTTGAAACTGGCTTTTAGGAAATGTATTTGGAAAAGTCTGGAGACAGTTTATAGAAGCCCTAGAATGCTGTAAGCAGAGTTTAATGGGAGACTGATTAGAATTCAAAGGATTAGAACGGTTATACGAAGGCAGACATTAAGGGCCAGCCTGATGAGGTTAGATGTGGGCACTAGAAATATATCGGGAATGCAACATTTTGCCAACGTCCTTCAGACTTTGTGGGAGTATGATTTGAAGAGCTGTTGAATAAGTGAGCTTATGGAGGAAATTTTAAGGTTTCCTAATATTCAGGCTGTGTCATGGGTACCCTGGATGCCTGATATTAGTGAGTCTAAGAGAAAATTGGGAGACAAAACAAAGCAGGCAGGAAGACTTGCAAGTTTAAATTTTGACAAAGAAAGAACCATTGTAAAATATTGGCCAAAGAGATGTGGTTGGTTGTTCAAGAGATTGACACTATTAAAAGGAAACCAAGTACTTGGTATGAGGACAAATGAATTTTGCCTTGAGGGTATTTTAGGAATTGGTAAGAACCTACCAGTCCAGTTCAAGGACGCAAAAAGCTAAACTTGTCATTTGAGAAGAAAGTAACTGGGCCCCGTGCTCAGAAAGGGCCACCTAGGGTATTGGTTCCTCAATATTCATTGCAGCATTGGCTGTTATTTGATCTGGCAGTAGAGTTTGGCATAATCCACGTGACTCGGTGTGCTCTGGGATTATGGAGGTTTCCGTCTAGATTTCAGAGCAAGGCCTGGGAAGCCATACAGTGTTATGTGACAGGATCATAGTCCTTGCCAGAAGCCCCTGAGAAGCTGTAAGACTGAAGCCAAAACTGCAAAAGAGACTCCAGGAAGTTGGAAATACCAGGGATATGTAATGACTGCTAAGAAAAGCCACAGTCAGTCAGCATGGCTAGTCCAAGAGAGAAGCCAAATGCATGCAGCTGACAAGGCCTTTGGGGAAGGGCTGTCCAAACCTTTTAGAGCTTATATCTCACCATTACATGCCTGAGTGCTGGATATGAAGTACAGGATTTAATGTTTGCCTTGATGGATTCAGTCTTGGTTTAGTGGTATTTCTATTCCCATATTTCTCCACTTGAAATGAAAATACAGTACTACCTTGGCTCAAAAATACTTAGTTCATTCTATTATTCTGGAAAAGATGACCACATTCATGTTGGTGCTTTCCTGCATCTTTCCTGATGGCTATGGTAGTATTTGTCATCCAATGCAGAATTCGCAGGAAAAAAAAAAAGTCAAACACTTCCTTTTGTGGACCAAATTTTTCACAGCAGACGTGCTGCGAACCAAGGTACCACTGCATTTATTCTGTTCCATGTTGGAAGAATTTAACTTTAAAATAAAATTGACAGGGGTTCACAGACAACTATAGCTAAGCTTGCCTTGAGTCTCATAAGAGACTTTGGGATTTTTGAGACCTGCTACAACTCATGGAGGGATTATTTTGTGTTCTGATACATGGAGTAGTTATATCACATTAGGCAGAATTACGGCATTGTGTTTATTCAGAGATGAGGTATTTTTAAGGAGATATATTTGGATGTCAAGTTAACAAGGAGTGCAATATAAAGTTAACCTGAATTATTAAATTGCTTGTTTGAGAACTTCCCAAGACATTAGTAAGGCACACTTCTGAGTGTGTTTAAATTCTTTATGGAGGCATTGAAACTTTATCCAATTTCAGGCTCCTTCCTTTTTTGTACTGTTCCCCTCCTCAATCTCTGCAAAGTAAATAGCATTCCTCTGTTAATCCCTTCTATTGTAATATTTCTTCATTGTAGCCAGTTGGCCATGGGGTGATCCCTCTGAATTTGTGAGCTAAATAAACTCCTGTAGTTTTCTGAATATCAGATAATTTTTCCAGCAGTGGGAAAACTAACTAGTAGAGCAAGTTTTTCATAAATGACCAACAAATAAACACTATCCAAAAATGAAGATAATATCACATCTCATGTTCATAACTGGGTGGTCAGTTTATACTTGTAAAAACTCTGGTTGCCTTGGCTCAAAATGCGGATTGTTCACTACACATCAAATTTTCAATCAGTCTTCTCATTCTAATGACAATGTTAATTATACAGAGGGAACCAGTCCATGGCAAGCAAGCAGGAGACAGCAAAGTACCAAGCAAGTAGCTGACTTTTCTTTTATTCCTTCCTGGCCACTCACCTTTGGGTGGGTTCACCCACACACAGAGGGGGCCTTTCCATTTTTCATACCCAGAATTATGCTAACAAATTCAGTGTGCTAATTTAGTGTACTAATTTTGTAATTGCACACATTTAGTTTCAGCAATGCACACTAAATTCCAGTGTCACACATGCTACATCCAGACACCTCTAAAAAGCCTGGTCTATGAGTGCATGAAGCTTTTGGGGGAGATTTAAGTGCAAGGCATACTACTAACTATATCTGAATAAGGGAGTAACAATAAAAAGAAGCTTAATGAGAAAATACATTTTACAAATAAGCAAAATATCAGAAGGTCCATCTCTGAGAAACAATACCAAAAGAGAATCACTAGACTGCTAGGTTCTATATAGCAAAATCCATAGTTGATAAGAGGCAAATGAGATCTTCAGAATTAGGAGAAGTGAGAAACTTAGCTTGCTCTAGAGATAGAAGGAATCATGTAGGAAGATACTAACAGAAATTCTTTGAAAAGATCATTCAGAGTATACCTGCTAAATGTGAATGTGTTCCAAGATGGTTTGTACATTTTCCTGGTTACCTAAAGTCATGAAAGATGAAATGATTCCAAAAAACAGAAGAATGGAACAAGATGATAAAATTCATTCTTAGAAAATTAAGAAGTTGTGAAAAGAGAGAAGGATTACATAGTTTCACGGCTCAGTGGGGAATGGCATTGATAGCAACCTTTTTAAATTGGAAAATGTTCAGGACCACAGTTTTGTGTAGCTGCATTAGCAAGGGAAAAGTTTGCCTATTTATTTGTAAGGTAAGGAAGGGAAAGGAAAATGAATTATAGAGCTAAAATGGCATCTTTCTTAGTTGATATTTGATAGATTACATCAAAAAGTAATGGTTGAAAATCTAATTATGTAATAGTATTTTGTATAGCTTTGGTGATAAATTTTCATATATTGGCACAAAAATAGCCAGGGAAAGAAACACACCAGAAGTAGTGAGAAAAGTTTTTAATAATTTTATTTCTATTAATTTCTTTTTATAAGTATATATTTGAAATAAATAATGATTACATTCATCATAGGGAAGTGGAACATGTGCACGACACATCTCAGTTCTGTTTTCTCCTTGCCCTCCAGCATCCCTTTTTCAAATTTTTTTGTTGCCTCAGATCCATTTATTTTATAAATTATCATCAAGATAATAATCATAAATAAATATTAACAGCCAAACATATAAAGCAAGGAATATAAAAAAGGACAATTATAAAAAGCAAGGTACATTCAAGATTATAATTACATTGTCTTAAATCCCCATTTCTGTTGTTTCTCTTTTATTTGGCACCTTTTCTCATGTACTGGACTTCTTAAATAGGAGAGACCATGTGATATTCAAACTATGCACCTGATGTATTTCACTTAATATTATAGTCTCAGGTGCATCCATTTTCCTACAAATGTTTTGCGTTTAACTTTGTTTATGGCACAGTAGTACTCCACGGCATATAAATACCATATTTTGTTTATCCATTCATTTGTTTGTAGACATGTATGCTGCCCCCAGATTAGGCTTTGATGCATTATGCTGCTATAAACATGGGCATTCATACGTCACTGCAATATGATGTCTACAACTCTTTCAGGAAGATACGTAGAAGAGAAAGTGTTAAGTAAAATGGAATTTCTATTTTTAAAGTACGGAGGTATCCTTATACTGATAGCCATAATATTTATACCAGTTTATACTCATACCAACAATACAGAAGCATATCTTTTTTCCCCATACCCTAGCTAGCATTTTCCATTGGTTGTTTTCTTGATGATAGTCATTCTTTCAGGCATGGGGTGGTATCTCTGTGTTGTTTTAGTTTGCATTTCTCAAACAGACATGGATGTTGAATATTTTTTTCTTGTACTTATTGGTTGCTTTTACTTCATAATCTAAGAAGTGTCTGTTAGTTCCAGATGTCCCTTATTGATTGGGTCTTTAAATTAGGAGGTATAATGTTTTGAGTTCTTTATATATTGTAGGTATTAGTCCTTTCTCTGATGAAAGCTAGCAAAATTTTTCCCATTCTGTAGGCTGTGTCTGCACTCTGTTATTGGTTTCCTTTGCTGTGCAGAAGTTCTTTAATTTGATGAGATCTTTATTGATTCTTGGAATTAATTCTTGTACAGCTGAGGTTCTGTACAGAAAGTTGTTGCCTACATATATGTCATCAAGGATTTTGCCTACTTTATCTTCTAGTAGATTAAGTGATTCTGTTTTAAAATTTAGGTATTTGATCCATTTGATTTTAATTTACTACATAGTGAGAAATATGAGTGTAGGTTCAACATTCAGCATGTGGAGAGCCAGTTTTCCCAGCATCATTTGTGAAGAGGCTATCCTTCCTCCAGTGGAAGGATTTAGTAATGTAGTTAAGTGTGCCTGAAGTAGATTTTACATCCTCTGTACTGTTCCACTGATCCAAGTCTTTCTTTCCCCAATACTATGCTGTTCTTATCACTGTAGCTTTATAACATAAATCAAAATTCTGGGATTTTAGCCAGGTGTGGTGGCGCATGCCTGTAATCCCAGAACTCGGGAGGCTGAGGCAGGAGGATTGCTGTGAGTTCGAGACCAGCCTGAGCTATATAGTGAGTTCCAGGTCAGTCTCAACTACATAGTGAGACCCTGTCTCAAAAAAAAAAAAAAAAAATCGGGATTTTGATGACCCCTGTCTTGTCCTTATTGCCAAGAATACCTTTTGTTATTCTATGTCTCTTCTGGTTTCATATGGACTTTAAGATTGCTTTTTTTCATTTAGTGAAGAATTTTATTAGTATTTTGATTGAGATTGGCTAAATCCATACAATATTTTTGGGAGTATACTTATTTTCTCTACATTGGTTCTGCCTATCCACAATAGATAGGGCATATCTTTCCATTTTCTGATGTCATTTTTGATCTTTGTTCTTTCAATGCTGTGATTTTTATTGATTAGCTTTTATTTATTTCTTTTCATTATTTATTTATTTATTTTTTAGTCCCAGGGATTTAACTCAGTTCCTTGCACTTGTGAGACAGGCAGCGGAACCACTGAGCCAAATCCCCAGCCCTACTGGGTTAATTTCTAAGTATTTCATTTTTCTAGATACTATTGTGAAATGTAGTGTTTTACTAATTTCTGTCTCTGTGATTTTATTATTTGTGTACAGGAATACTATTGATTTTTGAGTGCTGTCTTTGTGTCCTGGTTTGCTACGGATTTGATTATTAATTTTAGAAGTCTTTTGAAGGAGATTTTGTAGTCTTCTATGTAGAGGATATGTCATCAGCAAATGATGAGAATTTAACTCCTTTCTGTTCTCTCCATACCCTTTTTATTCTTTCTGTCATGTAAAGGTTTTTCCTAGTGATTTGAAGTCTATGTTGGGCAGGAGTGGTGAGAGCAGACATACAACTCTTGCTGCTGATTTAAAAGGGAAGGCTTCTTTCCATTTAATATGACATCGGCTATAGCTTCTCATAGTTTGCTTTTATCACGTGGAGATGAAAACCTTCTATAACCATTTTCTTCAGAGTTTTTACTGTGAATGGATGCTGGTTTTGTCAAATACTTTTACTGTATCTATTGAGATGATTATTTGATTTTTGCCCTTTCTTCTGTTTATGTGGTATATTGCATTTATTGATTTGTGTTTGTAGAACCATCCCTCCATCTCTGAAATGAATCTTACTTGGTTATTGTGTATTATATTTTGGTGACTTGCTACATTCAGTTTGCCAACATCTTATTGAGGATTTTAATATTTATGTTCATTAAGAAGATTAGCCTGTAGGTCTGTTTTTCGGTTGGGTAATTTTCTGACTTTGGAATCAGGATAATGCTTGCTTCCAGAAATGATTTTGGGAGCACTGCTTTCTTTTCACTAGACAGTTTGAGAAGTATTGACATGTCATCTTTTCTAAAGCTCTTCTAGAAGTTATCACTGAATGGTAGGACCTAGAATTTTCTTGTTAGTGTTTTTTTATTCATTCTTCAATTTTATTGACTGATATTGGATTATTCAGGACTTTTATACTATCTTAGATCAGTTTTGTTTGTTCAGATGAATGTAGGAATTCGTCCATGTCTTATAAATTTTCCATTTCATTAAAAACCAATGATATTCTAGATTTTGACAGAATCTGTTGTGATTTCACTTTTCACTTCTTAATTCATGGATTTTGATCTTTTCTTTATTTTGATAAGATTGTCGAAGTGTTTATCTATTGTGTGTTCTCATACAAAGAAACAAATTGATTCACTTATTTTTTTATATTGCTCTTTTAGTCTCAATTTTATTAACTGCCTCTATGATTATAATTTCTTTCCTTATACTAATTTGGGGTTTGGATTGTTCTTGCTTTTCAAGAACCTTTAAGTGGATCATTCAGTAATTTGTTTGAGATCTCTTTGTCTTCTAATGTGAGAATCCATTTCCCATTCAGGACTACTTTCATTCTGTTCTACAGGTTCTGGTATGGTGTCCTGGCATTATCACTTGATTGTAGACACTGTACAGTTTCTTTCTTAATTTCAGCTGTAGCCTATTGATTAATCAAGAGTATACTGTTTAATTTCCATATATTTTTATGCTTTTTGTGGTTTATTTTTCCATTAATTTTTAGTTTCATTGTACTCTGATAGAATAACATCCATAGGATAATTTGAAATATTTTCCCTTTTCTTAAGCATGCTTTGTGGAGCTACTATTTTTTATGTGTATTTTGGAATAAAGTGTACTGCTGAGAAAACAATGTTATTCTTCTGTTGTTATGTAGAACATTCTGTACACATCTATTAAATCCAGTTGTTTGAAGGTTTGGTTCAGCCCTTATTTTTGTTGTTGTTGTGGTTTTGTTTTGTTTATTGTTTTGTTTTTGTTGTGGTGGTGGTGGTTTATTTGTACATTTGAGATAGTGGCATACTTAGGTCCCCCTTTATAATTATACTGTTGTTTGTCTGATTTTCCATCTTCATCGAGTTTATGAAATTGAGTATGCCGGTATTTGGTGTATGTGTTTATAATAGTTATCTCTTCCTTTTTAATTTTTCCTTTAACCAGTATGTAGTGATCTTTGTTGCTTTTGATCAGCCTTGTTTTGAAATCCATTTTATCTCAAGTTGGGGTGGTTACTCTTGCTTTTTTCTGAGTTCCTGTTGCACAAGATACCATTTTCAATCCTTTTATTTTTAAATTGTGAGTTTCTTTTTGAATGAAATGCTTTTCTCGTATACTGCGCATTACTAGGTTTTATTTCTTGATATATTCTACTAAACTATTGTTTGATTGAGGAATTGAGATCATTCACTGATAATTATTACTGAGAGTTATTACCCTGCTTTGTACTGTCATTGCTTTATTTTCTTATGCTGATTCTTATTTTTCTTTGTAATTTTCGCTTAACTGTTCATCCTTCCAGGTGTATTCATTCTTTTTGACTTATTGGCAATGTTGGTTTATTGTCTCTTTCCAGAATATCCTTGTGAAAAATTTTAAACGCCATTTTGGTGGTCATGGATTTCTTGAGTTAATCCTTGTCATGAAAATGTCTTATTTCTCCATTAGTATTTTAAAGGAAAGTTTTGTAGTATGTATAATTCAAGGTTGAAAGCTGTTATCATTTACGGCTTGAATCCCTTCATTGCAAGCCTTTCAACCCTATAAGGTTTGTGTAAAGAAGTCTGCTGTGATTCTAATAGATTTAGCTCGATACATGATTCATTCCCTTTGCCTAAAAGATTTTAAGATTTTTGTCCCTGTACTGGGCTTCTAGTTTTTTTTAGTATAATGTGGCATATCGAGGTTGCACTTTGGTTATGACTTTTTGGTTAGGGGCTTTAAATTCCTTACTTTTTTGCTTATTTCCCTATATTCAGGACATTTCTCTCTTTATTTCTGTGAACATGTTTTTATGCTATTTGTGTTGTCTTCGGATACTTCATTTATTCCAAATGTTAGTCTTATGTTTGTCTTCTTTGTGTCATCTAACGACTGTTAGGTCCATTTTTCGTGTTCCCTTTTTTTAAACATATGTTTGATTAGTTGATTTTGAATGTATCATTGTCTTCTTATGCCAAAATTACGTCTTTGTAATGGTCACTTCTGCTATCCATGCTTTCATCTCATCCCAGGGCTCTAGTTCTTTAGTTCTCCATTTGTATGTCAATCTATTTCTCTCTCTTATATTAATAAATATAGAGACATATAAATATTATTTTTTAAACAAATTAAAACCACCTACCACTCAAAGATAATATATATACACTGAGAATTAAGAAATACATTAGTTTTATTCTGTAGCACCTTCTGCTGTATGAACACACCAGACACTATCTCCATATATGCCAGTGAATATAAAGAAATCACTCTTTAGTGTCATATTCTGAAAAAACAATGCTGAGATTCCCCAAATGAGTGGGGGGCATGCTTGCAGATTAATCCTTAGAAGGTGAGTAACTAATATAATGATAATTTAAATATGTTTACAGAAGAGAGTCATTATAATTTTCCCAACTTTAAACCTGTATGTTGTTCACTCTACCACCCTTCACATTTGGAAGGCTTGTTAAATTAAGTATCAACAGAAAGACTATGTTGTTACATACCATGTGTATTTTTTTCAATACTGGGGATTCAACCCAGGACTTTTGCACATAGCTGCAGGCTCAGGGCTTTTTATTTATCAATTTATCAGTTGGCAAGGGTTTCACTAAGTTACTAAAATTGCCCAAGCTGGGCTCAAATTTGTGATTCTTCTGCATCAACCTCACAACTACTGGGATTAAAGGCATGTACTACTATGCTTGGTTAGTATGATTTTTGTTTATTTTCCAATAAGATGAGGATAACAAATTTCACCAGGCCATTGAGGATTCTAGCATGAGGTTAAAAAAAAAGAAGGAATAAGTGAAAACTTACATAATAATGTATACTCATTTTTTTGATATTTTAAGGAATATTGATTGAGCACCTACTATGTGCTTAGAAGAAATATTTGCAGTAAAATTTCTGATAATATTACCATTTAATTTATCAAATGTTTTGGGTTATAAGGTAGAAGTTAGAGAAGGCAGGGCCCTTGCATTTCAGGGGAAATTAGAGTCCTACTGTCCCCTTGATGTTCATATTAATACCTACTGGGAGAAAAAAAAAGATAAAAACAAAGTAACAACAAAAATAAATCCCTCAAAAACAATTAAAAAATAAAAGTCATAGCATTTCACTTTTTCTTTTTATGCTTGAAATATCTGCAAAGTTTCTTTACTTTTTCTCAATTTAAGTGCATCTCAAATATATTTATCTTATGAATTATAAAACTAGTTTTTTAAGGTAAGAAATGACTATTTCATTTCTCTACTGTGTAAATTTGTGATACTTATTTTGGGAACAACACTTGTAATTATCTAGAGCACTATACAGCCCAAGATGCCAATGAAGGTGCTGTGAACGGATGTCCTTGTCCTCTCAGAAAATCATTAATCTATCCTTTTTGTTGATGTTGTAAAAGGAACATCAAACATAGAATACATGAGAGGAAAAACTAAAATTCTTCAATTTATCAAGATCTACCATGAGTTAAAAGCATGGAATAGAAATATTTTATAATTGAAAGAGCAAATGTTTAAAACAGAAATAGCTGAAGTTTTTCCCAGACATATAAGTAAATGTGCTTGCCATCAATTTAAAAAATAACTAAGTATACAGTTTTCAAATGGGTCTTTTTAGAAATAATGATAAAAAATAAGGTATTCTGTCCATGTGCCCACTTCGAGAAAGAAAAATCAAAATGATAGCAAACATCACAAAAATACCAAAGTTTCTGAGTTTGGCAAGCTTTCAACCTCTCACAAATATTCAGGGTACTCTAACATAATTTTGCATTATATCATCAATTACAATGCAGAAGACTTCAGGTAAAAGACTCAGATCTAGGTTTCCTTAAACAATTTGAATATCTAGTACTTTTAGAAGAATTCCCAACCTAGTAGAAGACTGGAAATGGTGTGCATTTTCTAGGACGCAAAAATCCTTTTTAATTTATATTGTGAATTATCCTCATGTCAAATATTAGTTCCCTTATAGCATTATGTTTACTGCTGTTTTCGTTTTCCTTGAACAATTAAAAGGGAAAATGAAAGGCAAGGTCTCATGCCCTTCATCTTTGAACTGGGCGAACACAGAGCTCTCTCCCTGTTTTTCCCAGGTGCAGCTACTGTAAGGCAACTTCATTATGGTAAAGTATACATTTACATTACAAAATTATGGTATGAGTGTCTGTCACCCAACACGTGGACCTGGGGGAAAATAGGACATGAGCATTTGTGAAAATTGAAAATATTCTTACTTTTAATATATGTGATATGTATCCCATTAAAGTCAAAACTGCATTTTTGTAAGCTCAAATAAATTTCGTCGTTTCTTTCTGACTAATTTGTGTTACCTTTTTGATTTTTGAGATTTCTCTTTTCAGAGTTCTTAGACTCAACTTTAATATCGGGATAGGAGAGTAAGTGACAATGCTCAGTTTCAATTGCTCTGGAGTTTGATGTATGACATCCCTCAAAGGCCATCTGTTAAAGTTCTGCTCCACAACCTGTGGTGCCACTGGGAGGTGCTTTAAGCAGTTGGGGCTAGTGCGGTCATCTAGTTATAGGTGGTGTGCTGCTGAAAGAGGTAAAATGCTGACTAACAAATAACTGCTAAGACGTATGCACAGTAGACAGAGGAATGACAAAAACCCATTGGCTACAATTTCAGTGCACTGAGAATTTAGAAAAAAGCACTCCAAAAGTCCAATTACCATTGAAGAGTACCAAAGCATCTGAGATCAACAGAATTCTTTAGGGGGGCTGTGCAAATCAAAATGCTCTGTGAGGAAGAAGAAATAGTGGAGAGGGAATTTTCTGATGATAGACCACAGAAATCTCCAGAAATATTCATCTTTAGCTGAGAAGCCAACCTTGAGAAGGAGCAACTCTGAGCAACTGTAACATGATAAATTATTCTAGATGCAAGGAAAACATTGTATAGATGGAAGATATTAGAAAGTGGCATAAAATATACCTTCAAAGCCAATGCATTAGCCAGAAGGTAAGTGCTATATTCCCAGATTGAGCAGCCTATGAAGGTAGAAAGTATGTTGGAGAAACTCATTATATCCAAATCATATTCCATGAGGCCAAACTATATTGAAAGACTGTTTTATGACAATTATTATATCCTTAGACAATGGAGCCCTTCACCATGAAACCTAGAAAGTACAATCACATCACAGTACTATCACTACCACAGTGTTTTATCAGTGAAAAGAAAAGCAAATCTCACTCGAACATGAATAATAAAAACCTGGGTTTTTATTAAAAGTATCAAAAGATAATCACATGAGAATTAGCAGAATTTCTGCATACATGAAAAAATTATGAGAAAATTTCTATGAAACATTTACAATTTTGCCATTCAACCTGAACCTAAGAAAAACAATAGTAAAAGCAAGCCATCATTGAACTATTTATATAACATCATAGAGAAAAAGGAGGGAAAAGTAAGGAAGAAATGAAAAACACAGTGAGATACAAAACTATGGATCGATTTTATCATGGTGAGGAACACAATGATAGAATAAAGATGGGAAGAGAAATGAAATGGACAAAACTTTTTGGAAAACTTGCATTAGTCATCTTTTCCATTGCTTGGACAAAATACTTGATACCCATATCACAAATAATTTTATTTTGGCTCATGATTTCAGAGAGTTCAGTACATCTTCCAAAAGCTTTATTTCTGAACTCATCAGGCTTTTGGGAGCATTTCAAATCTAAAATGTAGCAACATAATTTCCTTTAAATTTCAAGGTACAGGAAAGAGGAGAGACAGTATGGAAAACAAGCAGAGAAACATTACAGAAAATCAGTGTATAGGCAATAGTGATTCTAAATATACATCACTAAAATCTTGAAAACATCAAGACAAACATAAATATAAACATATAAACATATAAATCATAAATCAAAAAAATTTCCTTTAAATTAAAGATTTGATTGGCCTTAATGAAAATAACACACTGTTTTATGAGGGGAAGTTGACTTAAATTCATCTTCAGCAAGAACAGCTCATTAGCAGTGGCTCCATGATTCAGAGGGTAAGCACTGCTCAAGAAAAGACAGTATAAACCAAGGTGCTAAACATATTATGTGTTGATTTCAACTCTATTCGCTACCTCCAGAGAGATGTGTTGGGTTTCCCAGCTCAACACTGATATTTTATTTTAGTATCAAGGTAGATACAGATAAATTTATATATTTGGATTCTTCCGTTTTTTGATTCTTTCCACTGCATAATTTTACCTAAAATAACCCCAGAGTCCTAGTCACCAAGATAAATCCTAATATTTCAATACCATAGTATTTTCTATTCTACTAGTTAATAAAGATTGTCAAAAGCCAGATTCAACAGTTACTAATATATCATATATGCAATAGCAAATCTTTTGCACTAAAAATGTTTCCAAAATATAATGTCCCTAGAAGTTTAAATGGTTTCTCTCCCTGAGTTCAAAGGAATTTTGCAAAGGTGACCAATGGGGATATAACTGTATATCCATACCTGCCCTGGTATCTAAGCAGTTTTGAATATACACAATTCAGAAAATACTATTTTTGGAACTATTAATGAAATTCAACCACTTGTTAATTCATGAAAGTCATTTTGGTTCCTTTGATTTTATATATTAAAAATGTTTTTGTGTTTGGATTGCTTTTAGAAATATAGCAAGTGAATAAAATAAATGCCATTACATAAACCTAAGATATTTTTATTTAGTGTTCACAACAATTTCTAAAGAATGTAAAATTTCTTCATCCCTTTCCTAATTTAGTCACTATATTAAGTAAAATAAACTTTGTTATTAAATTTCATTGTTTTTGAGTTATTCTGGTATTCAAAATTTTTATTTTTATTGCAGTTTCATGTTATTTCCTTAAGTATGTTGCTATAAAATTTCACCTGTGTGACATTTTTATTAGATCTATGATTCTTCATATAAAATGTTCTAACTATTGTAATTATATTGCAATTGTGATTGCAATTTTGTATTTTTCTTAAATCATTGAGAAAATATTTTAAGTGCCAAAATTTGTATTTATATGCTATGTCATCTGTTTGCATAAAAACATACCTACAGTAATTTAAAAACAAAGAGATTGCTTGCTCATTGATTTTAAATTTGAAAATCTGAGGTTGGGGCCCAGTGGTTCGGGCCACAGGTAGGGGATTTAAGGATGAGGACGATATGCAGGGAGTCTGTGTGGAAGAGATCACTTTGTGAAACAGGGAGCCAAATTCAAGGCGAGGTTGCTCTTTTATATCCACCCTTTCAGTAGAGAACTAACTGACTCCACAACAACAGTGCTGATCACTTCAATTCTAGCTCCACAAAACCTAATTATCTGATCTTAGGTCCTAACCTTGAAAAGTTTTGTTACTTCTTAGCACTGCCCACATTAAGGACCAAACTTTCAACAATGTCTTTTAAAGTTTCGCCCAGTGTTTCATGTGCCCTGTGGAAAACAACACCGCGCAGAGTACCTTTGTGCTCTCAACCGATACAAAATGGAGCATGCATAGTCGAGACCCTATCTACCCCAGGAAGCTTTCTTTTATTTATTTTATGAAAAAATTTAAAATTGTATAACAAAGAAGAGACTAGCAATAGTTAATACACTATGTGTCATCTTCAAATTAGTTACTCAGGGTATAAGACATAGACCAAAAAGATTCATACAAAGAAGAAACCAACAGATAATAACACAAAAATTTCTTTTTGACAAAGATAACCAGTAGTATAAATAAAATAAATTAGCACATATATTAAAATATTTTCAAAACAATCGAATAAGACATTTTGGGAAGTATTTGAATTTCTGTCTACTTCCTATTTTTCCCTCTTCTAATTTGCTCTTTAAGATAAAATTGATATTTAAACTTCTCAAACTTCCTGAACCTTCTTGGTAGATCCATTTTCAGTGAATAGTAGACTTCTGTTTTTTCTTGTTTCCTATCTGCTAGAAATTAATATAGTTCATATAACTTATTAGAAAACCTATTTGAGGATTACTGCACAATGTGCCATAAATTTCATTGCAAACTCAGGGTCATAAAGGAAATCTTAGTGAGATGATTTGGAATTCCAGGACTGAAGAGTAAAAAAAAAAAAGCTCAAAAAATTTGATGGTGTACTTTAAATTATTCTATTCTTTGCAAGTAGGCAACCAGGTATTGTTGATGAGCTAAAGGAAAGTGCTAGAAAAATTCATGAAAATAGGACAACAAATGAGATCATGCTAAGGACAAGTCATTCACATTAAGCTAGAATTAAGATAATCCTAGAATAAACTTAATCACAGATAATAAGGGAAAATATTCCTGGTTATATCTGTCCAGTTTAAGGAAGTAAATGTGTAAACATATTTTTCAGTTATGGAATTTTTTTAAGGGGGAAATCCAAACTTAAGAACATAAAACAAAATCCAGTGAACAGTCCTAGCCCATGGCAACAGAAGTGAAGTGAATGTTGCCTCTTAATACCTAGGATGTTCATTCTCTTCTTTTCCTGTCTTTCTCCTTAGCTTTCTCTTCCTTCTTGTTCCTTCCATGTGTGTCTGCGTGCAAACAGATCTATACGCTCTGACTTTGTTTTCTTGTGACTGAGTGGATGAGTCTGTTTGAATAGACAATTCACACATGATTAACATGCTTCTATATCAGTTCCTCAGTGTCATGCAAACAAAGATGAGTGGCTCAGAACCACATGGGAAAGTTTGTTTTACCAATGTTGACTTGGAAATTCTTCTAGAAAATAAAGCAACAATAGGACACAAGGCAGCTCCCAGAAATAGAAGTGAACTTGATGTCAGGGTCCAGGAGGGAGACCTAGACCACTGGGCTTAGTTTCTATGAGCTACATGATTACAGAAACTATCTGTTCCTGGTTAATCAGGGCCAAATACCAAATAGAAAAGGTGATTTTGCAGGATGCTGGGTTCAGTCCTATCAGCCACCCCAAAGAGTATAACTGAGATCAGACTGAGTGAGCATTACTTCTATCCCTGGTATGAGATGGAACTGAGGTAAACATAAACAAACAAAAACAAAACAAGCAAACAAAACTGGAGTTTGGCTATATGGCTTGACAAGTCAGAAGCAGAATTCACCATGTGTTCATGGCTGAGAAATTAGCAATCCTTGTGCAGCTTGTTGGGGCACCAGAAAAGATATTATGGCATCCAAGGCCTATGATCAATTGTCTAACTGTTGGACTAAACATGATTTACACAGTGCCCTGTTGCTCATCAGTTTTTTTTTCCTTTGTTTCTTCTTTCTCTCTCTCTCTCTCTCTCATTTTTACAAATAATATATTGTACAATGTATGTCCTACATCTCAATTAGCACAACCGTGACATTGAAATCACTCATTTGTACTATACTTCTGTTATTATTTAAATTGGTTCAACATGGAGAGGATAAAGGACGTTATTACTCGATGTCATCAAATAATCTAATGAATTTATTTTATTATTAGTTTATAATATTATTTATTATTAGTGCATAATATTAAAATTTTCAAGATAAAATATGGAGCTTCTAGTCTTTGTTTTAATGAACACTAAAATCATATTTCTTAAGTATCCAACTCAACTTAGAAAAATGTTAGAAAAGTTAAAAAAAGGAAACTCAAGAAAAACTATTAAGCTACAATGATAAAAACAACATGGTATTGGCAAAAAAGAAAAAAGAAAAACAGATTCATGAATCAATGGAACAGAATAGAAAATACAGAAACAACTTTACTCACACTGAGGTATGTTATTATTATTATTTTTTTAAAGGGCCAAATTCCTTCCCTGGAGGAAGGACAGCTTCTTTAAATAAAAGTGCTGGGAAAACTGGCTATCTCTAATACTGAAGCTAGATCCATATCTCTCACTATGCACTAAATTAAAATGGGTCAAAAGTTTAAACCTTAGAACAGAAACACTTAATGTGCCATAAGATAAAATAGGTTAAAGTATTGAAGAAATAATACATTAAAAGACTTTCTGAACAAAACCTTGGTTGCACAAAAAAACAATGCCAAGAATCAACAAATGGGATCACATCAAATTCAAAAGCTTCTGTCCTGCAAAGAAAACCACTAGGCGTGAAGATATACTTGCAGAATGTGAAAAAAATTTAGTCAGGTACTCTTTAGTCAAGGTACTAATATCTAGAATACATAAAGAATTCACAAATCTTAGAGACTTTAAATTGAAAGATCCAGTTAAAAATAGGCATTTGAACTGAGTAGACAGCTCTCAGATGAAAAAATGCAAATAGCCAAAAAATACATGAAAAAAATATATTTTGAAAATACAAATTGACACAACACTGAGATTTCCTCTCATTCCAGAAAGAACGGCTGCCATCAATAAACCAACCAGTAACAAATGTTGCTGAGGCTATGGATAAAAAGAAACACTTTTCCATTGTTAGTGGGATTGTAAACTGATACAATCATTATGGAAATCCATATGGCGATTCCTCTGAAAACTAAAAGTAGAAATTCCATTTGATCCAGCTATTCTTCTTCTAAATAGTCCCTCAAAGAGTTAAATACATCATACCACAGGGATGAATTTTATACTGTTTATAGCAGTGCAATTTATAATAGCTAAATCTTGAAAACAGCCTATATGTCCATCGACAGATGAAAGGACAAAAAGTGTGGTATTTATACTCAAAAGACTCTACCATAAAGATGGTTAAACTTGAGTCACTTGTAGGCAAATGAGACTATGATGTTTAGTGAACTAACTCAGAGACACATGCTTAAATACTGCATGGTTACTCTTATATGAAGAACTTTCTTTCTCTCTCTATCAGATAATACAAAAAACGAGAAAGAGAAAAATATGGTATGGTGATCTAGCTTTGATAATGTATCTAAAAGTGTACCTGGACTTAAAGCAGTTGTCTTGGATTTTTTATATGTTCTTTGGCTTATTAGTAATAGTTTTACCCTTTGTATATGATAATTAGTTTTATAAGGTCCTATAAGATAAATAAATGAATCTGTTTCTGAAAAAATTAAAGGAGAATGGTGGGGGAAAGAAATTGAAATGTATGACGTATATGCATCATTTCCCTACATTTAGTGTAATTATTATATAGTACAAACATGTACTAATAAAAGTCCAAATTTTAAAAAAAGATGCCAAACATGTCCTCTACCTCAAAAAAAGAAAGAAAAGAATGCAAATATATTCAGAAAATTATCAAGACAATTTTTTAAGAAAGATCATAACTAAAATGTACCAATAAACTCAATTAAGGCTGAAAAAAAAGATCACAACACAAATATCTAAAAATAAATGATATGGGGACGTTAATAAGAAAGAAAACTAAAACACCTTTAGAAACTGGTTAGCTTAAACATATTCTAATAAATACATAGTGGCAGTAATTGCAGTATTGAGTTTTTTCAATATTAAAACACAGCATTATTATATTGCATAGAAAGTAAATTGTCAGGTGAGCATTTGTGCAGATGCTGAAACTTCATGATAAAATTTAATGTAATGATTTCCTAAAAATCTCAAAAATAGTAAAAAAATAATTAGATAAAACATTTCCTGATAAATTTATTTATTATTTATTTATTTGTTTTTCTTTGTGATGCTTGGGATTAGACACAAGTCTTTGAACATGGTGAGAAAGGGCTCTATCACTAATCTACATCTGAATTTCAAATATAAATATCAACCAAAAGGCAGCATGATTCACAATTGGAAAACACTAGAAGTATTTCTAATAAGGTCAGGAAGAGATGAGTATATCTTGTATAATCATTATTTTTCCAAAACTTTGCAGGCAATTTTCCAATAAAATTAGGAAAAGAAGCTAAACTTATAAAACTTTAAAGGTTAGTTATTAACATTTATGAAAAATTTGACTTTACACTTGAAAAAATAAAGAAAACAAGCAAAAAAACATTTATAGTTGTTCAACAAAACATGTGGTATGTTAATAATTAATAATGTGAAGCATTAATAACTTTCATATATTTTAATAAAACCAAGACTGGAATGTTGTGCTTTAAGAAAGTCTCAAATGTCATCTGGCAGCAAGATACATTTGAAGGAAATTTATTTAGCAAGAAACTCTATATGAAAAAATTTAAGTTGCCGAATGACACAATGAAAGTTCCAAACAAATTTAAAACCTAGCTATTTTTGTAGAATGAAAGCCTTAAAATCATCGGTTCTATTCTTCTTTCCCCAGTTCATATTTAGTACTATGATATTTAGAAATAGCAGCAGGATTTGTCTGAAATTCCTAGCATTGACAATTAACTGCTTCATCCCCACTTCAGGCCTGAGGAAGACTGCCCTTCTGAGACCCTTGCACACAATGTCATCTGAGTCATTCCCAACAATAAAGAGGGGCAAGAGGGTGCATGTGTCACTTCCAGGCAAGGGCAGTGGATAGGCTATGGGGACTTCTATTTCTCCCTCCCACGTTGTAACGGTTTTGGAGGACACTTTGTGTTGAGAAGTTAGGGATAAAGATAAGAGCAGTGTTCACTGGTGAATTACTTTGTGGGGTGAATTCATTTAGAAGAGTTATTTGGAAATGACAAATTTGTTGAAACAAACAAACCCTAAAGCTTATTTTAAAAGACAGAAATTTGTTAACTGTTATTTATACCACTTACCATTTCATTCTGACTAACTTGGGGGAAAGTTGTTATCTAAGTTAGGTTCTTGCCTTGTTATAATAGATAATAGGAATATTTGGCATTGTCTTAATACCAAAGAATTAGATTAAATGGAATGTGTAATACATTAATGTGATATGGAGCTAATGCCTTGACAAATATATGAATAAGTTTAAGTTAAAATAAAATATGTGCTTATATCATTTATAAGACAAGTAACTAACAAAAATTAAAAGCATCATGGACATTTCATAAAACAGCCCACTTGCCCATCGTTTGGAGACTGGTTAAAGAAGATGTGGTTTTTCTATAAAATGGAATACTACTCAGTGATGAAGAATGAGAAATTAGATTCATTCATAGGAAAATGGATACATATTGAGGTTATACTCCTAAGTGAAATAAATAAGTCACAAGTGTAAATACCGAATAGTTTCTCTGGTGTGAGAAGCTATAATAGTACATAAGATCCTAATGAGATAATTGACCATGTAAAATGGGGACAAAAGGGCTAAAGGTGTAGGGAAAGTGGGAAGGGTAGGGGAAAGGTAATAAGGGAAAAGAAAAAAATATGAGAAAATGAGAAAATGGAAATAAAGTATTTGTAAATAGGGAGAGGAGGGAGACAATCAATGGAGGGCACAGACAAGGGGAAAAAAATGAGAACCAAGACCTGTCATGTAAAGGTACAAGATCCCAATAATGAATGTAATTGCACTGTATACCAAAATGTACCAATAAACTCAATAGAAGAAAAAAAAAGGGGGAAGTTTCATAATTTATATGACAATTTATTTCACATACAATATTTACATAAAAGATTATATATTTTGGATACAAATGATTTAGAGAAAAAAAAAGTGCAAGAAGTACATTTAGAATGACAACACCTGAGTGTCTGAATTTGGGTAAAGTTACGAGAGGAAAAGTGGAGGGAATGAAATACTCGTGGCTGCCTTGGTTATTTAACACTGCAAATAAACCAGACTGAAGGTTTTCCTTACAGTAAGTTTTAGTCTGTAAAGATGTCAGATACTTTGTTTAAAACCTCAATGATGAATGTAACTGTGCTGTATACCTAAAATGTACCAATAAACTCAATGAGAGAAGCAAATAAATAAATACAGAAAAGAATGAAAATAAAACAAACATTTCATACCAGTTCAAAAAGAAAAGTCCAGCTAATTTAGCTCAGTGGCACTGCGCCTGCCTTGAAAGAGCAAGGTCCTGAGTTCAATCCCTGGTACAAAAATGAAAGAAAGAAGGAAAGAAAGAAAGAGAAAGAAAAAAAGAAAGAAAGAAAGAAAGAAAGAAAGAAAGAAAGAATATGTGTGAACTAAATTCCAGTTTATTTTAATAAAACATGGTTTTAAAATCATAACATAAATATTAGTATCAAGTAAAAATTTAAAATAATCTACATGTAATTACAATTTTTTCTTGGTGTTTGCCGTATAGAATGATTATTTATATTTATTTTGGAAATTTTGTGTGTGCACACAACACACCTTAGTTCTCTTTTATTCCTTTCCTTTCCTTCTTTCCTTACTCTCTCCATATCTTGTTCTCCTTCCCACTTGCAAAAGCTCTATTTCCCTTTTTTCTTCAATTTTCTCTTTTAAATTGCTTTCTCTTTTCTTCACTATTTTTCCATTCATCTCATTTCCCTTCTCCTTTAAGTAAGATCTTTTTGCTATTATTTAGCTTTTATTTTACTCTTCATATTTTGGATTTTTGTTGTTGGTGTTAGCAGAATAGCTGGCAATTTTCTTTCCCATTCTGTAGGTTGTCTTTTCATTGTGGCGTGGATTTTTGAAGGATTATTTAAGAAAATCTTCTGACTGATAATTATAAATAGAACCTACTGCGAAAAGAGTGGATCAAAGTGCAAACTGAAAGTTTTCTGAATTTGGAGATTTGTGTTCCTGTTTCTCTCAATTTTTAAACTGAGGGATCACTAGTTTGCAAGGTACATATGTCAGAAAACCCCTGGTTTGTTAAAGACTAGCAAAAGATGCCAGTTAAAGAATGTATTGTTGATTGAAGGATGTGATACCAGTAGGTATCTGGTTAGAGTTTTAGTAACTGTTACCTACCTTTGAATTTGTTAGGTGAGTCATTCTGACTTATGTTCTTACTCTTTGCCTTTTCAATAAATCTCAGAGCTACAGTAGATTGAAATAAGATAAGTGAGGGAGTCTTGTACAAGTAATTCTAAACATAACATGAATGCTTTGGCAAATCTTGTAAGCAAGGTCGCTTTGACATGTGCTTCTCTTACAAGATTCTGATGATACCTTTGGTTTGAAACCATCATGTATGAACAGTTGCTGCTTAAAAGGAATTTACTTTTATTAATATGACTGGAAAATTGTGTCATCTTAACAAGTGTCTGAAATGAAAGGCTAGAATTCAGCATTCCTGGAAATGTTTACTTTAAAATGCTATCTGGCTTTAAAATGCTATCGGGCTCTAAAGTGAATATGCAGCCTTTAACAACTTCCAATACTAATGATTTGAAAATTCGTAAACATTCAAAATTTTGCAAAGTCCAACTTATTGCTGATAATTGATCTGTAACCAAATCGGAGGATTATTCTAAAAGTTCATAAATTTTAGTTACAATATGTACATGCTTATTATAAAACATACTAAAATTCATAAAGCAAAAAAGGTTTGGGAGAATGAAAATGGCAGAGTAATGATCAGAAGAAAAATTAAGCCTCTCAAAGGCCCAAAATCCAGACATAAGTTGATGAAGAGGTGTATATATTTCCAAATTTTGAGAAGGAACTAATAGGAAAATTAGAATGCACAGAGAAGTTTGCAAAAATGCACCACAAGGCAGGATAAAGAACAAAACCATCTGGAAGGACACCTGGCACCTGAGAAGGGGACCCTGTCCTCAGAGACAAAAGGTGAGCCACTGGGGTCTGGAGCTCCAGGAAGAAGCAGTGAGCTGGGCCAGTAGTGCTGGTTGTAAGAAAATCCAATGGTACGGTAAACTGCAAAACCTTGCGCCTTTTCCCTTGGAATAATTCTTCAAGCAAGAGTTGGAATAGAAATCCAGTGCTGTGCCTGCAATCGTGATAGAGAGTGTTGAATCCGATGCCACTTCGGAGGAGGTTTATTATTTAAGAAATACTCAGAAAAAAAATTAAAAATCAAAACAGAAACAAACAAAACAGAGTCATTTCAGGGTGCCCAGTGCAACCCTATCAAAGTGACTGGGTCATAGACAGCCATGGGGATGGTTCCGGAGAGGGTGTGAGCTACATACAGACATCCTGAGAAGTTTAAGCTTAGGTCTGTAAAAACATGTGGCACTTCCTTCTATGGAGAAAAGCCAGACCCAGCTTGAGTGGCTTTCAGAAGTGGCTGGACTGGCTTTGAAAGTGTTGTCATTAAACAGACCTGACCGCTTGAACGCTTGTTTTGCATCCTACAGTTTGTATACCTCAAACATCTTATTGGTTTCCTCATTTACCGATGTTAGCAAGGACACACCTTGGCTTGGATGTTTACCACAGCGGGGGGTACAGGGAGGCCTCTAGGATGGGGGTGGGGCCTCATCAACCCACAGGCCCTAAAGCTAGATGCAGAAAAATGTGATTTGCTGAATTTCAAAATTGAATCCTGGAAATAAACCACTCATTCAAAAATACAGATCAATTTTATTTTCTTCTGAGGACTCATTTTTTTTCTTCCCCTTTTTTCTTTTCTTCTTTAATTATTTAGGAAATTTGCCTTTTTAATAAATTTTTTCTATTATTTTCTCATTTAATTTTTTCTGTTACCCTTATCTAAATCTATTGATTTTCCTCTACTCCTCAGTGTAACCATTTCTCCCAATTCTCTTTCCATCTTCTCATTTTCCTTAGCTTACTGTTTAAAAAGTTTTTCGTCTTTCATTCTTTTGTTCCTTACCCCATCTTTATTAATATAGCTTTCAATCTTTATTAATCTCTCTAGATAGCCAACTCAATACTATTACTGTTCAATTCTTTTGAATTTTTAGTGAAGGTGTAGTTGTCACACTTAATAGATATGTATTGTATATCAATATTTGGTTTGTCTTAATGTTTATATTATACTTATATATTTCTTTCTATGGTAGATGGTAATACATTATTGTTTTGCATAGTATGTCAATATCCAGTCTTTCTTTGTCATGATCATTAGTGCTGATTTATTTATTATTGCCAAGATGGGTAAGTTGTTGCTATTAATTGATTTCCTCTATTTGCCAATATCTAGATTGCCTTTGTGTCATGAATAATGTGGCTCATTCCAGATGACTGGATGCTTGGCTAATTACACAGCATCATCCCACACAAATTAAGAGAGGTGGTCAGATCTTGAAACACAAACAAAGGCTTATTGTTAGCTATGTGCAGAGGGCATAAATTGAAAACAAATACTAAACAAAGAGCAGCAAAGACTTTCCTCTATAAAGGCCCAAAACTTCAGCATAAAACAAAACAAAACAAAACAAAAAAATAGAAAAATGAGTAAACAAGGCAATAAAATGCTTCTAAAAAAAAAAAAAACCCAAGTTCCCCAATGCCAGTCCATGGGGTATTGAGGGAGAGAAAATCAAAAGTTACACAGCTGAATTGTTCAAAAGGATAAGCAAGGAAATAAAAAGAAAAATATAAATATATAATCACAGACAATTGACTTAATGGAAAATATCAGGAAGTTTAAAGGAGGCACTAATAAAAAGCTAGGTGAGCAAAACAAAATGATACCAAACACGAATGGCTAACTTAGCAAAAAATTAGAGTTAGGAGGTGTATGGAGTGTCAGGAGATGAAATAAGGAATTAAGATGTGTTATGTACATGTACCCACTCCCCACAAAGAATGCAATCATTGTGCAGTTAACAGCTGCAGCAATATATATATGTATATATGTTCAGTATATATTGGAAACATGTGCTAATAAAAAGATATAAATGCAAACGAGTGTGTACCTTCATTATTCACTTTTTCCTGAAATAGAAGCTAAGATTCAGTGATGCTGTGGATGGATTCTAAAATGGCCCCTATCATTTCTTCATTCCAGTGAACTTATTTAAGATTCCTTCCCTTCCTCTGGCAAACTCACATTAGAGTCTCCTTGCTAGCTCAAAAGAGTAAAGCTTTCTTTGTAGGAAAATTTCCACAGCAAGAAACTGCAGGCAGCGTCTCAGATCTCTTGGAGGTATCTGTCTAATAGGCAGCAAGTAACAGGAGCCTTCAGTACTACAAATGCAAGGTAATGGATTTTACCAGCACACAAAACATGGAAACAGTCATGAAAAACTTTCCTACAACACAAAAGCAATAGCAATGTGTGGTTCACTAGTAGAGATGGTAACCAGAAAACTGCATAGCATTGTATACTGCATATGGTCCTCACGAGTAGAGTATTATAGGTAAAACAGGTAAACAGATTGCAAAAGATCTGTATGGCATCGTATACCTGAGTACAAAGTTTTCCTGATTAGGAATTGATTGAAATGTTGGAATGAAGTAGAAGTCCTGGGAAATGGAATGGTGAAACAGGTGATCATTGCTTGCTACTGTCGAAAATGTGTGCACATGAGTTTGTGCTCTAGGAATAAGTACGAAGAGGGAGCCAACTAGCATGTTGTGGATGAGAGCTGCCCACTACCCACTTTTGGAAACGCAATTTTGTTAAAAACAAACTATTTGTTTGCACCCTGATTTCACTATAGTGACAAAGTGCAATAGCAGTTCATACACAAAGATTATATGGACTGCCTAGCCTCAAATATTTATTATCAAGATCCTTGCAGAACAAAGATGCTAAGGGGTAGATTGAAAAATGAGATAAAATGGAATCTTTTTATATGCACATACACATACATTATTGATAAATATTGATATAAATAAATCTTATTTTGTTTGTATTAAGAAATAAGAAAAAAGTGTTCTGAATAAATTGAAATTTAAAACACAGGAGGAGGTTTCTTAGGGCATATGGAGATGTTACATGAATGAAAATGATCTAAAAATATTCAAGACAAATTGAGAATAAATAGTTTTTAAACATACAGTTGTAGCAGAACAGTTATGTAGAGATGAATAAATAAGGTTTTTTATTTAGATGTAGACTTTAAGTGACTCTCTAAGAAATTTAATAAGAAATGACTATATACAAAATAATAATCACAATAGGACCAGACTTCTTCTCTCCAAGAAAAAAATAAAACTGAAAGTGAGAGTTTTAAGTCATAATATTGTACTCAGTATATTATACTCAACTAATTTGATGTATACATGTGAATCTACAAAGTATTCAAGTATATAATTTTGAATTCATTTTGAAATAAAGGAAAATGAAGCCAGTTAAGTGATTATGAGTAGAAAATTTATAATACAAAATGACTGCAGTGAACATTAAAACAAAGTGGCAATGTGTAGAATGACAATAAAGGGCATCAGGGAGAGATGGGGATTTAGCTCAGTGGTGCCGGCGCCTGCTTTGCAAATGCAAAGTCCCAAGTTTGATCCCTGGTATTAAAAAAAAAAAAAAAAAACGGGAATCAGAGAGATTCAGGAGCTGCTTTTATGCAGGAAAAATAGGTTTCATTTTATGTAAAATGTTTCCGATTATTTTGCTAGGTATATAAGCATCTCCTCCCCTCCTTTTTCAGACAGGGTCCAGGCTGGCCATGAGCTCACTGCATAGCCCAGGCTGGCCTCAGCCTCTCAAATGCTAGGATCACAGATGTGAACCACCCTGCCTAGCTTAAATTTCCCTGTTATACAACTGCTGGAAGGGATATAATAGAGTTATTCTCTCTGTTATTTATTTGCTGAGAATTGCAGGAAATTTATGTTTATATTTCTCTATTTTCTAAATTATGATGGCCAATATATATATATAATATTTATAAAAGAATACTATAAATGTGTATAAAAATGAATATATAAACATTCTTACTTTGGATATGAATAGTTTTAGGGATAAATTATACATTTATATGTAATGTAACTTTGAAAGTCAGATTTTCTTTTATATTAAAAACTGGATAACTAGTTCAGATCCTCATTCTTATTTTATAATATAACTTACCATGCATTATAACATGAAATAAATTACCTGTAATAATGAAGAATGTCAGTGCCTCACAGCAACACCATTTTTATGAAACTATGATTCCAAAAAGCAATTTTATGAATACACAAATTTTGAGAAATAGGTGTTTAATAGGGTATTAACAGTCTTCTCTTGAGCTGTGATGCTTTGCTTCTAAATCTGTCACTACTATCAAATAATGCACTACCCTGAAAAAAAAATTTTTGTCATTTATTTAATAATGATAGATTATAGCAATTATAGTTCATTTATAAGAAAGTAGGTAAGAATGCCTCTAGGACAGGATATTTTGTCTGATAGTAAAATTATAATATGTTACAATAAGAAAAAACAAATTTATCTAAAATAATAATTTTAGATTCTTCCATGCCATATGGAATTTTTGTAATTGAGAAAGCAAAATGGTTTAACCTTCAGGGAAATGACTTGGAGTGGAAAGAACAGAAATAAAGATAATACAAGATAAAAACTGTATGCACCTTAGACCACTTATCCAGTTCTGGAAATGGATAGGAAGAGGGTAGAAAAGCATGGAAGTCTTCCTTAGGTAAAAGAGGTTTTATATGTATTGTGCACGTATGCAGAAAGTGCAAAGGTCAAGAAACCAGGTGGGTTAAAAGATGACTGAGTTTCAAAGTAGAGGTTCTGAGACAGAAAATAAATTTGGCGACATATTCATGGTCATTCAAACAATGGAGTTGTCTAAGTCTGCAGTCTGCCAGGATTATTATTCGGAGCTACTCCTGTATAAATTGGTTTGTGAGCAAAACCTTGGATATGTAATTATTTGTTAAAGGAGGTAAAAGCACAAGAAAGAGTAAATCATCATCAATGTAAAATATTTATTTTTAAACAACCTGTACATAAGAAAGAACAGTTATTTCATGGAAATGAAAAAAGATTTAATATTACAACATGTACCATTCAAAATGAATTGAAAATATCAAGCAGATTACTTTTAATTTTCATCATTATGGAGAAAATTTTTCTGGAAGACTGATTAAGACCATAAAATTTGTCAATAAAGTATTAAATATTACTTTTACTTAGACTAGATAAGGGAAGGAAGTTAAAACTAAAGCAGGAAAGTCCTGACAGAAGACATAGTAATACTATGAATTCAAACCAGAGTAGAAAACTTGAAAGCACTGGAAAAAAAAAAACTTTTATAAAAGGAAGAAAATGGAGAAAACTGAAAGGCAGCAATGTAGAGGCCGGCTGCTAACACAAAGCAGGAAACAGACTCAGAAACAGCTCATACTTCTTGGCATTCTCTAATTCCAAGGTTTTCAGTATTTCACTCATTGATGGTCTCATCCATTAGTGCTTTAGTTTTTGGCAAGTGAAGAACAGAAAAGACTTCACTGTGCCACTATAAACAAACTTTAAGTCATTCTATCTCAAAGGCTCTCCAAAAAGGATTTCTTTTCTATGGACTTTGAAACTGGGTGTTCAAGAAAGCTTCCTGGTGTGCTATTTCTCAGTTTTCTTTTTCCCTTTGGCTAAGAGGTCTATTTTTGCAGCTTTATTCTTATTTGGAATGATCCAAGCTGGTTTCTTTTCTTGAGTAGCAGATTATTCTGAAATTATTGCAGATGGCTGGAAGAATTTGGTTTTATGTCAAGATAGGTAGTCTTAAGTGTATTTGTAGTTCCATTTGTGTACCAGGTTTCCACTTGCTTATTTTTGCAGATCACTTCCTTCATTCCCATCATTTATGTGTTATATTTTATAGATTTAGTACTCTTAAAGTCAGTGGTTTGTCTAGTTTAAAATTTTGCTCTCAGTAATACAAGAAAGTAGAGTTGCAGAAATTAAGCTGATCAAAAGAAAAATTGTGTTTCCTCAACCCATATTTAAGAAGTTGTCTTTTCTATTTGGCACCATACACAAGTCAATAAATTTAATCTTTATTCTATCTTTTGTTATGCCAAAATATTGAAATACCTTTTTCATTTATCTTTATTGTTTCCTTGTTTATTTTCCCAAAGGTCACTTCCTCTATCAAACCTTTTTGAAGTAATCTCATCCAACTAGATAATTTGAGTCTTTTCAGCGTCCCTTATCATCTGTATAAACACACATGCTTTGACTTGGGTAAGAAGGATTTTACTATGAACATCTTTATGTTGGGCAAAAAGGGAACTGACAAAAGTATGCATCTAAAGCAATCTAAGGGAAAGAGGTTAGACCATATAATAATATCCAGCATGTACTTTGTTGTTAAATTTTATTTCACTAATACAATTTTAGAAATAGTAGTTTCCCACATCCGACGTGTTACCTGAGATTATGATTATGACAATTAATTAATATGACGTGATCCTGACATAGCGTCCTTATGGGAGATAAAGTGGTGAACAATATAATTTTTTTTCATGATAGAAGAAAGTGGGAATTGTGCATGAGAAGACATCTCGAATGGTAATGACTGTAATCCTTGGCTTTTATGTGTGAATAATATATTTATTGAGTGACCATTTGGGCCAAGGACTTCCTGAATGCTTTGCATACATTAACTAAATTAAGTTAATCTCCCCAGCCACCTTGTGAAGTAGAAACATTGATTAAGAAAGATGAGGAAACTGAAGCACAAAGATGACAATGAAAGGTTAAATAGATGTGGGCTTCAGCCAAGATTTAGACACAAACAATTGTACCAAAGCTCCCCTCCACAAGGAGCTGTGATGCAGTGTATGAAATTGGGTTGACAACAACCATGATCCAAAAAGAGTTGCTGCATTCACCATCTTCTTAGAGGGGACAGTTTGCCCTGAAGAGTTCCTATCTGGTAAACTATGTTTGACAGAAAGAGCAAACTTTTCTATTATTAATTCCTTCTATGATCAATAGCATTGCCTTCTTAGATATGGATTCCATGAAGCTTAATCTGATTCTCACCAGGGTATGTTTCTATTAAAACTGAGATAATTATTTTTGTATCCTAGCTTTAAAAAATAAACTCAGGGATCAAAGAGTGATACTGTCATTAATTTGTTAGCTCATTCTGTTTGAAGGCAAAGTCAGTTTGTTTTGTTTGTAAAAGTAAATAAATATACACATACATTCATATTCATATTCAAATGTTATGATAAGCTCTTTGTCTTTTATTATGAACTACATAATTCTATAAAGATAATGAAGTCTAGTCACTTGTGTGTACAACAAGAAAAAAATCTTTGTCTAGAAGGCCCATGTAATGTGCATGTGGACATCTATTTTCCAGTGGCTAAATCTAAACAAGAATTCAGCAAGGAGATGCTAAGCTATTTATCTTTTTATTATGACATACAGAAGCTGATAGAAAGTCATTCACGTGTTAGATCATATAATTTTGAAATTCAACCCCAGAAACAGCATTAAGAGAAGGAACCATATTCAAGGCAACTTGAGTAAAAATGACTATATGAATTAAGGTGTATCTAGATTTAATACCATTATCAGAGTAAATGTGCTAATGAACATTAGCCAAGAGCTTTCAACCAACAAAGTAAAACTTTTTGATTTGCCATGAATCATTACATGCCTAGAGTGCCTAGGATATGATTAAAATAATCACACAATTTTAAAGAAGATTCATTTGTATGAATTATCTGTCTTGGTTTTTTACATGTTGGCAGGGAAAAACTATCCATACATTACCATTATAAAGTACTTTGAATTTAGACAACTTTTGAATAGAATCCTACCAATTATATATGCTATATAGGTGAGTTTGACTGTATTATTTTAATAAGTCCTTTCTGTTTTTAAGAAAGACCCTAAAAATATGTTTAACAATTACTGCTATATAGTATATAAATTAATAAAAATAGTATAGTGTTATCTTTTCTTCTCATTGAGTTTATTGGTACATTTTAGGTATACCGTACAGTTACATTCATCACTGAGCTCTTGCACCTTTACATGACAGGTCTTGGTTCTCATTTTTTCCCCTTACCCCTGACCCCCCTTCACCCCTTCCTCCCTTCCCTATTTTAAAAAACTTTATTACCATTTTTTCTTTTTCTCATATTCTTTTCTGTATTTTGTCATCTTTACTGTTGATGGTATTATTAAATTAGTAATGAATGAACCGAATGAAACCTTTTATAAGGATTTTTCTTTAGATTTTCATCCACAGATAGAGCACTTCTTCCCTGAAGGTTTTAGACCATCTTTTAGAGGAGAAGCCTGTAAAGAAACTGGTGGCGTAAGAAATTTTAAGGGACCTGAGTTAAAGGCAGACAAATTATGCTCTGGGGAGGTGCAATTTCTTACTTAACGTGAAATAAAATAAATACAGGTGGGAAATATTAACTATTATAAGAAAAATCATTTACAAGTAAATAAGAATCCTATAGTTTTTAAAGTAAATGTTGAGAAGTTGCAAGTACAATAATAAGATCTGAATATAGCTTACATGGGGACACTTCGTAGTGAACTCTGAGCAAGGGGTAAGTCACGGTATGGTGAGTGGACAAAATTAAAATGGATGCAAGTCCTTAAACCACTGATGTACTGATATGTATTTCCAAATTCAGCAGAATTGTCTAACTTGCACAAAAAGAGTGAAGTATTCTCATTAATTTTCAAATCAATGAGCATATAAAAGATTACGATTTGCCGAGTTAAAATTTCCATAATTCCCTTATGAAGAACATCTCTAAAATATTAGTCTAGATAGCTTCAAGGTACTGCAGTATTGATTATACTCAAGCCAGGCTATAAGCAGTGCAAGCTGTAAACAGTTAACCCCACAACTGGCTTGTTCATAGAAGCGAGTCTGGCCAAAGCCTAAGTGCCGAAGTCAGAGTAACTTGCACCCCATTTCCATTCCCACAACTAAAATCTTATTAGAAGGACAATGTTCTAATTACAACCATTTATTTGTCTATTCTGTTCCTAATTCAAGAACTCTTTGTTTTGTCCATTAGGAGCTTTTGCTATAATAATTTTTACAGGAGCCACATAGATCGCACATTTTTCTTTCTTTCTTTTCCTTTTTCTTTTTTCTTTTTTGCACCAGGGATCGAACTTGGGTCCTTGCACTTGCAAGGCAGATGGCAGCACCGATGAGCTAAATCTCTAGCCCTTGGCCTGCACATCTTCACACGTAGTGCTACCCTTGCATGTAGCCCAGCTTTACCCCAGCTGATTACCAATAAAAATCAGTGGTGCCTTTGTCAGTTGCACTGGCATTGATAATCCTGGCTTTCCATTATTGTCTTAGTTCTCTCTTTCACTTTCTTTTCTCAGGATTGCATCATACACTGAGCAGGAGACTGAGCCTACTGCAGAGGTTTCTGGGTTTCAGGGGTTTCCAGTAGATACCTGGGATAACTACACTTTAAATACCACCATATTCATGTGTTAATCACTGCCCCTGTTGGACATGGCTCTGCACAGATCAGGCTGAAGGCCATCTAGTCTCTTACTCTACCACATTTACATGCAATGAACACATTTAAAAAGAAACCATGTGGTAGAAACCCTAATTAGTATGATAGACATTGTCAGTCAACTCATTGTATTTTATACACCAAGTTTCAAACAGAAACAGTAAGAAAATGTGTTATGCCAGTGATAATTTCTTTTTAGAATTGATTTTGAGTTAAGTTGACTCAATGCACCATTATGAATGTATATATTCATGTGCTTCATAGAATATTGCCAATTACAGGTGGAGCCAATATAGTATAGTGAATGAACTTTGCTGTCAGGTGAATGCTAAATTCCTGTAATTGTTTGAGATATTTCCAAACATGAACATAGATATGAATATAGAATTATTTAAACTACCAAAACCATTTTCTCTTCATCTTTTAAGCAGATCCCTAAGATGCTGCTGAAAGGATCAATGAAGCATTTGAAAGTGCTCCACGTCGTGGTTAATGTCATCATGATTATCATTATCATTGTTTCTTTTTCATTTATTCTTAAATACTTTATATATAACAATTTATTCTCTAGTTAAATAGTAAATAATATCATCTCACATTGACTACAGATGCAAATATAAGTGAAATATTTAAACATCAGAATAAATTTTAATGTAAATCAAATTTAAAATAAGCATACATAACAAAGTTAGCTTTAGTATTACTGTATTATAATATTATAATTAAATATGCTTAGGCAACATGTGTAAAATAATTTACTCGGTTATTTTCTAAATTTAAGCATTTAAGACATGATTAAAACTTCATTAAAGAAGTATTTAATTCTGTTGTTTCTATTCAAACAGCTTATTAAAAGGGAGAAAATGATTATTGAAGAAAAAAGTCTCAAATTCAAATCAAATTTTAACATTGTGTAATGAAAAATGAAAATTAACTAGAGAACAAATAAATAATGAAAGAAGTGTGATGCAAGAACATAAATTAGAAAAAAACAAAACTGACAGAAAACTCAAATATGATCAATATTCTCAAGATTAACTAATATGCTCAAGATTAGCTAATGACATAGAGATAGTAAAGCAGTAGGGTAAAAGATAAAAATAATTAAACATATATTTTCTAATTTATCCACAACTATTCTAGTCAGCTAGCCTTTTTACAGATGGTGGTTTGATTCAAATCCAAGGGGAAATCAGTTTATGTTGCTCTTGTCCCTTGCTCAATTGATGGCACAATATAAAGAAGGACAGTTGGCTCTGTTGTACCTGACAGTGGGTTTTGAAGTGGTTGGTCCTTTAGTTTTGGCAGAGATATTAAAAGATCTTTCAGTATTGCAAAGGGATCTTCCACAGCATATGGAAGAGAAATTTAAAAGGAAAGAAGAGATAGATGTTTGTAGTGGGGAGCGGTAGGGCCATATGGTCATGTAAGTTCCCTCTGTCACTTCAGAACATAGGGTTTCATGTCTGTGCTTGCATAAGTGATGTTTGAGGGGAAACTCAGGTAATTGTTAAGGAGCTCCAAAACTCGGAAATAATAGCAAAATACTGAGCTAGCAGTGTAAAAATTGTTAATGGACCATAAATGAGGAAGCACAATTTTCTGTGACTATGGAAAAACACTCATAACACCCATCTTCCTACCCTGCACCTCTGCAAAAGTACAGTAGATTGTCAGGATTCTATGATTCCATCTCAGCTGGGATGATCTTTCCATTCAATTATATTTAAGAAATCTAAAAATGTAAAGTACGTAGAATCTCATCCTACTTAGTAAGATTAGAGATGGATAAACACTGTAATGTACTCAAATGAGTAAATTGTAAGTTGTATGTTATTTAAACAAAGAAACAAACAAACGAAGCCTGATCTTTTGAAACAGAGTTAGTGCTAATTTTTACAGAGCATTTGTCTTTAACAGTTATAGCAATATATGTTCCTTCCTAAATTTTTAACTGGTTCATCTTTTTAAATCAGTTTTTGTTCAGTGACCCAGATATAGTATTGTAAGAAGACAGTATGACTCAGTCTGCCTTCAGTCTGTTGTTAATTGGAGATGTTGTTGGGCCTTTAGGTAACTGATTCTTCAGTGGCAACTACCTTCTTGGAGAGTTTTCTGAGGATCTCCATTAACAGACTCCATCAGGAGTGTATGTGATTGGGATATGTCAGGTGCCTGCAGTAACACATGTGGTAGCAGTCACTCCTAAGTATGCGCTCCCTGCTTATCACTCAGCATAAATGAAAGGCAGCAAACTGATGCACTAGAAATTCATCTATTAGGGACCACACTTGAATAATAAAGCCTGAGTGTTGAACCAGTTGCATTGACTGTCCAGGAATTCTCAGTTGAGCTGAATTAGACAGAATGGTTGTTAATATGTTTCCATTTTTATTTTGGCATTTTATTAGGAGTAACTCATGTGTACTGAGTATAACTAAATAACACTTATTACAAAGTGAACATATTCATTTGTCTAATTCATATGTAATCTATTTCTGTATGTTCACATATGGATCTATTTATCTATCTAGTATGTATGTGGTATATAAAACCAAATATATCTCATGTATTAAGTCTATTTTTTAATCTGTGTATGTTATTACACATAAAGTAGAAAAAATGAATTTTCAATGAGATTCAAATTTTATTCAACTGGGAAAGTCTAAAGAAATTGCATAAGCATAAAGCCAAATATAAATTAAAGAAGAAGTTTATAGACTGCTGCTGAGACAAACTTGCTAGAGGACATTATGACAATGTATAGCAAATCTTACAAATGAGGGTGAATTTGACTCAGCAATTCTTTCTAAGAATTTATTGTAAGGAAACGAACATGAATGCTTTCACAAAGTGTTTATGTTAGTAGCACTTTGCTAACATGAGTAAAATTTAGGGAAAGTAATTATAGTTTCTCCAAAGTAGGAATTATTTTATGTGAAAAATAATGCAGACTTAAAAAAGAATATTCTGAAGCCATTAAAGTTTTATGAAATAAAAATAGTAATTAATTTGTAGCAGTAATCTAATATATACTTAAAGAAATACAAAATAGCTACTTATAAAACTCATTTACGAATTTTATACATACATAAAGAGAATAGTAATATTAAGGGCTTATAACACAATAGATATTGCAATAAGATGACAGGACAAAGTGAAATTAATGATCAATTAGATTGGATTTTGTGGCAAAAATCTTTCATGTGGAGACCCTGACCCAGGAGGCAAATCTAAATCGATTCAGAGCATAAAACCTAAATTTTGTGAAGAGTTTGTTTTATGTTCCTTTTTCTTTGGAGACAAAGTCCACTTCTGTGCTGTGACTCCCAGCCTGCTCCTTTTTACCTGCCTCTATTCACCAAAGCTCCAACAAAACATACCGAACAAGTTGCTTGAAGGCCTTCCCTCTATTTAAGGAAGCACATTGACTTGCTGTCTTTGCCTGCCTTTGAGAACTAAATCTTCCTATACTAGGCACCAGGCAAGAGAAAGTTGGGAATTGAATCCTGAGATTAGGAAAATCAAAGTGGCCCTGAGTTGGGTCTGTGAGCGCGCACTTCCTCCTTGGTAGTTCTGGAGCAACAGCTGCGGTAGCTTGGTCTCCTCACCTGCGATGACACTGCTGGCCCGGACCACGATCCTTTGCTTCTTTTTTTTCACCATTAGTATTTTCTCCAAAATGCATTCTCTCTGACTAATTATATAGATAAACATTATGCATATCCGTCTCTCTCTATATATATATTATATTTTCCTTAACACAGGATATCAATGTTTATCTATTTCTATTTGAATTTCAATACTTTCATATATCTATTCATCTTTTAGGAGAGCAATGTCTAATTCATCATTCCTTCATTTTTCTATTTTCTCCCTCCTTTCCATTCTTTCCTTCATTCCTCTTAGCTTTTTGTAAGTGGATACTAAGTGTTTTAGCAGAGCTTATTCAATCATTTATACATTCTGTAACAATGATAAATATTAGATATTGTGTACATTGGCTTAACCCAGAATTATTATTATGTTTTTCTCATAACTAGGCTTGGGTTATGGAGCTTTAAAGCAATACCACAAAGCAAGTGTATCTTTCTTATCAAATCCTATCAAGGGTAAACACTATGAATCATTGCTGTTGATGTGAATCTTGCTCACCTAGTTGAGCTAGCCTTGGTCAGGTTTTTCTACTGTAAAGTTTCTCTTTTCCCCCTTCCCACACCGCCCCCACTGCTTATCTATGAAGCACTTACTGTCTGAACCCCACACTTGAGGAGTGGTAATTTATGCTGCACTTAAATTACTTGGAATTCTTCTCAATGGGAGATTTGTTTTCTCTTTCCTACTTATTTATTAAATTGTGTGGAAAAGTGTATACAGAAAATTACATTATACTACTTTATGTCTATTTCTTGCTTGAATTATTGTAGTTAAGGCCAATAGTAGCTCTTTCTGTTGCCTCCTAGATCCATACACATCTGACAGTATCATTTTGTTTTTGTTTTTGTTTTTGTCCTTGCTTTTAGGTTTTTTTCCAAATTTCTAGCACTGGAAGATGATCCAGGATGATGGTATCTATTTCCTTCCATAGTCCTAGCATCAGCTATGTGGATTCTGGTTATTTTCTTTGGATGCAAGTTTTTAGAAACCGAGATTGCCTGGTAAAGCCATGTCATTTCCGACTCATTGATTGTTTAAATATTTCTTGTGCATTTTTATCTACCCATTCCATGTGGATGTTAAAAACTATTATTTAAATTTTAAAAAATACCCTGTCAAATATTTTATTGTAATAGGATAGTTTATATATATTTACCTTGTTTTAAATACATTTATATTTAAACTGGAAACCTTTCATGTATTTATTTCCATTTCTTAAAATCCTCTAAATCTTTCTTCCTCCTTCTTCTCTCCCTTCTTTTCTCTTTCTTCCTTTCTTTCTTTTCTTTTTCTTTTTCTTTTTTTTTTTTTGTCAATACTGGGGATCAAACTCAGTACCTTGGCCTTACAAGGTAGGCGCAGTGCTTTCTTTCTTTACTCTTTTTGTTGGTTTAAATTTGGCAAGCTCTTTAGGCTGCATTTATTCAAAAGTTTGTTCTTTCTCCAACTATATTTACAATATTAATTTATCTGATTCAACTAGTGTTGTCTCTGTTGATGCAAATCTTGTTTATTGCCTTTTAGCAAAATTTATATTTTTTTCTATCATTCTAAATTTCTTAAATTTGCTTTCATTTATAACTGTATTTCTGGGACCCTGGATAGTGTCCTGGTATATTGTGGGAGGCTGAGGCTGGGGTCTTGATTCATTTATATAACTGATAATGCTGTTATATATATTTCACAAGTCAAAATTTATACTGTAGTATATACTCATAGATTCTAATAGTCTTTAAGGTACTTCTTTGAATAAATAATCATAGCATTATAAACTGTCATTAGCATTAATCCCTTCTTTTCTTGATGGTAAATGGACTTCCATGAATATTAAATATAATGATGAGACTCTGTTCTTACTTGTCGTATTTGTTCTTGATAAAAGATGCAAAATAAATCATATTTAAATTCAGTTATAGAATTTTGTCAGCCTGTGATAAAAATAGAATTCAGATCTAGGCATACTGGTATATTCCTTTGATTTCAGCTACTCTGCAGATCAGTGTAGGGCAATGCTAAGTTCAAAGCCAGACTATACAACTTAGTGAACCCTAGTTTCAAAGAAACAAACAACAGCAAAAGCATAAATAAATAAATAAAGGAAAACAAACCACTTAGAAAATTAGAGCTTACTCCATCATATACACTTCAACTTAAACTCTGGTAATATAGTGGCAATTTTAAGAAATGTAGAAAAGGAAATCTCAAAAGGCCATAAAACTTAGTCTTAGTAAACTGATAATCACAAAACCTTCATCATTTATCAAACAGAGTTCAAAATGAAAAATAAGTTTTCATCAGTATTTTTCAAACACATTCACATTTTAAAATTTTTTCTCATTAATTTTATTGGTAAATTTTAGGCATACAGTACAGTTACATTCATCATAGGGATCTTGTACATTTACATGACAGGTCTTGGTTCTAATTTTTTCTCCTTACACCTGCCCTCCCTTAAATTAGTCTGTGTAATCTTTAGGTTCATAGAATTTTTTTAATAGAAAAAGATGCCTATCATTTCATTTAAAAAGGTGAATTTTGTGAAACTTGGTGGTTTGAAATTTCCTTGTATGTATGTATATATATAATTTATTTTGTACCAGGGATCGAACTCAGGACATTGCACTTGCAAGGCAGGCAGTGGCACCACTGGGCTAAATTCCAAGCCAGAAACTTGGTGGTAAAGCTCATAAACAGCATCGATACAGAGGCTTAAATATTTTTCATAGTAGAATTGATGTCACTTATAATGATTTTATTCTGAAGGATGTATTTAAATATAAAACTGCTTACATAATTTAGAAATAGCGTTTTCTCAGCTGTGGTGGTGCACACCTCTAATTCTAGCCTTGTGGGATGTTCAGGTAGGGAATCACAAGTTTGAGTCCAGCTTGGGCAACTTAGTGATTTATTGAGATGTTGTGGGTCTAAAAAATATTTATTTTTAAAGTGCAGGAGATGTAGTTCACTGAGAAGGCCCTGTCTTCAATCCCTGGCACTGGAAGGCAAAAAAAGAAGAAAGAAAAAGGAAAAGAACAAAATGTTTCCCATTGTATGGGCCATCTATCTATCTAGTTATCTATCTAGCTATCTATCTACTTATCTATCTATCTACCTATCATCATCATCTAGATTATTGGTTGTGTTTTGCTCTTATTCTATTTGTGGCTTTGTGTTTTAGTTAATTAGCTTGTTTTTTTCACCAAAACAATGATTAAAAACTGTGTGATCTTAGCAGTCATAACAAAAGATTACATGTACTTTGTTTTACAGAGAAATTTTAAGTTCCAATGGAAAAATGAATAGCATCAAGACAACACATTGTATTGAAAAGTAACAAATTGTTGTTGACTTTGTCATTCTGTTATTGTATGATGTCTGGATTGAAAATTGCTACTTAATAGAAGAAGGATTAACCAATAAAGTCAGATCATACTTAATGTCACTTGATTTTGGAAAAGAAGTTTTAGTAGGAATGGAAAGTAGCTATAACTTATTTTTGGTCTCTACCTTTTTGCAGAGGAGGCACTGGGGATTGAATTCAGGACCTTGTGCTTGCGAGGAAGGTGTGGTGCCCCTGAGCTAAATCCCTGGCCCTTTGGTTCCTATTCTTGATGGATACAGACATCAAATGTTAGTGCTACTTTATTCTACTTTTAATGCTGATCCTTGAATGCATTTTAAAATCCTGTCCAAAATTAAAAATAATTAAAATTGTATAAATTCTTAAAAGTTGGCAGCTACTGTGATATCTTCTAGAGGAAGCTGCTGAGGTCTGAATAATTGTATCACCTCCAAAATGAATTATGTTGAAACTACAGTACCTGAAATGACAACATTAGAAAGACGACTCTTTTGCAAGTAAGTGATGTGGCCAGAACACTCATTAATAGAACTTTTTGCCCCAATAAAACAAGTATGTGAGAACACAAGTGGGCAACATTTACGAAGCAGAGGGCAGACACTTGTCAGACACTGGGTCTGTGGGTGCTGTGATGTTCCACCCCACAGCTTCCTTGCAAAGGGGATTGAGCTTGTTTGTAACTTATCAGCTTCCCTGTTTACAGATGTTTTATACTTTCTGTAATGCACTAAGGCAACATTGAACAATGCACATGATCCTGATATACTTGGAATGTTCTCATTTTCGACATGTTTAAAAAAATAGCAAAAATGACTCCAATGAATTCTAACAATTCATCAGCATAAAGATTATATAAGAAAACGAGACACTCAGAAAGAAGCTTATTTCTTCATCGACAGTAATTCTATTTGCCACAACAAATCATCTAGACAATTTCCCCAAAATTATCCAAAGACATTTTTGTCCACGGCTTGTGTTCCCCAGGGGCTTTGTGTTGATCCCTTTAATCTTGCCAGACAATGGGGTGAAGATATTGAATAATGAAATCACTATAGCTATAAGCTTGGTATTGGCAAACTTTTGCCTAAAGGGCCATAATAAAATTATTTGAGGTATTGCAGGACCACCAGCTCTTTTGCAACTGCTCACCTCTGCTGTCAGCATGAAAGAGCCTATAGACAATCAATAAAGGAATGCATGTAGCTATGCTCCAAAAAACTACTTTTAGTCACTAAAATGGGAAATTCAGTTTTATATGAACTATAAAATCTTCTCATGTCTTGAAATATTCTGCTTCTGATTTTTTAAAAAATATGTTTAAAATGTAAAACAGTTTACAAGCGATGCATAAGTATGAGGCATGGTGAATTTGCTTGCTCAGCCGATTGTTTTCATGGGTCATTATTTGCTGATCCTTGATACAAACATTTCAACTCTGCTTCTCAAGCCAGCATTTAGCTACTAATTAAGCAACTCACATTCAAAGACCATAATGTCCTCTAAATATACTGTGAAAGTTCTGGGCAAGTGCTACCGCACTGATATTACAAAATAATTTTACATTCTCTTGGAAATATTATTATTATTATTTTTAACTAATTTTATTGTTTCATTTAATGTATACAATATAATGACTTTCATTATTGGAAATTTGTACCTTTATTAATCAACCTTGGTTCTTATTTTTCCCCATTTCCCTGCCCTTCTTTCAACCCCTCCCTCCCTCCCTATCTATAAAGACTTTGTTTCCATTATTTCATTTTCTCATTTGCTCAGCCGATTGTTTTCATGGGTCATTATTTGCTGATCCTTGATACAAACATTTCAACTCTGCTTCTCAAGCCAGCATTTAGCTACTAATTAAGCAACTCACATTCAAAGACCATAATGTCCTCTAAATATACTGTGAAAGTTCTGGGCAAGTGCTACCGCACTGATATTACAAAATAATTTTACATTCTCTTGGAAATATTATTATTATTATTTTTAACTAATTTTATTGTTTCATTTAATGTATACAATATAATGACTTTCATTATTGGAAATTTGTACCTTTATTAATCAACCTTGGTTCTTATTTTTCCCCATTTCCCTGCCCTTCTTTCAACCCCTCCCTCCCTCCCTATCTATAAAGACTTTGTTTCCATTATTTTTCATTTTCTCACATTAATTCCATTCCCTCCTTTTTTTCCCCACCACATCTGTTTTCCCTTCATCTTTGTACCTTTTCTTTCTATTTTACATTATCTATTATAATTTTTAGTGCTTATTTACAACTTTCAGTTTCTCACAATAGAGAAACTATTCAGTATTTACACATGTGTGTCCTATTTATGTCACTTCTTTGAAATGGTGTGATTGAGACTAAAGAAGCAGAAACTTACCTCTGAGATGCTTTGACTGAAATGTACATATTACATTTATTTTTATAATGAAGCCTTGAAATATGACACACATTACCTATGTTTCCCCCATAGACTAAAATTTTGCAGTGAATAGTAAAATGACCCTTTCCTTGAGAAGACAAGGCATATAAATATAAATGTTCCTAAAGACGACGTGTGCTGATGGTTCAAGGTGAGCCCAATCCTACTCCCCACTTCTGCCTAAGTTGTGTAGCAGTGCTTTTTCTGCAGCTGGGAAGGAGGTGCATGGAGCCAAACTAGTCCTGTATAACCAGGGGGCCACATGGAAACATGAGGCTATGTCAACTTGGAAATCAGTATGTATGTGACAGGGAGATGAGGTGCCATTGGACAAGCATTTCCCTCAATTTATAGCTTTCTCTCATCTATTCCCTCAGATGCTTCTAGATAAGCCCAATCTACATATTGCTAAAGTAAAACTTTTAAGACAGATTAAGTCTACTGATGATCATCAGTCTTTCCAGTCTTTAATTTGAAGTATACAGAACTTAACCCTAAAACTCATGAAGAAGCAGTAAGGTGTTTATTTCCTCTTTTACAAAGCTAGGTGGTGAGGGAAACATAATTTATTTTTAATAACTTGAAAAAGTGTTCTAGCCGTGTGATCTATTGATCTCATTCCTTGATAAGATTTCCTAGTAATTGAGAATAAAGCTGTCACGTTGACGTAACAAGTCATCTATAAGCTTTTAAATTCACATTGTTTACTAAGTATTGGCAAATGTAAAGGGAAATGATATTAATATTGTATAAATATTAATCAGTTATATTTACCTTAACTTAGGTTTATTGCCTAAAATGTATGTCCCAAATATCCAGTCTCATTACCTGCACCATAGTGCAATAGAAGTTAAGCTATTTCACATAGAAAATTTTCACTTTAAGATTTTATATAGTTTTGACTTTTTTAACATATGTCTGAATTTATATAGTACAATCTATTATTTAAATAATGTTTTCTATTATATATACATAGTCATAATGACTGTAGTGTATAACACAACTAAAATGTATAGCAGTATGACTTAATACAGCAATTGACTTGAAAGTAAAACTCCACATTCATCTCCCAGGCTGGTCAGTGTAGGACAGGATGGAAATCACTGTTGGTTCTCCACTCAAATTTTTGATTGGATAAAGTCCAGGAATGACTTTATTTTTGTTTCTCATATTTATCAAATGCTAATATAGAAGAAAAAGACAAAAAGCTCCATTTGTCTTCATGGAAAACCTTAAAATTAAGTATTTTTGTCATTCTGAGGTTTTCTAAGACCTCACATTTGGATACCAAAACACAAGGTGGTTTTTATCTTTTCCAGATACAATAAAGTACGTTGTTCCATTGGGTCAGTTGGTCTGCCAAAATTCCTTGGCAGAAGGAAGTCTCTGGCTAGCAAACGATGATATAATAAATGATCTGACCAGATTGTCAATGAATTAAGATCTGACAATAGAACTACTTCGGGAGATGGAGAAATTAGTTATTTCTCTTCATCTCTTGTCACTAGAAATATGAAATACTCTGAAAAGTATACCACAAATCTCTGGAGAATTAATATCAGGGCAAGTAGTAATGAATTTTCATTCATCCAAAGTTATGAATCATTTATTTTTTTACAAAACCATGTCATTATTAAAACATACCCTGTCTAATAGTAAATCTAGTGTGTTTATTTATATGTGGCTAGCCTTCAGAAAAAAATTAGGGAACCTTAATTTTACTAGCTCCTCCTATCATTTGCTAATATTTTGATATACGAAGAGCTATTTTTCTCCACATTGTAAAAGAAATTACATTTTATGTGTTACTTTATATTTTACTTTTTATAGCTTCATAATGTAGCATAAGCAATTTACCAAGTCATAAAAATGCTTGTAAAATTTTAATATTTATTTAAAATATTCAATCACATATCAGTGCAATATTTTATTGGTAATTTAATGTACCTATATTCCAATATCTTAAAAGTATGACATTTAGGATTAATATGATTTTCCTCAATTTTAAAATTGATGTATAATAGCATAAATGACTTTCTTTTAAATTTTTGCTTGTGATGACCTTGGAAGAAGCACCCTTATGGGATTGGATCAACAACTCATTGTCATTTTGGTCAGCATTATTATTTTTCAAATTTTGTTGCACTTTTGTCATGGCTGCAAAATAGCAGCTCTGTCTCATCTCTAGGCTTTGCACTAACACTGAGTGGAGCAAGAGTGGGACAGGGAAAAGAGGCCATACCAGCTGTGCGTTTCCCTTACAATGGAAAAGCTGTTGCCTTCCCTCCAACTCTAATTTTTAATATTACAAAATTATTACCTCCTGATTTTCAAATCCAGCTCTTCCACAGACGATGTCATTGTCTTCGAGACTCTTTTCTTCATGACCATTCCCTGACTTTTCCTTTTAATCCATGGCCAGATTTCAAATCTCTCTTTCTGTGCTCCTTCTCTTCAACCACATAAAGATGGGCAAGGATCTTGCGGTAAAAAATGCATCGCCCCTCATGCATACCTGCGTCACTCTGCCCATTCTCTTGCTGACTCATGCTCCTGTCAATCTTCAGTCCAATTTTTTTTTTTTTTGTTTTCCTGTCAAGAGTAAATCCTTGTTTCACTATTTGTTGACAAATTCAAAATTGTTAATTAGCAATTGTCTTAGATGTTTCCACTTAAAAATGCCTTGAATTCTGCTGGCCACACTAGGGTACTCCTGAAGTAACAGCTACTGTACAGGCTAAGGTAGGACGAGAGCTTGAGATCACAAATTTGAAACAAACCTGGCAACATAGTGAGACCCAGTCTCAAAATAAATGTTCCACTGATTCCATTTAAATATGGTTTCTTAAGTCTGAATGCTTCTAAACTTTTCATTGATACCTTTTGGTTTTGAAGATCTGTCTTTATCATATCAATAATCCCTCATATTTTAAACTTGGATTACTGACATGTATTTCATGTGAATACTTCAAATACCCTTATGATTTGCACAAAAATAAAAGAACATGATTAAAAACTTATACTTCCATTTTGATATCCTACCAGGAGGTTTATATCACATCTCTGTATAGTATTTTATTAAGGTGTGTAAAAACCAAATTTATCGTGTCATTTCCAACAAACCTTTTTCTCCACTTTCACTATTTACTCAAAAATAAACAAAAAAAATAGAAGAAAGGGAAAGAAACTTCACCACACTGGCAATGTTACTATTTATGAAGTATTAAGTGTAAATATTTAAAAAATATGTTCTCATATATTAATGCCTAAGACACAGTAAGTCCAGTCTTAATCCAGCTATTATGTAGACCATTTTAACAGTGTTCTGCCAAGGCCACACTACACACATTGTAGGAAAACTACTATCTCTGCTACTCCAAATCCTTATATTCTCCATCTTTCATAAGACAGCCCTTCCAAGTTCCCACTATTTGTAGGATACCTTTTGTGTGGAGTTTCATGGTAACTAATACTCTGATCTTGTCCTCATCTAAAACCTGATCTGTATGTGAATATTCCGTTTCATCTCTGTCACTCTTTTGCTCATATTTTATGAATTGGAAAAAAAAAAGTATGAAAATCACCTCCAACACACTGAGGTGTTCCACCATTCCTACTTTTCTTCACACTAGCTGTCTTCTGAGACCATGGTTCCTAGCTTGCTAACCGGATCTTGTATATTTAGTGTGGAACCAATTCTTAATAGTTCATGCCTGTTCTTTCATTTTTCCCAGGATTTCTGTTCTCTTCAATCTCTGTGTATACTTGTCCTCTTAAATAACTGAAGTACTTTAATTCTCCAAAATGCCATGATTCTTTCTACTTGTAGACATTTACATGAACTTCTCGATCTGATCATTCTGCTTCTCTCCCTTACATTGCCCTTTGACTTATACCAGCTTTCTTCTCAGTGTGGTCGCTTAGTGTGATAACCATCCCAAACAGACAACATTTACACCATGGCTTAAGTACTCTCCTAAGTTGCTTATTGTGAGGTGCTATAATGCACGCATGCTTAATATTCCTGCTTAACAGATGAGGAAACTAAAGTATTAGAAAGTTAGTTTATCTCATGTTGAACAGTTAGAAAGTGGATGAGACAGACTTTAAGATGAGCCAGGTGTCTCTCGGGGTTTTCACTTGCTGCAGTGTATTTATGTAAGTGTTTCTTCCATCAGATATATATTGTTTATTTACTGTTCCCATTTACAAAAATATGAAGTCCTTCATGAATACTTATTCAATATTGGATCATAATCATCTATCCAAGTATCCTTGAACGGACATTATGTGCAACACAATTTTGATAAATGGCACAAACATCACTAAATGTTTCTTATCTGTGCTCCATTAGCACCAGGGAATAGCTATGATTTTGTTGGGTTTTGCCAATTTATAACATTCTTGGCCTTATTGCCTTTTAGGCCCCTATAGAACAGAAAATTTTATTTATCCATCAAAGTGTCCCAACTGAAGCACAGGTGCTCAATAAATGTTTGCTGAACATAACTGTAAATAACAGTGGTGGAAGAAATATGAGAAATATATTTCAGGGTGGATCTCAATAATATCCGTCTCTGTGGTTCTAACAAAATTTATGAAATTCTTGTGTTAATCAGATGTTTCAGGAACACTCTTGTATTTTATTATAAATGAGGGATTCAGAAAAAATCTTGGTCCTCTAATGTCTTAAAAACTCTTTTGTGAATCTTAATTCTCCACACAAATAATCCTATTTGATATACAACAAAATTCATAATAATGTCCTATTTAGGGCTCATGCTGAGGCTGTCACAAAATTTAAAAAGAAGCAGAAGGTATATTTTCTGCCCAAAGGACAATGTAATGTAGCAGTCAGCTCCAATACACAAGAAAAACTTCTGTAAACATAAGTGATAGAGGCATTTATATCCTATTACTGAGGTGTCAAGATACACACAGGTGCAAGAATGAATATCTGAAGTAAATGGATGCAGGTGGATTTAGTTTGCCAAGTTTTCTCAAAGTTCAATAGTGTAGAATCTTGAAGGAAGACAATGTGGTTTTATGGATTTAGGAAAGGTATATAAACCAGAAAGCACCATGAAAACATACCACCACATATAATGCCACGGGAATAATTATTTGAAACTCTTTCTTTTTAAAAATTCTTTTGTATTTATAAGAAGTCATGAGGTTGTGTTTAGCAGTTTGACCTGCTACTGTTAGAAAAACTCAAAAAGTTCATTTTCTTTGTTAAATAGGCAAGGTGTGGGATTTACTTTTTTTTATTGCCCTACTGTGTTTCTATTTCCACTTACCACTGTCCCACGTGTCTTTCTGCCTCTGTGGCCTTGAGTTTTCTCTTTTTTCTTTTGCATTTGTCCTAGTCTCTCTATCATTCTTTGAATTTATGGTCTGTGGAGAACAGCTTTGGGAATTCTTAGCAATTCCTGCCTGTACTTGAAGTATTTTATTAATTCTTCTCATTTTAACAGTTTTGTAAAATGAGGAGGTGGAGCTCTATTCTCTGAATCATAAGTATTTTGGCATCAAACATTAATTTTAATAAATATGGATTTTTATAAATGAAGCATCTATATATTCACTCTTTTACTTCATGGAATTAATTTTGTATGCTTATCATATAACATAATAATGTTTTATATGCATGGAAAGATAATCTGAAAGAAAAATGATAATTAGTTCCAAGATATGGTAACTATTTTGACAGAATTTTAAATGTAAATTTTTCCCAAGGGGACTCTACAAACTCAGTTTGAATAAACCAAAATACATACCCCCTCCAAATTTCCTACTTGACAAGTTTCATTTGCATGAGCTCCTTGTAAAATATTATCTTCAGCTTGAGTGAACTGATGAGATGGCATTTCCTAACCTTAACAATATAAATTTGGGCCAGGGATTTGGCTCAGTGGTTCCTCCACCTGCCTCACAAGTGCAAGGGCTGGAGTTCGATCCCTGGTACCAAGCAGAACAAAACAAAAAAAACAAAACAAAACAAAAAAACCCAGAAAACAAACAATATAAATTTGCTGAATTGAAACATTAAGATCCTATCTCTAGTTCCTGTTTAAGTAACATGGCTGTATAAGAAATACAAAATAAATGAAGTCAGCCTACACAGCCTGCACTCATAAAATAAAGATTTAAAGAAGAAAAAGGAAAGGCTGGAAAAAAATCCTTACCCTGATGTTTCCCCACCCCCACCACTGGCCTTATTTTCCCATATTTTCTTATGTTCTAGAATATCAAATCTGGTTTTTATTCTTTCCATTCATTAGGAGGGCATCAAATCTGAGATTTATTCTCTGGCCCATTCCTTCTCACAAAAAGACATGAAGATGAAAAATAATTTAAACAATTCTCCTTTATTTCCAAGCTTCCTTTAGCCTGGGAAATTTCAGTTTCTATCCACAGTTTATGAATGATTTGTTGTGATACAATTAATCATTTTCTTGTATTCTATCCAGAAACTTTGTAGTAAATTAAAAAAAATGTTTGCAATAATACAAAATTTTAATAATACAAATATTTAGCTAGATTTGGGAAATTATTTTCTCTGTTTATTCCTGAAAGTGAGATTACTTCCATGAATATGAAGAAAATAATCAGAATTATAGTTGTATTAGTGCACTGATAAGTAAAGGAAGGTCAGTTATAACTATCAATGGAATGATACCAATTTGACAATTAAAAGACAAAGATTAACAGAATGGCTCAAGAAACAAGATCCAATAGCTGCTGTGTACAAGAATTCCATCAAAATTTAAAGACTAAAACTCACAGCATAAAAAATCCCATAGTTTATGCAAGGGGAACCAATAAGCAAGTAGGAGTAGCTATCTTTTTTCAGAAAAACTAAACTTAAAAAAGTGATAGCAAGAGGCAAAAAAGGACACAACATATCGGTTAAAGAAACCATAATATAACCATTCAGTTTATGAATGCATCTGTTCACAAACAATTCAGTTAGCAAAGAGACATAGTCAGCCAAATTTTGCTTCCTTTTATAAACTCCACATCAGGTGATAAACAGATATGTGGTCATCTTCCCTGCATGAGCACAAACATGCCCATCTTCCTCAGAGTTATGGAATGAATTAAATTTGTGAACTGTGATACCACTGTATACCCACCAAACAACACTGTATGCAGCAAACACTGCTAGACATAAAAGATCAAATAATCATCCCTACAATTATAGTGGATGATCTCAATGCCCCAGTATCACAAATAGCCAAACAAACTAAATAAAAATTCAACAAAGAAATATCACAATTTATCCAAACTTTTGAACAAATGTACTTTATAGATATATTCAGAATGTTCCACCCAACAATGGAATATATATTCTTCTTAGATGCACATGGAACATTTTCTAAAATAGATCACATATTAGACTAAAAGCATGTTCAAGTAAATGCAGATGAACCAAATTTTGCTATGCATATTATCAGATCATAGAGCAATAAAATTAGAAATCAATGGCAAAAGAGATTACATAATTCATGCAAATGCATGCAAATTAAACACTCCTGACTAATCAATGGATCACAGAAGAAATAAGGGAAGAAATTTGACATTAAATGATAATATCAGTGAGATATACCAGATCATATGGGATAAGATGAAAGCTGTTCTAACGGGGCATTTTATAGCTTTGAACGCCCACTTCAGAAAAACAGAATGAGGCCAAATAAAAACTTAATGATTCATCTCAAGATCTTAGAAATTCAAATATCCAGATTCAGAAAAACTTCAAGGAAAAAAATTATAAAGACCAGAGTAGAATTCATTAATTTGAGAAAAAAAATACAAAATTTCATTGAATTGAGTTGATTTTTGAAAGAATAAATAAAACTAACCCTCAACAAAATGCTCATTGTACCACTTTGGGCTCTTTTTATATAAACTGTACTTTCTCTTTCTGGTCTCCTAGTGCATCAACATTTGTCCATCCTTTCCTCATCATCCAGAAATGTATTTAAATATTGTGGCTTACTATGGATTTCTCAGTGAAAAATTTTATTTCCTTTATATTTATTATTTTAAAATACTATTTATATATAAAGCAGGTCTATGTTCATAGCACAATTAAGCCACAAGTCAAGAGAGCTCCCATATATTTTCACCTTTCTCTGTAACACAGCCTCTCCCACTAGCAACACACCCCAGTAGAGTGGTACCTTTGCTATGATGAACTTACACTGATGCATAATTATTGTCCCCAAAGGTCTATGGTTACGTAGAACTCACTCTTGGTTTTCCACATTCCGTGGGTTCGAAGAAATGTATAATTATGTGCATTCACCATTAGAGTATCACTCAGAATAGCTTCACTATCCTAAATAATCTTCTATGTGCTATTCATCTCTTTTTCTTGTGAACCACAGGTAATTACCAGACTGTTGAAGGTCTCCACTGATTTGCTTATACCTGTATGTGGTATTGTTGGAATTATATAGTATACAGACTTTTCAGATTGAATTTTTTTATTTTACCCAATTATACAAGTTTTCAAGGTGATTTTATATATAAACTTTTCAGGTTGTTTTTTTTGTCACTTACTAATAGGAATGAAACATTTTTACAAGTCTTTCCATGGCATAATAACTCAATTTTTTTAGAATGGAATAACTTCCACAGATTATCAATTCATTCACCTATGGGAGTATATTCTGGCTATTTTCAAGACCAGGCAATCATGAATGTTTAATGAACACCTGTGTACAAGTTTTTGTGTAGATCTAAGTATTTAACTCTTTTGGGTAAATATTAAGGAATGTAACTGCTAATTTTTATGGTAAAAAGAATTTATTTTTATTTGAAACTGAAAAACTATTTTCCAGTGGGGTTGTGCTATTGTACATTCCTGCCAACAATAGAGGAGAGTTCTTGTTGCATTGTTACCACAGTGTTTCACATTTCTGCCATTCTAAGTGATGATTGTTCTCATTATTTTTATTTGCAACTACATAATATCTTTTTATATGCCTACTTACTGCCTCTATATCTGGTGAGATGTCTGTTCATGATATTTGTCCATTGAAAAAGTTTGAGTCTTTTCTTATTGGTGAGAATTAAAGTTACTAGCATATTTTGGATAACAATGCTTTATCAGCTGTACCTTTTGCAAATAATTTCTTTTATTCCATTTTCTTGTATCTTAATATCCTTGACAGTATCTCTTGCAATGAATAAGTTTTAATTTTAACTGTCCCCAGTTTAAGAAATTATTTTCTCATGTATTATGATATTGTATCAGAAAACTCATTGGGATATCAAAGCTCAGAGTGTTTTCCACTGCTATATTCTGAGTTCCATATAAATTTGCACTTTAAATATATGCCTATTATCTATTTTGAGTTAATATTTTTAGAGCCTGAATAAGTTCTAGTTTTTCTACTGAATGTCCAGTTATTTAAGACCTGTTTCCTCACATTTTAAAGCTCTATTGGAATAAAAATTGTATGATCTAAGTATAAAACATTCATTGTGAAATTACAAAATCAAGCTAATTAACATATCTATCACCTTACATATTTATTAATTTTGTATTAGGAACATTTAAGTTCTCAGATCACAGTAGTTTGCAGTTATACACTATTATCAATTATAGTAACCAACCATTTGTTTTAAACCTTTTTCTTCATTAAAAAAATCTTTGCTCTCATATATAAGATCAATTTGCTATATTTTTATAGGTCCATTGATGTATTTTTTACTGTTTTGTTAATGCCACATTGTCTTCACTACTGTAGCTTTACAGTACATGTTAAAATTGAATAGTGCCAAATTTGTTATTCATTATTTTCTTGGTTATTCAAGCTCCTTTGTCTTTCCATGTAAACACAATAACTAGTATTTTTATTCACAAAATAATTTGCTGGAATTTTTATTGCCATTGAATTCAATTCTTTGCATGATCTAGAAATAACCACCATATTAACATTATTGAGTTTTTCTATCCATGAATATGATATATCTCTGATTTATTTAGATAGCCTTTGATTTTGTTCATTAAAGTTTTATAGTTTTCCTTATATATGGACATATTTTGTCTGATATATATTCAGACACTCCTCTCAGATGCTAAATGATTAGTATTGGTACTAATTTCAAATTCCACTTGTGTATTTCTAGCATATAAAAGTTATTGACTTTTTCACAATAAACATATCCAAGTAGTTTACAATAATTACTTATTAGGTCCAGTTTTTTTTGACATCTATTTCTTGTTTGTAGTTTTAAATTATCTTAGGATGTAAGAAAAAATACATATTTTTTCATTGTGATAACTGAAAAACATTTTTATTTATGCAATTTCCAAGTGACAATGATGATAAATTTTTATAAGTATATTGTATGTTATAGGAGGTACTACATGGGTCTTTCAGATCATTTCTTAATTTTTAATTGTGTAATTACTGTGTTTTTCTTATTCAAAATATTTAATTTCCATACATTTTAACTAATATAGTGTGATTGTTTTCCTCTCTCTGACGTTTTTCAAAGATTTTTTACTTCCGAGAACAGGAAACAATTAACAAAACTGGAAATGCAAATATTAATCAAAATGTTACTGTTATAATTATTAAAAGTTATTGAAAATGGCGCTTTACAACTATAGAAATTACTTATATAAAGATTAAAAATAGTGCTCCAATTTATAGTTGTATAAATTCTGTCTAACTCTTTGATTTCACGTTAATGGGAATAATTCCTATTATAATTTTAAATAATTGAACGTCAACTACATTGTCTTTGCTTTCTAATTATTTATATCAGAATCTTTTATATCATGTCTTTTGAGACTTAAAACAATGTTGTTTCTAAAAACTGTTCTCTAACTCTAGCATATGCTCTGTCTTGTGAACAAGTCCACTGTTTTCATAATGAGTTTATAAGGGAATTAAGCCACTATCTACATCAATGACCCTTCCTCAACTTTGGGTTCTATGATCATCAACTTTCTTTACTTTTATTATTCTGGATTTGGTTGTAGACACACCTTACCCTCAATTCCCCTTAAAATAGATGAGGCTGGGGCTGGGGATTTAGCTCAGTAGTGCTGCCGCCTGCCACGCAGGAGCGAGGTCCCAAGTTCAATCCTCAGTACCAAAAACAAAACAAAACAAAGGAAAAAAAACAAAACAAAAAACAACAAGGCTGTACCTTGCAGAGTCTCTGGACAAGTGTCAGAATTGAAGAGGGGTTCATACAACTGGCAATATTTCAGTCAGAGGTGTGTGCAAGGTTTTCAGACTTTTTCTTTGGGAAATGGAACCGTTTTAATACTGCACTAAGCATCAAAAATTAACGCTGCTTCCCTCCACCAGGCCTGGCTGAGAGTTTCTTCTATGTCAGGGAAGGACGTGTGTTGCTTGGATTGGGTTCCATTTCATTTATTTCAACTTATAACTGACTAATAATTGATTAAACGTTTTTATTTTCTTGTATATTTTGGGTGTCTGGAGCCTTACGAATCTGCTGCAGGACCTCTGAACTACGTACCCATCCGGTCTAAGAAACCTAAGTTAACTACGCATCCACGTTCACCTTGTTTTAGCCCTTTCTCCTGCTCACTCAGTACATGTGCTGCTAGATTTTGAAGCTGACATCCCTTCCCCAGCACGTACTCTTCTGGAGTGGAATAGAAGCAAATTGCTTACACAAAGATCCTCCCCTTAGTGTCCATTTGATCCATGCCAAGCTAGTATAAATCCTTATCCCACATTCTCTACCACGTATCTCTGCTCTGATAAATGTATTTCAGATTTTGAAATTTTCCAGCTTCTTTTATTTTCAGATTTGGGCACAAATCTAAAAATCATGTACTTCCACGGTTGAAACTTCTCTGATCTCTATATATTTGATTTGGTCTCTGATATCCCCCTCAGATTGCAATTAATATCATGTTTCCATTTGTCTTTTTTTTTTCACATAGTATAAAGAATAATTTTCTGTAATTTAAGGTCAGTGAGTTTAAACAGGTCGTTTCTACTCAAGCATAATTTCATGGGATTTTGCTGTGATCAAATAATGTCCTTGCCTTTTCATAAAGGCTATATTATGACCTTTCTTTAGACATTTAATATTTAAGAAAACTGCACTACAGCCCTTTTGCCCATCAGTTGGAAATTGGATAAAGAAGGTGTGGTTTTTCTATAAAATGGAATACTACTCAGCCATTAAGAATGAGAAATTAGATTCATTCATAGGAAAATGGATACATAATGAGGATATACTCCTAAGTGAAATAAATAAGTCACACATATGTAAATACAGAATAGTTTCTCTGGTGTGAAAAACTATAATAGTACATAAGATCCTAATGATATAATTGACCATGTGAAAAAGGAAGAAAAATCCTAAAGGTGTAGGGAAAATGGGAAGGGTAGGGGAAAGGCGATAAGGGAAAAGAAAAAAAATATGAAAAAATGGAAATGAAGTGTTTGTAAATGGGGAGGAGCAGATGGGGTGAAGGGAGGGCACAGACAAGGGGAAAAAATGAGAACCAAGACTTGTCATATAAAGGTACACAATCCCAAAAATGAACATAATTGTACTGAATACCTTAAATGTACCAATAAACTCAATAAAAGGAAAAAAATGGAGAACATAGAAGAAATGGACAGATTTCTAGATATGAACCAAAATTGCATGAAGAAGATATCAAACTTCTAATTCTAAGCACCCCAATTACAATCAGTAACATTGAAAATATAATTAAAAATTTATTATCAAAAAAGCTCAGGTGTTGATAACTTCATTGCTGAATTCCATAAGACATTCAGAGAAGAACTATTGCCACTATTCTTTAAACTTTTCAATGAAATTGAAAGGGAAGCAATACTTCCAAATTCATTCCTGGAAACAAGCCTTACTTTGATTCCTAAACCAGGGAAAGACCCAACCAAAACAGAGTGGTAAACTCCCTAATAAGCATAGATGCAAAAATCCTCAATAAGATACTGGCAGACAGAACACAGAGGATCGTCAAGAAGATCATAGACCCTGACCCAGTTAGATTTTTCCCAGGGATACAAGGATGGCTCAACATATGTAAATCAATAAATGTAATACACTGTATTAACAGAGTCAAGGACAAAAACCATATGATCATCTCAATAGATACAGAAACAGCATTCAACAAAATTCAACACCCATTCATGATAAAAACTCTGCAGAAAATTGGAATAGATGGTCTTTATCTTAATTTGATAAAGGCTATCTATAAAAAACTAACAGCCAACATCATATTAAAAGGTCAAAAACTGTAACCTTCAGGCTAAAACCAGGAACAAGACAAGGATGTCGACTATCACCACTCCTGTTCAATGTAGTTTTGGAAACATTAGCCACAGCAATTAGACACGAGAAAGAAATTAAAGGAATAAAGATAGGAAAGGAAGAATTTAAACCGTCCCACATAAAGACCCCAAAAACTCCACCAAATATTTCTAATCTTCATTGACAGATTTAGTAAAGTAGATGGATACGAGGTAAACACTCAAAAGTCAATTGCCTTCTCTTACATGAATAATGACTCACTGATAGTGAAATTAGGGAAATAATCACTTTCACAATACCATTCAAAAAAAATGAAATATCTAGGAATCAATCTAACAAAGGAAACAAAAGACCTCTTCAGTGAGAACTGCAAGATTCTGAAAAAAGAGATTGAAGAAGATACAAGAAAATGGAAAGACATCCCTTGTTCCTGGGTAGGAAGAATCAATATCGTGAACATGGCTATACTTCCAAAACTGCTATTCAGACTCAACGCAATCCCTACTGAAATTCCAATAGTACATTTCATAGAACTAGAGAAAATATTCCACCAATTCATTTGGAATCAGAAGAGAACTAAAATAGCAAAAGCAATTCTAGGCAACAGAGACATGGCAGGGGGTAACACAATCCCCAATTTGAAACTATACTTCAAAGCCACTGTGGTAAAAACAGCATGGTACTGGTAAGGAAAGAGACCCACGGATCAGTGGAATAGATTGGAAGATATAGAAACAATTCCTGACACACTCAGCTACCTCATTTTTTGACCAAGGAGCCATCATCCTCACTAGAGGAAAGACAGCTTCTTTAACAAACAGCGTTGGAAAAACTGGATTTCAACTTGTCAAAGATAAAAACTAGACCCCTATTTTTCACCAAGCACTAAACTAAAATCCAAAAGGATTAAAGATCTAAATATTAAAACAAAAACACTAAACTTCCTGGAAGATAGGTTAGGTAGAACTCTTGAAGAATTTGGCATAGGAAAAACCTTTATGAACAAATTCTCAGTAGCACAGGAAGTAGCACAAAGAATCAGCAATTGGGATCTCATCTTTTTAAAAAGCATCTGAACCACCAGAGAAATCACAGCAGAGTTAAGAGACAGCCCACAATGTGGGAAAAAATTTTTTACCAGCTGTTCCTCAGACATAGGTCTACTATCTAGAATATATAAAGAACTCAAAAAAATTGGACTTCTTCAAATATAAAGATCCAATTCATAAAAAAATGAGCATCTGAAATGAACAGACATTTCTCAGACAAAGAGCTAACAGCAGCAAACAAGCTTATGAAAAAATGTTCAATATCACTGGTTGTTTGAGAGATGCTGATGAAAACAACATTGAGATTCCATCTCATTGCAGAAAGAATGGCTGCTATCAAGATATCAACCAATAACAAAGCTGGTCAGTTTGTGTCAAGATAGTAACCCTTCTCCATTGTCGGTGATAGTAAGACTGGTGCAACCACTGTGAAATCAATATGGATGTACCTCAAACAACTAGTATTAGAAGTTCCATTTGACCCATTTGACCATATTCCTCTGCAGGGTATCTTTCTAAAAGAATTAAAAGGATCATACCATAGTGATATATGAATCCCCATATTTATAGCAGCGCAGTTTGTAATAGCTAAAATTTGGAAACAGCCCAATTGCCCATCAACTGGAGACTGTATAAAAGTTTTTTTGTTTGTTTGTTTTTAATATAGTACTGCTCAGCCATAAAAAATGAACAATTAGTGATATTTATGGCTAAGTGGATGCACATTGAGGCTATATTCTTAAGAGAAATGAATGTCACACATATGTAAATACTAAGTTTCTCTGGTGTGAAAAACTAAAAATGTTAATAAGGATAAGAGTTTATAATTGACACTGTGTAATAGGATTGAAAGGTACAAAAGAATAGAGGAAGTGGGAGGGGTAGGGCAAAGGTAAAAAGGGAAAAGAAAAAAAATACATGAAAAGGAAAAACATGGAAATGTCTTTTTAAACAGGGAAAGGTGGAGAGGGTGAAAGGAGGCCTGGGGAATAGGGAAAAATAAGAACCAAGATAAGTGATGTAAAGGTACAAGATCCCAATGATTACTGTAATTGTATTGTATACCTACAATGTAGCAATAAACTTAATAAAGATTTAAAAAAGAGAGAAAGGAAAATATCACAAAAGGTCAAGGGTTATGTAAAAATGTGGATTTTTACCCTTGGCTTCTGGATTATTATCTTCTTAGTAAAAATATATATCTGAAATGACTACATCATAATACAGTATAAAGGACTATTTTATGTAAGGCACAAAACCTTATCATGTGGGAACAAATACTGCATAACACAATTCATGTACAAGTTAGGCATAAAGAGTTTTATTGGACTTGGCTGAAGCAAGAGAGTTCTACCTTTGCTTTCTTTTTTATTTGAGTCATTCAAATGACTACCTACCAATATGTGTTCTCTCTCTCTCTCTCTCTCTCTCTGAACATTGTAAGCTTTTGCTTTTACTCACTAATCATTATGCTTCACACTTGCTAGAAGATAAATCAATACTTGCTCCTCTACGTGGACTTAAAAAGTGAATCTTGATTCCAGTGAATGCATTGTACAACCAAGGATTTCTAGGGCTTGGCTATGTTAAATACAGGGCAACTTTACAATTGATCCTGACTCTTGTAAAGATTAGACATTATTTAGAGAGACTTGAAGATAGAAAAACATAATTAAAGTACAATATTGCTAATAAAAGTAAATGTTCTTACATTTTAAATAAGTAACGGTCTGATTAAATATTAATTCAGTCATTAGAATATGTAGGTACTTGTGGTATAAACAGGAGAGGTTATACACGGATATGCTAAACTTTAGCAAAATTATTATTATTTCTTGGCACTTATATAGTCATATATGACAGACATTTTGGATTTTGGAGAATCTCAAAAATCCTGCTGACCCAGGAGTAATTGGTACTCCACGCTGTAATATATGAGTAGGAAAGAAATGTGAATGTTATATGTGAATTATTGACAAAATGTGATTCACTGTGCATTTTACAGTTATATATTGATAAAATAACACTGAGATAGAAACAACCTTATGAATATTACAGCATGTCTATTATTTGATTCATTCCTCATGCTATAAATGTTAATGACAATATTATTTTCCAAATATTTAATACATCTCAAATAATTTGCAAAGAAAATTTTATAGTTTCAGAAAAAAAATAATGACCATGAGACGTAGACATTACATTCTCTATGGTTCTTTGGTTTTTAGAAAATGTTGGAAGTCATTTTATAGCCCAAAATGGTTTTTCACTTACGCTTCCCCAAATAGCATATTTTTCTTTAAGAAGAAAGGATAGTTATCGTTAACCATTCAGTAAGTCAACTTTGTGACTGGGCTGGGGAGAAAATTTAATTCAGCTATTGTTGAATGCCATTATTACACTTTTCAGTTGTGCAGATATTAGATTTGAGAGAAAGTCTAACTCAGACTGGAAACCCCAAACCTTTTATGGCACTAAGATAATAAATGGTGCTTTATTGAGAGATATATCTTCTCTCATAGTGTAAAATTTGAAAGCAAAGTTATGTCCTCTGCAAAGGCCTTTATTCATCCACCTTATGCTGTATTAATAGAAAATATTTGAGTAAGCAGTGATATATTGATTCATTTCACTTGTTATTTGTTCTATCTTATTTTTCTTTATCTAAGTTTTAAGGAATATCACCCTAGAACCACAGAACATATTTTTAGCTTTTTTTATTTTAATATTTCTTTTGTAGTATAAACATCAACTACTTATGCAGCTGCTTTGAAAGAAAGAACTTTGGACAAGCAAACAAAACCCACTTCCTCCCCACTTGCTGTTAATGACTTATAATGTAGTATAATGATACTCGGTCCATTTTCTTTCTCTAACATTTTATTATACAAGGACGCCATTGTTTTTGCACAATAAGAAACATAATACTGTACTCTGCTTTTTTTTTCTTTCTAGAAGGCTAGTAGAATATAGATGTTATTGTCTCACAATGAAAAGAATTGTCTTTAAAAATCTTTTACATTTTCTGTGACAACAATCACAAAAAATCAATGTAGTTACAACCAATAAAGAGAATTTTCCTTTTTCCTTTAGATTCTTGTCAGAAGGAAGAAAGACACAGCTTTTAGCACACTTTCGAATGTATTCTGATACTTTGTATTTACAAAGGTGTATCTCGTTTTCCCCGCTGATCTTTTGTGTTGTGAAATAAGAAGGTACAGTGTGCCGTACTCAGCCTGTAGTCAGCAGCACAAACCCAGGAAGGCAGAGACGGAGATTTCTAAAATATAATGTGTAATATCAATAACTTTTTTGTTTGTTTATTTAATTATTCTTTAGACACGACTTGCAGGAATTCACTGACTTTCTTCCTCTGCTTGCAGAGTTGTTCACGAGGGGCATTGGCGAGTAGGTGCAACAATGATCCACAGTCTGAAGATCTATGTCAAACACCAACAGGGTTATGACATTTTTTTTTTCAAAATTATTTGAATGGAATAATAGTCTTTGTTTTATTCTGATTTTATTCTCAGTTCTTCACATGATATTTAAATAAAGGGCTAAATAAATATTTGTCCAAGAGGAGATACATGAGCTCAGAGAAATTGTGAAAGTTCTGAGTCCCACATTCTTCAATGAGGAAAATAAAGTGTGTGTGTGTGTGTGTGTGTGCGCATGTGTGTGATTTGTATACATATGTGTCTATAAAAAGGTTTTGTTCTTTAAATTGTAAAGTACCTATAGAAATGTAGGTAATTATTTTCATCATTTTTGCTAATAGAATTTTCATTGAAGAGAATAAAGAAAATAATCACCTTATGATATACTCAATTGTTATACTAAACATTAAACATTTAATATATATTGCATGAAGAGATTATAAATAAAAAACATGACAATATTAGTGTGTTTTCAGCTCGTGGTAAATCTTTTTAGCCTGAACACTACCCATCTACTCCCTGAGAGGCAAGCTGCAAATCATTTAACGCTGTCAATAAAATATTTGAGAAGAAAAAAAATCAATATTTTCACATGTCAGAGATGCTTTTTGCACACTGAACTGCTCGTAAATATTGATGTCAACCAACAACTCATTTAAAAAAGTAGCAAATTTAATATTTGGATTCTTCTTAGTTTTAGACAACTCCCGGGGAAGAGGAAAACCAAGGATGTGGAAGTGAGAGAAGCCCATCTGTGGTTTAGGCAAGGAGTAGAATTCTGTCTGCAGAGAATTTAAAACCAACAATAAAACAGAACCAAAGCTGGTCTGCTTTTTATTAACACCATGCCTCAAGTCAGCGATAAAATTTTCCTCCTAGGAAGAAAAAATTGTGTTATTTTAAGTTCTAAACAATTGCTATGGTTACTATTAAAATTTAATAATATATATATAAGCTTCAAATTAACACATACTCATTACACATACTCTCATAACATTGTATTCTATGTGGAATTTAATTCAATCCTCACTTTTATAGTGGAGCCCTCATCTATGCTTTTGTTTCAAGAGTAAGTTATTAAGATTTGGAATCATTTGAACTTGTCCACTCACAGTGCATAGCCTTCTTTAACACTGAAACAGAAATGAACAATAAGAGCCCACATATTGTAAAATAAAGGTAAAAACTTGAACTACCTGTTTTGTCATTATCTGTTATCACCTGGAGTTTCTATCTGAGTTTAAAATCCTTAAAGTATTAGGATTGATTCTAAAGAAGGTGAAACGGAAATATTACACCTTCTGGAATTTAGTACAAATTATTAATACATACGTCAAAATTTTTAAGTCTTTTCAAGAATACATATGATATCATGTGAAATAAATTTTCTGAAAATACAATTATTGAAAAAGTCTGTCAATCAACTATAAGTAATTGCAGATCTGACTATGCTATCTATGCTTTAAGAAAATTAAATAGAAAAGTTGTGGGTCAGTGGTAAAGCACTTGTGCAGCACAGACAAGGCCTTGAGTTTGAAACTCAGTACCAGCACACACACACAAATAAATCAATGTAAAAAACCCGAAAAAACACCTGAAAAAATTTACAGGTTAAAAGTTGATGTAAAGAAACAAGGACATGAGTTATTTGCAAGGATAGGATAGGGAGAAGAGAAGGTAAAAAGTTTTCAAACGTATTACTCACAGGCACCAAGTACCCAGAATAAATGTAAACACTGTATGACCGAAAAATGAAGTAAAACAATGAGAAGAAGAATAAAAATGAAAAGGGGAAACGGAATTTAGAGAAGGAGGGAAGGAAGGTGGTTGGGAAGAGCAAGGGAATTGAAAACAAATCAAGCTGTTTTATGTTCACACGCCGACTCCCTGAGATACAGGTAAGCTTCACACTGCAAACATATACTAAGCATATAAAAAATTACAAATACAAAGTTTTAAAATATTATATTACATCTACCAACTAATGTATGGGTAAGGGTTTCTTCTATAAAAATAGAGTAATTTAATTAAAATAATTCTTTTTATACTGTAGCAATAACTGAATTTATATGCATGTGTGGCTATATGCAAAGCAGCACAATAAGACATTTATTATTTTTTGTTTCTGATCATTATGTTTTTGTTTTATGATTATTATTTGATGATATAGTACTGATGATCTTTTATGACAAATGTCACATGAAGAAGACAATGTTGAAGTTGAGTATGTTTCATTCAACTACTATGGAAAGAAAGAGTTATTTTAGTACCAGAGGCATTTAGTTCTCAACTGGGATTTAAATGGCAGAAAGGGACTTTTTAAAATTTCTCTTTTAGGCTGGGAACTTAGCTCAGTGGTGCCACCACTTGACTCACAAGTGCAAGGTCCTGAGTTCCATCCCATATACAAAAAAAAAAAAAAAAAAATCCCTTCTGTGTTTTATATAGAGTTGTGCAAATTTGCATGGCATTGGATAATTGGAGAGGTCTTTGTTTTGGAATTTCCATTTATAAAAAGATGACATTAAGAGCATGAAAAATCAAGCTACATGTTCATGTAATCAACAAAGCATCATTCATATCTAGAATAAAATAGCAATTCAGAATAAAGATAAATCAATTAAGCACAAGAAGAAAAAGAAAAATGAAAATTTGAAAAGAACATTCAAATGTCATTGAACAAAATTATTCAATGTCATATATAATAAGGGAAATGTAAATTAAAACTGCAAAATGATTCTATTACAAATTCAATGGAAGAGCTTAAATTAAAAGATATATATAGTACCTATTGTTAGTAAAATGCAGCAAAGCTGGAATTCTTAAATAATTTGGTAAATATATAAATGTAAATTATCATAACACTTTGGAAATTAGTTTAGCACAGTTACAGAGGTTGATCATACACATACCCTGTGACACAGAAATTCTTTATAGGCTTTGTGAATAACTTCTAAACAACTAACTTATTCAACATTGAGTAAATGAACTATCTGTTGTTATGAACAGAATTGAATATTACATATGAATTAAAAAGAAAAATCTACTCAACTACAATAAGATAGGGGAATATTAATCTCACAAATATCTCATATATAGAATATATAGTTTTTATATAATTTAAGTTCAAAAGTGGGAAGAACTTATGAATAGTTTTACAAATCAAGATAGTGCTTAACTTGGTCACAGGTATTGGTGACTGAGAAAGATCTCAGGAGGATTTTTTGGTCTGCTGATAATACCAAATTTATTGAGACTGTCTATACACATAATTATACTTCAATAAAATTTTAATTAAAATAAATTGCAATTACTATAATTTCAATCATAAAGCAAATACAAAGAGACTCTACCTCCTTAGCACAGCTACACAGGTCATAATTTATTAAATAAAAAATTGACCTTCTAGTAAACTTTGGTGTGATATACTTGAACTTTTATATCTTATGAAGTAATTTTTTAAGCAATTTAGATAAAATTGGATTTTAAGATTGAGAAAATTCCAAGTGTTGCAATCATTTCTAATATGACAATTTAATATCACATTCATGACTTAATCATTATCTGACACAGAATTACTAGATTGCCTAGTGGAATTACCATTTAAAGAGATGTAAAGAATACATGTGTTACATTATTCTTTTTTTTCTTTTTTTGGTGTTACATTATTCTCAATGATGTCTTAAAATGTTCATTAAGGACAATTGCTTTGCCAGATACCTAATAGTATCTTTAAATCAGAAGCCAATGAAAGTTCTATATTAGAGTCATTTCGAAGAACCTGGCTTCTTCTAATTAGATATGCTATTATTTGTTAATACACCAAGTTTGCCCCCCAAAAAAAATCACAAGCACCCTGACAAATACTCCATGTAAAATTCCCGAATTTTCTCCAGAGACAAAGGATAGGAGAATGACAATAATGTATTATTATTATTGTAAGAAGAATAGATGTCTGCTTTTATTTTTTATTTATTAAGATTTCAAAGTGTTTAAAATTGATATAAATCCATTTTATGATTAACTCCAAAGATGTATGGAATTACATCAAATATTAAGTCACCATATTTAGAATAAAGCCCTACACTAATATTTGGAGTAATTTATATTTATTTAATCAAAGTTTGTATACATGGGTACTAAAGTTTACTAATTAAAGTAATAAAATTCTAAAAGCTTGAAAGACAATTTAACCAAGGTTAAATAAAGTTCTTTTATCAAGCATGAGATTTTTAAAAATATCTTTGTAACAGCACTTGTTGTTAAATACTCCTAAATTATAATTCTGTACTGAAAAGTAAGTAAATTTTGAGTTAGATATTGGTCATAAAGTATTTAAATGAAAATTATGGAGTTTTGCATATTTACAGCTCTGAAATTCTAAAAAGATTCTGACCAAATAAATATTGAAACACAGATTCAAAGTTACAAACAGCTAACACTTTAAGTTATTACAAATTCTAGGATGTTAATGATATATGTTCTCTAGTGTAAAATGAATATCATTTGTCTATTAGTTTTTTGATAAAACAATAAGGAGTATTATTCAGATGAAAGACTCTTTCCTATACTGTACATCCTTTGTCTACCTAAGTCATCTTAGAAGCCCTATAACCTGGTACTTGGACCCAGGCTCTTTTTTTCCCATTGAGTTTATTTGTACATTTTAGGTACACAATACAGTTACTTTCAGTATTAGGATCTTGTACATTTCCATGATGTATCTTGGTTCTTATTTTTTCCCCATTTCCCTGCCTTCCCTCCATCCTCTCCAACCTTCCCTATTCACAAAGATTTTATTTCCATGTTCTTACTTTTCTCATATTTTTTCTTTTCTGTTCTTTCCTTTCCCCTACCCCTCCCACTACCCCTCTGCCTTTAGATGTTTTCTTCCTATTTCACAATATCAATTAAACATTTTGATCCTTATTAACACTTTCAATTTTTTACACCAGAGAAGCTATTCAGTATTTACATGTGTGTCCTATTAATTTCACTTAACAGTATGGCCTCAATGTGCATCCACTTAGCTATAAGTATCTCTAGTTGCTAATTCTTTATGGCTGAATAGTATTCCATTTTATAAAAAAAACACATCTTTTTCATACAGTCTCCAGTTGATGGGCAATTGGGATGATCCAAATTTTAGCTGCTACAAACTGTGCCGCTATAAACATGGGTGAGCATATATCACTGTGGTATGATCCTTTTAATTCTTTTGGGAAGATACCCAGCAGAGGAATGGGGTCATATGGTTCAAATGGGACTTCTGATCCTAGCAGTTTGAGATATCTCTATATTGATTTCCACAGTGGTTGCACCAGTCTGCACTTCCATCATCAATGAAGAAGGATTCCTTTCTCCCCACAAGTCTGCCAGCATTTGTTGATTGATTTGATAGTAGCCATTCTTTCTGGGGTGAGGTGGAATCTGAGCGTTTTCATCTGCATCTCTCAAATGACCAGTGATGTTGAACATTTTTTTTTTAATCTTTATTTGCTGCTGTTAGTTCTTCAGGGAATATCTGTTCACTTCAGATGCCCATTTTGAATTGGGTCTTTGTATTGTGGGGGTTGATTTTTTTGAGTTCTTCATATATTCTGGATAGTAGATCTTTGTCTGAAGAGCAGCTGGTAAAAAATTTTCTATGATAACATAGCTCTGTTGGTGGTTTCCCTTGAAGTGCAGAAGCTTTATAATAAGATGAGATCCCAGTTGTTGATTCTTTGTGCTAGCTCCTGTGCTTTTTCCTATGCCAATAGGACCCAGGCTTGTAACATATTACAGATTGCTTCAGTGATTGTCTGCTTCCCTCTGGATTGTGAGGGCCTCTGATTACATATGCTCACAAGATCTTCTTGTTCCACTCATACAGCTGACCTACTTTTTTAGTGTAGAAAATAATTTTAATAACTTTGCTCAGCAGCCATTGCTTATTGTGGAAATGCTTTGAGAATTTTTAGAAACTTTAATATCCTTTTCTCCAGGACTATAAGCTCTGTTTTACAAGCCTAACCATTGTAACTCATTTTTAGGATACTGCCTTTAAAAGTAGTTTTTCAAAGCAACATTATGCAATATATTACAATATAATTCCCAGTTCTATTGTTCCGGTGTTTACTATTTTCCTGTGTAACGTATTCCCGTGTTCTTTTCTCAATGCCTTTATTTTACTGCATACACTTTAGCTAACTGCCATACAGACGAAGTTCTCTTACTGTTTGTGTCGTCTTCAGTGCATTATTTCTAGCATGGTAGAGCTTGAGGCGCTCTGCTATGTCGAAAGTTGCTTCTCGTGTTAGCTCAAGTTCACAGGATTCGGAAGAGTTCCTTTCATTCAATAGGTTGGAAATTCTGGCCTTAGTCAAATACAACCATTTTTTATTGAACATTGGGTAATAATGGCATTAACCTGCATTTTTCACTTACTTAATATTTAAGATATTTAGCTAATGAATCATATTTTCATTTCTGTTTTGCTTTTTATGCTGTGTTTAGTTGTGTAACAAAATTCCATTTAAGAAGTGAATTACTATTATCCTCTTTTGGAGCTGGAAAAATGTTCTGCAAAAGCCATTTACTTATCTTCAGAACACTAGTCAATCAACTGGTTCTTCTCACAAATATGATAGGAAAATCTTTGAAAGTGAGTTCACTTGAAGTTCATATTTTTGTCAACACTGACTTCTGAAAGAAAATTTAGTAAAATATTCTTGAATTTTTAAAATTGGAAAAAATTTGCTCAAATAAGGAGCAAATATATTAGTTTGAAATTTTTCCTTTGATACCCCCCCAAAAAAATCAATGCATGAATTTCTTATTCTACCACAGCTGTCATCATTGAAGGTGGACTTACAGATTGTATCGTTCAGCTATTACACATAGATGTGTGATTATGGAAAAAAGTTAATTTTACTTCAAATTATGTAATAGTTATTAAATAAATGTACTTATATTTTCATTAACCACGCACACAAAATATTTGTATAAATCTATGGTTTAATTGTAGGTTGCTACTAAGGAAGATATCCTGAGATACAAAAGCAATTTAAATAGCTTTGAGTCTGAAAGGGTTTTAATATCTTATTTCAATGAATTAGATTCTACTCTTTTAGAAATAATACATATTCTATTAATTATTTGCTGTATTGAAATTTTAATATTGTTGTCATAGTTTTTGCTCAAGAATAACATATTAATTTTTTGAAAAACAGAAATAACTTTGTTTTTAAATACAATTCTAATTAATTCAAGCATGCCTCATACTATTCTAAAATTTGAAAATACATGACAGACACAAAAACTCTAATATTTACTATGTTACCTAATTAATGAAATGTTAACTTATTATTCCTGGTAAAAATTGCTATATTATTACTAAAAGTTTTCTTGTGGAAAGTGAGTGAATATTTTATTTGTTTGTTTGTTTGTTTGTTTTCCTTTCTAAATACAAAATCATAATCAGGTACTTCATGCCTCAAAATTTTTTGTTCCTTGTAATTAAGTATTTGTCTATTGGAAAATACAGATATCTTTTCATCTTGAAATTGAAGTAAATGAAAAACCATTGTGTTACAGAACAAATGAGAAGGTCTGATACTCTGACATGCTATTTGAGAAGGTTTGTGAAGAAATCGCGACTGCTTGATGTGGTACTATGTTAAATATATTGATTTTCTTTATGTTTTTGATAGTATTGATTTGTTTTGTTTAATGAATTATCTTCAAAATTTGTATATGTATATACACAAATATATTATCAGATTTGAAAATTAGCATTTTATTTATATTACCAAATACACATATCTTGAAAACATCTTGACCTAATTAGTATTTAATAAAATTAATAGTCTTCCTACATCTCTTTGAATTTATATTTAATAGTAAATGACTAATTATAAATTTCAATGCTATTGTTTTCTTTTTTCTCTCCTTTCAGTTTGCTGAGTTGCTTGCTTGGCAGGTTTTTCCAAAATTCTGGATTTCCTGATTGTAGCCTGCTGCTTTATTTAATATCTTGCTTTCTACTTTATATTTCATGAAAATTGTGAAATATACTTTGAAGCCTGAACAGATGTGAGGTGAGGACTTCTCTGCATGGTAGGGTCTAAATTTGTTTTTAATACAGAAGATGTGAGATTTTGGGAGATGGAATGTTGCCAATTCCGACTGTATTTTCCTTGTTTGTAAGAGCTGATTGTCTCTTCATGAAACTTTTTCTCGAAGAGAATCTTTGCAAACCAACTCATAACAAAATATTTGCTGAAGACATTTGTTCCCCTCTTGAAAGCTGGCAATGTTTGAATTAGGCTCAATTTTTTTGATGAGCTACTTAAATAGTGTCACCCGTGAGACATGAGCAGAGGTTTGGCTATTGAGACACACCAAACAGTGAGTCCTAATCAGCAGTTTCTAAGCTTCTATTTGTGTCATGTCCTTCATTCTTAGATACAGGTTTATTTTTTTTTAAATCGTGTCATACAATAAACTTTCATAATTTAGGGGCAAACTTTCGTCAACTCTTGGTGTAACTTAGTGTCGCTTTGAACAGGCTTCCTTTATTTCCTACAAGTAACTGAGTAGAATGATGATCCCTGTGTTTGGGACTGGTGGCGTAAGTTTGGAAAGTACAGACCTGGTGGCTATTTAATGTCAGTTATGCTAGTATGGGTAAGACAGGTATTAGTCAAATAATTATCTGAATTGATGTATAGCTGTTAAATGAGAGCATTTTAAAGGAAAATCTGAAAATCTCAAAATGTAGCAAAAAAAATTATGAGGGCAGTTCTTGATGGGACAAAATTTTAAATTATTTAAACTTTAAAACTGGTAGATATTATAGAGGAACTCTATGCTTCAGAAGGCATCTGAAAGATAGAGACCTTACATTACTCATATTAGACATTGTATAAGAGGATTATTCCTGAAAGGGAGAGAGAGCTACGAGCTTTGGTTTCTATCTCAATACTGACTATAAAGCACAGGCCTTATTATCCTTCCTGTTCACTGAAATCTTTCGCACAGGGAACATTATGTAGGAGATAACTATCTTGTCACAGAAAGTATCCAAACATCCAAACATCAGCTTAATTTCCAATTGCTGTACAAACTAAACTATATACTAATTGTATTGACTGCATCAGTGTCAGGCCAACTTACTTGCTTCGTCTACAAATGCAGACAATTAGGCCAATGTAAAGCAACCATGAGCAAAACTATGAACACAAGCTAAACAAATTTAGAATCGCCAATTTCCCCACACTATAAAACATTTCTCTACAATAGCAAAATCATTTTGTGTGAGTCCTAAGACACTTTAGCAAGGCCAAAGACACTTTAATAAGAAGAAAATAAAAGATTTGATTGCTGTTATTAATAAACGAGAAACAAAAGAAACGAGAAGGCAGAATACAGGATGTAATTGAAGGAATAAAAATAGAAGCCTAAGAAACTTCTGCTTTTTTATTTAGAAAATGTGATAGTATGATACTTGCCTTGCTCACTTGCAGCCTTATTCAGAGACGATAAGTGTGATGGATGCGCCTTCCATATGGGAAGAACCTAAAGACAAGAAGCTGAGCAACTGCCCTCTTAAAGAAAACGAATCCTCAGCTCTCTTAATTGGACTCCTCTCCTCTTTCCTCCTGAAATTTCCACCCAGAACTTGCAGTGAACCACAGCAGTCATGGAACTTAGTGGTCTGAGTGACTTTGTATTCCCAATTCTTCCTGCTAGTAGTGCTCAAAAAATAATTTTAAAAGCACCCAATGTCCAGGGTGGAAAGATTCATGGCAAAGCATGACATTCCTTTCATTCAAAGTTGGTTAGAAATGAATAGTTATCACTTACATATAAAAGCTCCTTTCTGCCACTGTATCTCTTTCTTGTCATACTTTTCTCCTAGGGAAATGGGTGGTACTGATGTTATTGATATATCTACATTTTCACACCAAAAATTCAGTTTCTGCACAATACTGTTTTTGTCACTTTCTCGTCACTGAGAAACAATACCTGACAGCCACAACTTCAAGGGGGAAAGCATTATTTAGGCTCAGAGTTACAGCCCATGTTTGGCTGGCTCCAAGGCAAGAGGTATGGCAGAGGGCTTGGCATAGGGAAGCTGCTTATGTCATTGTGACCATAAAGCAGAGAAAAAGGAGGGGAGGTGGTGGGAAGGGAGATATATGCTTAATGGTCAGGACACCAGGGACATGTCTCTTTGGACCAGCTCCACATCCTAACATCCTAACTATAGCACCCCTAAAGTTTGGTCACCATTAACAAGCCAATTTTGATTTCATGACAGTTTTAGGGGACATTGTCTATCTCAACCCTAACCAATACATATTGAATCGTAGAAGTGGACCTTCCAATAGCATGACCATACATTTTTAGGTGTGGCATGGTGTGAGGACAATGTTGCATTTCTTTTGTTGGAGCCCTTCCAAAACAAAACAATTTAAAAAGAATTAAGATGTGTCATATACATGTATTAGCACCTCATACTAAATGGAAGCGTTATGTACTGCAAATATGTACTAATAATTTTTTTTCAAATCCTATAATAAACAGCCAGTAGAACAATGATATAGTACCAAATTGAATTTCTATAGAGAAGAAATATTAAAAGAAGGGAAACGGCCAACAGCATACATTGTGGATTAGGCAAAAATGTTTTTTTTTTTTTTTTTT
>NW_022900915.1:24285119-24337825 GCF_012274545.1 Fukomys damarensis
TTTTTTTTTTTTTTTTTTTTTGGTACCGGGGATTGAACTCGGGTCCTTATGCTTGCAAGGCAGGCCACCGAACCGCTGAGCTAAATCCCCGGCCCTTCAATATGTTTTCAATGTGAGTATCACATACAAGTACCTTACATTCCCTTTCATCATGCTGAAGTTAAAATTCTGGTGTGTATTTTAGCTAGATAGAATATCTCAATTTCAACCAGCCACAGGTCAGGTGATCAGCAGACCCATGTGCCTAATAACTAGCATATTGCAGAACATAGACAGGGATCACAGCATTCAGTTGGGTTATTTCTCTTCTTCTGGTAGCTACAGGGCTTGATCTAGCAATTAGGAACCTCTTCAAGAATTTCTTGCATTTGTAGAGCCCAGAACCCTATAAATGATGTGAACACACCCTTCTTAAGGAATTCAAATATCACTCTTTCATGTAAAGTCCATTCCATATTTTACAAATGAAATTTACACCAGCATCAATTATTTTATCCATAAATAGGGCATCTGAAACTCCCTTGCTTTGTATCTTTGGCTAAGGCTCGTCTTTACGAAATGTTTCCTTGGTTATCTAATTGTTAAAATGCTCCTGTTCTTCAGTTGGTAAAAAGTAATAAATAAGTAGAAAAGGGAAGACAATTATACTCTGTAAGCTTGTTAAGCATATAAACCACACACTATTTTTATGGGCAGTTAGTATGTGCAGGGTAAAACCGTGGCATTTCTATTTTGTTTCTGACAGAGCTAGGTTCCAATCCTACCACAACATATGCTTCTGTCCTTTAGCTCTGTACAACAGGAAAGCTTCTCAATTTCGAATAAGAGTAATCCCAATAGTACTTGAAATGAATTTTATTTGCTTTTGTATTTTCAATTCTTTGGGTCAAATTGTTTGCTAAGGATTTTACACTCATTAATTACTCACTAAATTATATAAATAAATCTTATGAAGTCATAGAATACATCCAATATTACTATAGATTGTTGACTGATTGATGGTTAGTATAATAAGATGATAACATTAATAACAATGATAATTACTTCACTATGTGCGAATCGTCTTCCTTCAGTTTTCTTCCTTGGTAATACTTCAGTTTTCTTCAGAACAGGAACTTCTTGTGACAAAACAATGTGTGTTATTCATTATACAAATACCCAGGGTTTAGTTTGTTCCTGAATTCAAAACTTTTGGTTCTCAGGTGTTCAATAAATAATGAATTTTCAAATGAATACATGATCCAAAAAGAGAGCATTTCAGAATTTAATGACCTTATAACAAAATAAGGCCATCTTGGTTACACTTCTCGTCCATATAGAGGGGTGCACTTAGTATGTGGTCCTCAAAATTTGTCAGTGCAATCCCAAAAAGATCAAGATTGGGTTGGCAGTGAAACCATCTCAGCAGTTGTTGAAATGAAGGATTCAGATTCATTGACAATAGGCTTGACTGCTCAAACTCTCTCACCTAACCCTCCTGAGAAGGCCTGGGCCCGTAGCTATGCCACCTGATTTTGTAATGGCCGGAGCAACTTGACATGCGTTTTTGGAAATATATGTGCATCGATTCACATAAAAGCTTCTATGCTCTTTTGCCTCTATGCTTCTTTATCTGCTGGATATTCACTGAATTGGTTCACTTTTCGATTTTTTTTCAAAATAATACATAACATTACATTTTTTGTGTAAGACATATCTACATCTGTAGATATAAAACCAACGACAAAGCCAGTTCTGAGCAAATATTAGAACACTTTTGTGTGTAAATAACAATATACATTCTGATTTAAAGTAATTCTTTTATAAGAGCAATTAAAATTCACTAACAAAGATGTGCAGCATTGTGTGTTAAATGCTACTCTGTATGAAAGTCTTCCCTTTAACTTTCCTTCTCTTCTCAAACTTGAATTCATTAAAATATTCCCTATGTAGCTAAATTTCCATATTTTATTAGTAGCAATATAATTGTTAATGTGGATATAAAAGTTTGTTTGAATTTTACATCATTATTTTACATCTGGGATGTTCATTTAAAGGTGTTCTGACTTAATAAGAGAAAATCATTGTATTGGCTCAAGAATTCCTGGTCTACAAATTTTAGGATAATTCCAAAGCCAGTATTGGAGATTCTGATGACAGGCTAGACCAAATAAAAGAGATCATAATTCTTTACACATGGTCATCTGGGAGAGATTATCTATGGAGTTTTTACTTAAAGGAACAAATGAGCTTCAAGGTTTCCTCTTTCTCTTTCTTTCTTTCTTTCTTTCTGTCTGTCTGTCTGTCTTTCTTTCTTTCTCTTCTTTTCTTTTTCCTCCATTCCTTCCTTTCTACCTTCCTCCTTCTTTCTCATTTCCTTTCTTTTTGTGTGTGTGCAAAATTTTAAATATTTTTGTCCTATGAGTACAAGAAGTGCAATCTTTCATTTATAGCTGGTATGAAAAAAAATCATTGCCTGAGGGGGAAATGAGTTCCCTGAGTGGAGAAGTGATGAAATCCACCCTCTCTCTGATCACCTGATGTGGGCCACGTAGCTCCCTTGTCAGGATGAGCATGCGTGGGCACAGTGCAGACTCTGGGCTCAGGAAGGAGCAATCCATGGGCATGATTTGTGTTGTGCACAGCACTTAGTATAAATAGCCCATGACCTCTCAGAAAAATGAAAAAAAGCAAAATACACCTTAGACATACATTGTAAAGAAAACACTAAAATTGAAGTAAATCTTCAAACTCTTGAACATTGCCAAATTATTCTATTTTCTGAACTATACAATTCAAAATTGAGCTACAGAACTATAGCTAGGCAAGTCTAAAAATATCTAATTCAGCCTTAAAGAATTTAATTATTTCAATTATTTTCCTAAAGAACATTTACAGAGTGTCAGTAATCCAAATTCAAACAAAAATAAAATAAAAATGTAATTTTCACTTTAATAAGCTCCATTTATTCTGAGATAAAACTATAAAATATAAGAATGGGCAGAATAAATGAAGTGTAAGTCATCAAGAGCAAGATCATTATTTTCTCATTTGAAAAGATCTATAAAAGGGCACAGTGCAGCCCTTGCTTTGTTAATTCACATGCATAAATATTTGAAGGTAAAAGCTTGAAAGGTACATCTGGTCCAAAGTTACAACAGTAAATGACAGCTCACATCACTGCTGGAGTCTATCTTTTCCCAGCATATTAGGCAGATCAAATTAAGTTTTGTACAGGAAGGAAGCACAAATTCAATATTTGTGACAACTAACTTTTCTATCTAATTACACAGATATCCTATTACTAATAGTTACTCTCACTGATTTTACTCTATATCCTGTATAAAATGATATATGCATGTATTATCTTACATTATATTACATTTATTAGCATTTTAAATATCTAAATACATTTTATTAAACTTGGAAAGAATTTTGTATTCTCTGATGCCGAACAAATTCTTATTTCCTGATCCTTAGTTTCCTTATTTGTAAATAATTGATTTGCAAAGACTGAACAAAAAAAGATAGTTAAACAGACATAATATATCTGCGGAAAGAAGAAATATATAAATAATCATTTGTATATCTTATTCTATTATTTCCCAAAATTAATTTAGTTGACTTCTTCTTTTCGAGACTTAAAGAGATCATAAGTAAAAGGTTTTATTTTCTTCTCCTACTTTTCCTTTCAGGAGCTGTATAAAAGAAAGTATTAGGCATTTGCTGGAAGGTATTTCACAAACAAAAACAAACCATACTATATAAACTAATTTTATATCAAGACTTAGTAATACATGCATGCCTTTGGCTTTTTTACCTTTTGAGCTATATACAATATTACAACTGACTGATCTAGCTACTTTGAATCTAGTTTGTCTCCATTGGATTCTTAGCAATTATCTGTTTTGATGAGGTAAAGAAATAAATCATATCAATTTTATATGAGGTGTTGACATTCATTGATTTAATGTTCCCTTAAAATCTTGCAGGAAGTCATCTTTATTTTTTGAAAGTAAGTGGACAGATATTAATGAACCTTTCCAAACTAGAGAAACTTGTTAGCATGGACTTCATTGTCAAAATTCCATGACTAAGCTGGTATGAAGAAAATTAGTGAATTTAATTTTCATTCTTTCTTCTTTTAATTAAGAAAATGATGGCTGAAAGGCTGCATGTAACTATGCTTTTGGAACTTGTACTGCTGATTTTTCTGTTGAAGATACAGTTCTATGGAGGAGGATGATTATTATTTCCTTTCACATATTGACCACATGCTATGCTTTCTGTCTTCACTAGCTAAAAGTCCTTCAAAAGCAAATCTTTGAGGAAAGATTTACTCTAAATAATTTAGGGAGAAGAAGTAGATAAACTATTGTGAACATAATAAATGATTAACATTCAGACACTTCTGCATTAATGTTTAATAAGATGTGTTGTAATGTAACATGCAATATAAATTTTACTAAATATATAAAAACATGAAGCATGAATCATTTGGATCACCTTTGTTATCAATTTTCAAAGTAGTCATAGGTAGGTAAACACTAACAGTGCATCTCTACAAATTTATAAGAAGTCTGTTTTTCTTTTATCTCATAGTTCCTTTCACGGCCTTTATCTTCTTGTCCTCTCAGCTTTTCCAATCACCCATCCATTATCGATCCTCTGCTATTTTTATTTCCAATTATCTTTAAAACCAGCCAAAGTGTCATCAATATGCCAGTAAATTCTATTTAGATATTATTACAATTTGAATGTATGTTTGCATATGAACATACAAACTACATTCATAGCCTATATACACCACTTCCTCTATCCAAATACATTTTTCCTTTAGACTTGTTTAAATACGGTGAGATTAAAAAAAAAATAAACGAAAGTTAAAATTTTGTTTTTAACCAAGATTCAATTATAGTGATAATTGATAGGTCACAGTGTGTTCATTCTAAGTGGGGGTGTATACTAGATTTTTTTATAGTAGAAAACACAAATATAGTGGAAAAGTTACAAATGTCAAATTTTGCCTTCAGTTATTTTTATTGTTTGGTGAAGAATTAACAAAAATTTTACTTCACTTGAAATCATATTGAAAGGTTATCTTATTTTCGCAATGTGACTAGCTATACTTTTTTTTTTTTTTTTGGATAGGAAACTTCTTTTTCCTCTTGGACGTATCAGTGCCACATTGAAAAATGTGAGAAGTTGGGAGGTCAAAGAATGTAGGGCTACATCATTTTGAAGAGACTGGAAAGGGGATTGAGTCATCTGGCCCTAAGGTTCTTGGGTGCTTGTGATTGCCCACAGCTTAACTTTCCTGAAAGTTAAGGCATAGAAAGCAAATGTGAGAATTAGACATGGATTAAAATATTTTTCAGCTCTCAGTATGCAACAAATAAACCTTTTGGCTGGAAAATTTATTTATGATTGATTAAGCAAATGATGCTTGAAAAATCTGATTCCTCTTCAAAATCATTGGCTTTTGTACAATGTTCTCACTTTGACTTTTGAAAAACCTCTTTTCCTTGCCAATTGTGTTACTTCAAATGTTTTTTTTTTGCATTATTTGTCTGTTGGATTATTTTATTTTACAGTATAATTTTAGTGTACCTGAAATGAAAGTAGTTTAATTTTTCTTTTCTATTAGAGGCTGGTTACACTGGTTCTTATATAAAGGAAGAAAATACAGTTTTAATGGAACTGTTGAAATCATCCCAAAGATTTCACAAACCTGAGTTCACTTGGCAGGTGAGCTTACTGAACTAAACAGACAATTTAATCGACAGTAAAGTTCAGGAAATACAGTCATAGAATAAGTTGATGCCTAATTTAATCGACAGTAAAGTTCAGGAAATACAGTCATAGAATAAGTTGATGCCTTTCAGGAATTGGTCTTTGAATTTATTTTGGTAAAGAAAAAAATAATAAGCCACAAAACAACTATGTAAAAGTCTTTCTCTGCATTTCTGAGGTGTAGGTCTTAACAGTTATTCCTGACTGTGTGCCCATCAAATATTCTCCTGCTGTCAAGTGTTTAAAGTCTCACATATTCAGTGGCACACACAAAATTTCAAGAACTTTTATTCCTGATCAAACTCTTAAACACAAGCACCTAAATAAGTACACAATTTGGTGAGATTTCCTAACTAACCAGATGACAATGTCATTAGTAACAAGAGATAAGCCCAGTAATTTCACTGAAAAAAGCCACTCATTTATTCTGTTTTCCCCAAATTATGAAGGCAAAATTGACAAAGATTACCTATATTTGCACCATACACTTTGATATTTTGGCATATGTATAAATGTGAAATAATTAAATCAGAATAATTAACATATGATCACCTTTTATTTATTTATTTTTTTTTCCTTTTGTGTTCAGAAGCTCTAAGGTAGGTACTTTCAGCGACTCACAAGTATTTTTTACTATTCACAATAGTCATCGTGCTGAACAATAGATCTCCAGAACTCTTTTTTTCTAATTAAACCTCTGTGTCTTTTGACCAATAGCACCTTATCTGATGTTACTCCCAGGCCCTTATACCAACCATTCTTAGCATTTCAAATAAGTTTTAGAAACCACACATAAGTGAAATCATGCAATATTTTGTCTTTGTCTGCCTGGCTTTTTCAACTTAACATAATGTCCTCCAGTTTCACTGAAATGTAAATGATAAAATTTCATTGCTTTTTAAAAATGAAATACTCCTCTGTGTGTGTGTAACCTGCACTTTCTTTATGTGTGTTACCTACACTTGATTATGTTGGCTCTTTTGAAGAATGCTGCAAAGAGGGGTACGGTTTATCTTCTCAATATACTGATTGTTTCCTTGTATACATACCCAGAAGTGGGACTGTTGGCTATGTTCCAGGTCTATTTTTCAGTTTTCTGAGGTCTATCCACAGTCATAACTTCATACATAATGGCTATATTAATTTGCACTCCCACCAACAGTGTATAAATGTTCTTCTTTCCCACATTCTTACCAACATTTATTGCTTTCCTCTTTTAGAGAACATTCTAAGGTGATGATCTCAATAGGGATTTTTTCCTCCTTTTCTTTAGTAAATGGTATGCCACCATAATTATTTAATTGATAATAAAGGTAGTACTTCTGCTTTATTTTATTAAGTAGAAAGTCTATATTGCTGTAAAATTAAATACATTGCCTGAAATATTTCATGAAGCTTTTAACAAAAATAATATTTTTGATTCTGTATGATGTACATTTAGGGAGAATATTTCTTAAATATTCAAATAAAATTAAATTTAGAAAGTTTTATTATTTTACCTTAAATTTGTATTTATAAATCATTTAATTTTAACATAATAAAATAGTGCTAATATAGGTATTGAGGTATTTCTAGTGTTTCTAAGAGATAATAGGTGGAAACTATAGATTTTCTACTCAATAATCAGCAATGATAGTCAAAGTGTAGGTACTGAAAAAAAACTCTCAATAAATATGAAAATAAAAGTGCTTTGCATTTGGAGTGTATTCAGGCATAAGTACCTTAGCACGTTCATGCACTGAGCCATACACTGTGAGTGAAACAAAAATAAAAACACTAGAGACTTTCCAGGGCCCCAGTATATAAAACTGCATGACATTGTGTTTTTCACGTCATGTCACGTAATTCACAGAGTACTAGGAGTTCAGATTAAGTATTACTTGTGGTTGCTTCAGTATTCTGGATCACCCCAACAAACCTATTGTTCTTTAAAGGTAACCAAGTGAAAAACATTACAGAAATCCTGTCCAAACTTTGAATAAATGCTGTTGAGATAAAACACTGAGCAATCATGAAACATGAGCATGTTGGAACTTCAAAGCTGCAATTAAATGCTACAGAATCATGATTAGTTCAGTAGTTTTAAAGAGAATGATAATTCTTGATCAGATCCAGTAGGGGGCAAACAACAAAGAACAGAACAACTCTGGATCTGAAGATATGACTTTGATGGATGCTGTAAAAGATTAGATCTGTGTGAAGTCTTTTTTGTCTGTGGAGATATGTGACTTATGTGATTGCTCCATTTTCTAGTTTGTTATGCAGGGTCCTGGCTGGATTTTTAGAATATATATGCATTGTGTTAATGTATCAAAATATTTCTTTTGAAACAGCATATACCATGTAGTTACTGTCATTTTTTGGTTTTCTTATTTCTTAAAACAATAATTTAACTTATTTAACTGATATCGAAAATATAAATATTGATATATTAGTGTACAATGTCACACTATTTAAAGTTTTATTTTGTTTTCAGCATTGGTGGTTGATCCCAGGTCCTTAGACATGCTAGATGAATGCTTTACAACACTACATCCTTAGCCCTTTTTGAATTTTTTTTGTGGTAGGGTCTCATTAAGTTGCCCAGGTTATCTTCCTGCTCCACTTTCCTAAATAGATGGGATTGCAGTTGTACAGTAATACCCCAACATATGTATAAATGTTTTGACACATCTAAAGTTGAAACATATCTATCTTCAAAAATATTTAATTATTTCTTTATGAAGAAAATATTTAATATTTTTCCAGATTTCTAAAGTATTGAGTACATCATTCTGCTACTTTATAATAGCACACCAGAATGTCCTGCTTCTAACTGTACCTCAGAACCCATTGTTCAACCTTTCTGCATTCATGCCTCTTCCCCAGTTCCCTTTGGTGTTGGTAAACACCATTTTATTTGCTACTCTATGAAACCAATTTTTCAGATTTTACAAATAAGTGAGATTGGGGAGTATTTCTCTTTCTGTTCCTGCCTTATTTCATTCAACCTAATGATCCAGTTTTATCCATATAGTCACATATATGGTTGATATTTCATTCTTTTTTGTGAATAAATAGTATTAATTGTACACCACATTTTTTTCTCTATTCATCAGTTGATGGGCAAGTTGTTTCCATTTCTTGCCTTTTGTAAATAGTCTGACAGTGAACACAGGAGGCATATGTTTCTTTGAAGTGCTCATTTGTTACACTGAGGAAAACTATTTTGGTTCTTTGAGAAAGGGTCTCACTGTGTAGTTGAGACTGACCTGGAACTCACTATGTAGCCCAGGCTGGTCTTGAACTCACAGCGCTCCTCCTGCCTCAGCCTCCCAGTTGCTGGGATTACAGGTGTGTGCCACCATGCCCAGCACACTGAGGAAAACTTTAAATTATTTGAATTTTTCAGGTTTTAATCACATGTTTCATATTTACTTACATCATATGTAAATAATTCAATGGCTTCATTAGTCTATAGAAAATGAAAGTTTTTTTTTGTGTTTGTTTCCCTCAATTGTTCTTTCAAGGATCCATTTGTATTCCTCCAATTTATTCCAAGAAAATGTTTAATAAATACTTATTAATTATACTATTGTTGAAGAATGAATTATTTATGAGGACGATCTTTCAATTTGAGCCAAAAACTTAGGATCAGTTAGTGTCCATACATATTTTGGAGTCTAACTTTGAGTCTGAATCATCACTTCTGACTTCCCATACTTAAGGATGAAGATTTGGGAGGTAAGAGTCAGTCGGATAGGGAGTTGGCAAAGTGTTCTAACAGTCTACTTCCTTGTAATTATCTTTACCCATTAGAATAACTTCGATAACATGGAAATTTTTTGAGATTTCAATCCTTTAGCTCCCAAAAAATAGTTAGGTGGGTGGGTGGAGCTTTTGTTGATTCATAAGAATGATCTAGTCATATGACAAAAAAGAATCTGCATTTTCCTGCAGGCCCTGGTTTGACTTGCCTGGAGTTGTCCTCTGTACCTCAAAATTTTGAGACAAATATAAAGTCAGAGTTATATGATCAGCTGTGAAACATCTTTTATTACCTAATATTTCCATTAATATTGTGCAAAGATGACATCTTCATTGAGTAATTATTATTTCATTTTTTCACCAGTAGACATATCTTGAGTACAGTGGCTCCTTAAATAACAAGGTCAGGATTACCCATAAGAACAAAGTAGACCTTGTTGATGACTGTATAAAGGCAGAGACTTAAAACTTATTATCTGTATGGCTTGATGTCTGAATGGTTTAATAAATTGCTGCACTGCTCTTAAACTGGCATACAAAATCAAGCAAAGCATTTTTTCTGTAAAACATGAAAAGATGAAGCACTTGTGATTGCCTCTGGAGGAAAGCCAAGGTACAGAAGGTACTGTCACAAAATATTTGAATCCCATGAATTGAGTTTGATATTTAAAGAGTGTCCTGGAGGTGCAAGTTAAGAATTTGACTCTGAAGGTACTATTTCTTTGCATCTTTTTTTTTAAAACCTGGGTGTCAAATATGCTGATTTCTGCAGGTTACGTGAAACTTGCAAAGAAAGCTTGCTGAATAAACACCTTAGCATACAAATTAACACTGCAGCACGGTATCATGACAGAAATCCTAGAAAGCAAATCCATCAGTAAACAAGAAGGACGATTTCATTGAAATTTATATAAGAAAGTGTGTTTCTGAAATTATTCATTTTCCTTTATAGGAAAGATCATATTTTATAAAAAAATTGACTCATCTTTTTATTCCAGTAGTATCATTAGGCTATTACCATCCATTAGGAACTCGTAAGAAAGTGTGTTTCTGAAATTATTCATTTTCCTTTATAGGAAAGATCATATTTTATAAAAAAAATTGACTCATCTTTTTATTCCAGTAGTATCGTTAGGCTATTACCATCCATTAGGAACTCTAAAACAGTAAAATAGTACGTGGATAAAATATGCATACATTTAGTGTTCGATTCATGCTGAGATACGAGTTAAGCTTAAATTTCCATTTATGGTTAATCACTGTTATCAAAATGAATATTTTTTAAAAGCATAAGGATATCTCATTGATTAGATGTCCACTCATTTTACTTTTTTGTCCTTACTGAATGTTTATTGCTTTTTGCTGCCCAACATCTGTATCCCGAATTGCTTCAAGTCATCTCAGATGCCTGTTTATGGCATTACTTCTAAGTTCACTCCCTGAAGTAATGTGTATTTAAATCAGGATATTTTGGGTTTTTTATTGATTAAAAGGTAATTTGTGACTATATTGAGCTAATGGAATTTATTTATTTAGCCCTCAGAACAGAGTACAGCAAGAATAATTTAGATAATTTTCTTCCATGGACAGTGTCTTTCTTCATAATGTCATGAATGGTCTCTACCCTCCAGAAACATCTATTGCCTATCTCAGTCAATTATTCATCTGTTATTTCTCTTTGTTTTATTCCTTCACATTTTTTCCATAAAAGCAATGTGAGCCCTTTTCACTACTTGATTTGGTTTATAAATTTTAGGGACAATGCATTTTGGAAATCTGAAGCTTTCTTCCTACCAAAGAATTTTAGTATCATTCTTTCTAATAAAGGCCAAAATCTGTAGTGATCAGGAAATATTCGTTTTCATCACAACACTTTCCAAGAATAGTGCATTTTAAAACTGTCATCTTGCAAATAGTACATAGAAAAATAATAGTAGTAGATTCATGATAGGATGTTGTTGGAATTGATTATTGACATATTGTAATAGGGTCACCAGCTTTTTTTAAAGCCTTTATGAGAAAAGTTTTAATAATACAGTGTATTCAATATAACTAGCCTAACAAATAGCAACAAAATAAGTATGCATAATATTTTACTATTATGCTATAATAAATGACAGTGATGTATGATTTCTTTCTTAATGTATATTTATATCACTCTCTCAGATAAATTTTGAACAGCATATCATCAAGGTAGTGCTTTGTGTTAAAGAATATTTATTCATATCAATAAATTTCAAAAAACCAAACCAAACAACAAAAACAACAACAAAAAAAGATTCAATAACTGTAGCCTGCCTGTTCCAAGCCAAGTATAGGCTTGAGGTACTTGGTCAGAAGGTATTGTGGAGTAAATATTCATGCAGTTCTTTAGTACTGTTGACATAAATTCTATAGGATAATCTTCATATTTATTTACACTAAAATAGATTTCAGGAGCCTAAAATGTTATGATACCATTTCAATGCACTGCTAGATCTTGTAAATATATACAGTATTCTTAGTACTATCAGAAATTTCAAGGATATGTGTGCTTTTATTACTTTCATTTGATTTTCCTTAATATTAAATGAATTCTGTAAGCACACAAAACTCAGGCAACATCTGATTAGTGGTAAGTATATTCGTATGCAAAAAAGTATTTTAAAAATTAGAACATACATAAATATATCAGAGTGAGAGTGATGTTTATAAACAGACCATACCAAATTCTAAATTTATTTCTATTTTTAAAAATGATTTTATTTGCTTCTTCAGAAACTTTTGTACGCAAATACCAAGAAATTTCTCAAGGCACAATGTACTTTATGGAAAAGGTCTAAATTATTGAAACATGAGATTATTAGATTTCAAAAGTAACAAAACAAGAATTGGAACAAAATATTTATGTACTAACATATAAATATAAGATATGAAATAATTCTACAGGATATACACAAAGACCTTTGTGGGGTTTTTTTTGTTTTTGTTTTTTTTTAGAAAAAGGTCAGGCTGGCTTTGAACTCACTATAAAGTGCAGGCTTCAAACTTATGGTGATCAGCCTCCACGTGTGATGAGCAACCACAAAAAATATATGAGATTATATTCCAATAGATATTATTTTGTAAGCAAAGGACCACTGATCTAATTTTGCTCTTTAACCAGATATTAATTTCTTACTAAAGTTATGTAGCTGTGATAGGTAGCAATCCTTTAGTAGCCTTCTTTCTTTATTGGAAATAAAACCAGCTTGGGGAAGGCCATAGCTAGAGTAATTGAGATATTTAAAATTTTATTGTCTTTCATGTTTTCCACATCTGAATTGTCTTCATAATGAGGATATATTCAGTGCTTTAGCCTGGAGTAACTATTTAAAGTCGGAGAATTTGTAGGAAATGAAGGTGACTGTCAATCCATGCAATAACTAATTTAAAGACAGGAGACTTCCTCCTGAGGGTTCCAGAAAGAAGCTGCCTATTCACAGTTTATATTAGCATCTGGTCTGAGTATAGTTCTCGTCACAGCAAAACCTCAGGAACTTATGAAGAAGTAGGAAAGTTGTTTAAGGGAGCTAGAGAAAGCTGTACTAGATAACAAGTGGCTGGAGAAAAGCAGAATCAAAGGGCCTCTGAGATTCCAACAATGAAAATGGCGTGTGTTCTCTAAGGAAATCATGACAGTATCCTATAAAAGCTGATAACAGGACCACATAGATAACAGTTTTAGCAATTAGCATAAATAATTTTTGCTTCTATTAAAACAAATGAGATTTAGCTCAGCAGCACAGTGCCTGCCTGGTAAGCATGAGGTTCTGTAAACAAAGCAAAACAAAACAAACAATAACAAACAAACAAATGGTAAAGTAATATTTTTAAGTATTTTGTCATTTGCCTTTTTGAATTCTATCTTTTCTGCTAAAAGGGGAAATTTTTTCTTCTTTTTTTTTCTTCTAATATTTCTTTTATTTTAAATATTGTCAAGTATCTTTGTTATAACTAGTATTTAGACATGTTATTATTCTTGGGGTTTCCCAATTGCTTAATCTTAGGTGAAAATAATTTGGCTTTTTTTTTCATGGAAAAGTTAGTAAGAAATGCTTTTCATTTTCCAATCTTTGGTTTTCTAACTTTGTGACCTTGAATTTAAAGGCATCAGAAAAAAAGGGAAGAAAAGAAAATCTGGCTAAGGCAGCGAAGGCATTTGTAAAGTCTTCTCTCTAATTGAATATTATCTGATGATACTGTTAAGGTCCAAAAAAAATCTAGGATGAACTTAGCTTTTCTCCTTTTAGGATTGGAAGTTTTAGATTAAGCTTTATATTTTTAAATGGCATTGTAGTTGTAGAAGAAAATAACTAATAATTACAAAGATTTTCCATATACCCTGAAGCAAGTTCTCCTATTTTTGACACCTGACATTAGTGTAGTACACTTGTCAAAGTTCAAAGAAAAATCACTGTAGCTCTGACTCAAGCTCAAAATTAATTCATATTTTCTTATTATCTTAGTTTTCTTTCCAGATTACCATTCAGGATACACTTTACACTCTTGGATCTTATCTTCTTTTACTTTTCTACTTTTTGATGACCTAGACACCCTTAAGAATTAATGGTGAAATATTTATTGGAAATTTTCAGGATTTTTTTCTTATAATTCACCTGTTTCCACTGAGTTCTAGATCTGGCTGAACTGAACTACATGCAAAGAATGATTCTCATCATGTTTTATTAAAGGCTCATAATACCATGAACACCATTTATCAATGTTGCTTTTGAACTGATGAGGTCCTCTTTGTCTTATTTGCCCATTGTGAAGTTATTCTTCGGAACTATGCACAGTTCACACATAAGAAATGCAAAGTTTTGTTTCCTGTCCTGAGGTTCAAGTAACTTCATAAATTATTTGTGTAAGTCTTCTGTGAAGTTTCTTCTCTTCTCTCAAATTTATTTATTTCATCTATTTATACAATGTATTGCATAATGTATGGAATTATTTTATGCCTTGAATTATATAGGATTACTTTATTTTCTCGCTCAAAGTCTTCCAGTAACATTGGCAACTTGGAAATCATTTAGTGTGAATCATTTCTTTTTTATTTTCCTGGTAATAAAATCTGCTCCTGGTCATCTTGCAAGTGTATTTTCTGCACCATTTCTAATATCAGCTGTTTCTCCATAGAGCTCTGGTACTTTTGATTTTAGAATTGTGTTGACATCAAGGTCTAACTTATCACACTAGATATCTGACTAAACAATTTTGATAGGAACACCATTAGGGAAATCTCTGGGCTGATTTGATTTAGTCTAGATAACTTATGGAGACTAACTACTGAAATCCTTACTGAGTTTGGTAAAATACTGCCAGCTTTTCAAGTATTTAGATACATTTACAGCATAGCATTTACACACGAAAGAAGTGGACAATAAATTGGAAGTTTATTGACCTACCAAAACCCATATAGAAATGTTAGCAAGTGATAGACAAATAATAATAAATTGAATCTTTTTTTCATTGAGTTATTGGTACTTTTTAAGTATACAGTACACTTCCATTTATCATTGGGATGTTGTACCTTTACATGACAGGTCTTGGTTCTCATTTTTCCCCTTGTCCCTGCCCTCCCTTCACACCTTTCTCCTACTTACAAAGACTTTGTTTCCATTTTTTCCTTTTCTCATATTTTTTCTTTTCTCTTGTTTCCTCTCCCCTACCCATCCCATTTCCCCTACACCTTTAGCCATTTTCTTCCTAGTTCACTTTGTCAGTTATACAATTGGGGTCTTATTTACACTTTTAGTTTTTTGCACCAGAGAAACTATTTAGTTTTTACACGTGTGTCTTATTTTTTTCACTTAAAAGTATGGCCTCAATATGCAAACATTTTCCTATGCATGACTCTAGTTTCTCTTTCTTTATGACTGAGTAGTACTCTTTGTAGAAAAATCACATCTTCTTTATCCCTTCTCCAGTTGATGGCAATTGGGCTGTTTCCAAATTTTAGCTATTAAAAACTGTGCCAATATAAACATGGTGTGCATATATCACTGTGGTATGATTCTTTTAATTCTTTGGAAAAGACATCCAGCAGAGGGATAGCTGGGTAAAATGTAACTTCTAATCCTAGTTATTTGAGGTATCTCCATATTGATTTCAGCAGTAGTTGCACCAGTCTGCACTCTCACCAACAATGGAGAAGTGTTGCTAACTCCTGACAACCATGCCAACATTTATTATTGGTTGATATCTTAATAGCAGCCATTCTTTCTGGGGTGAGGTGGAATCTCAGTGTTGTTTTCATCTGCATCTCTTGAATGACCAGTGTTGTGGAACATTTTAAAATTTATTTATTTGCTGCTTTTACTTCTTTGAGAAATGTCTGTTCACTTCAGATGTCCATTTTTGATTTGGGTCTTTATATTTTGGGGGCCTGATTTTTTTTCTCATTGAGTTTATTTTTACATTTTAGGTATACAGTACAGTTAAATTCATCATTGGGATCTAGTACCTTTACATGACAGGTCTTGGTTCTCATTTTTCCCCTTACCCTGCCCTCTTTCATCCCCTCCTCCCTTCCCTATTTACAAACACTTTATTTCCATTTTTTTTCATTTTCTCATTTTTTTTCTTTTGCCTTATTTCCTTTCCTTTACTGTTCCCACTTCCCCTACATTGTTAGCTCTTTTCTTCCTATTTCACATTGTTGATTATACCATTAGGATCTTATGTACAATTATAGTTTGTCAAACCAGAGAAACTATTCGTTATTTACAAATATGTGACTTATTTATTTCACTTAAGAGTATATCCTGAATATGCAACCATTTTCCTATGAATGACTCTAATATCTCATTCTTTATGGCTGAATAGTATTTCATTTTATAGAAAAACCACATCTTCTTTATCAAATCTCCAACTGATGGGCACATGGGCCCAATTTATATATTATAGATAATAGTCCTTTGTCTGATGTGCAGATGGTAAAAAATTTTCCCACATTGTAGGTTGTTACTTAGCTTGCTTCATGGCTTCTTTTGCAGTGCAGAAGCTTTTTAATATGATAAGATCCCAGTTGTTGGTTCTTTGTGCTAGTTTCTGTGCTACTGAGAATTTGTTCATATAGTCTTTTCCTATGCCAATATCTTTGAGAGTTCTGCCCAAATTATCTTCCATCAAGTTTAGTGTTTCTGCTTTAATATTTAGATCTTTAATCCATGTTTATTTTAATTTAGTGCATGGTGAAAGATAAGGGTCTAGTTTTAATCTTAGTCAGGCTGAGATCCAGTTTTTCCAACACTATTAAAGAGGCTATCTTTCCTCCAGTGGGGATGGTCAGCTCCTTTGTCAAAGATGAGGCAGCTGAGTATATCCGGAGTTGTTTCTGTGTTTTCCAATCTATTCCATTGATCCTCACCTCTTTTTCTTTGGAAGTACCATGTTGTTTTTATCACAGTGGCTTTATAGTATAGTTTCAGGTTGGGGATTGTGATAACCCCTGTCCTGTCTCTGTTGCCTAGAATGGCTTTTGCTGTTCTAGGTCTCTTCTTGTTCTAAATGAATTATTGGGTTACTTTATCTAGTTCTGTGAAATATACTATTGGAATTTCAATCAGGATTGCATTGAATCTGTATAGCAGTTTTCATAGTACGGCCATTTTCACTGTGTTGATTCTTCCTACTCAGGAGCAGGTAATATCTTTCCATTTTCTTATATCCTCTTCGATCTCTTTTTTCAGAATGCTGTAGTTTTCAGTGTAGAGTACTTTTGCTTTTTTTATTACATTGATTCCTAGATATTTCCTTATTTTGTATGTTATTGTGAAAGGAATTGATTTCTAATTTCTCTCAATGAGTCTGTTATTTGTGTACCAGAAGGCTATTGGTTTTTGAGTGTTGACCTTGTATCCAGCCACTGTGGTGAAAGTGTTGATTATGTCTATAGAAGCCTTTTGGCAGAGTTTTTTAGGTCTTCTATGTAAGTATCATATCATCAGCAAATAATGACAGTTTATCTTTGTCTTTTCCTATCTTTATTGCTTTAATTTCTTTTTCATGCAAATTGCTGTGGGTAATGTTTCCCATACTATACTGAACAGGAGCGGTGATAGTGGAGATCCTTGTCTTGTTCCTTATTTTAACATGAAGGTTTTCAGTTTTTGGCCATTGAATATGATGTTGGCTGTCGGTTTTTCATAGACAGCCTTTATCAAGTTCAGATGAAGACCATCTATTACAATTTTCTGTAGGGTTTTTATCATGAATGGGTGTTGGATTCTGTTGAATGCTGTTTCTGCATCTATTGAGATGATCATATGGTTTTTGTCCTTGACTCTGTTAATATAGTGTATTACATTTATTGATTTATATATGTTGACCCCTCCTTGCATCCCTGGGAAAAATCCAACTTGGTCAGGGTCTATGATATTCTTGATGACCCTCTGTATTCTGTTTGCCAGTATCTTATTAAGGATTTTTGCATCTATGTTCATTAAGGAGATTGGGCTGTAGTTCTTTTTCGAAGTTGGATCTTTCTCTGGGTTTGGAATCAAAGTAACACTTGCTTCCAGGAATGAATTTGGAAGTCCTTTCAATTTCACTGAAAAGTTTAAAGAGTAGTGGCAGTAGATCTTCTGTAACTGTCTTGTAGAATTCAGCAGGGAAGCCATCAGTACATGAGGTTTTCTTAGATGGTTAATTTTTAATCACATTTTAAATTTTACTGATTGTAACTGGGGTGTTTAGAATTTCTTTTATCTTCTTTATTCAACTTTGGCAATTCTTAAGTATGAAGAAATCTGTCCATTTTTTTCTGTGTTTTCCATTTTATTAGAGTACAGGTTCTCGAAATAGGTATTGATGATCCTCTGGATTTCTGCAGAATCTGTTGTGACTCCACCTTCTTCATTCCAGTTGCATGGATCTGAGCATTTTCTTTGCTTTTTTTTTTTTTTGACAATGTTGGTAAGGGTTTATTGATTTTATTTATTCTTTCTAAAACACAACTCTTTGATTCATTGACTTTTTCATATTGTTCTTTTAGTTTCCATTGCATTGATTTCTGCTCTGATCTTTATATTTTCCACTCTTGTACGAGCTTTGGGTTTTTCTTGCTTTGATTTTTCTAGTTCTAATGGAAGGTGATGATCGCTCCAGCTTACCCACTACAGGGGTCTGCTGTGCCTTTACTGAAGTTGTCCACTTCCGAGTTATCTTCTGGAGCTCAGTGAATGGCCTTTATGACCACCTGTGCCTCTGCAGTATAGGTCCAGGTACTGGCAAAGCCAGGAAGCCTGAGAGCACAAGGTGGGAGGGTGGATGCTGCAGAGGCGCCCATGCAGCTGGGCAGTCCACACCTGTCTGCTCAGATCAAGTTTCTAGGGTGCTGGAGGTGGGGCAGCAGCTGGCTCCCTGCACCACTGAGCCATCAAAGAGAATCTTGACACCACGGATGAACATAACACCATTATGATTCAATCATCTTCCAAAAACCCCAACTCTGAGCCTGTAAGTCTCTTGGGGGCATTTTAAATGAAAAACAAAGCAAATATTTCCTGTAAGAGGTAAAGAACAAATGTTGCAATTTGGCAGAACATGAAAAATTATGATTTTTTTCAATTATGGCAGAATAAGAGATTTGAGTAGCAATGTCCAACAAAGAGTGAAACCCGTAATGGGACCGAGAATATGAAACGAGCACAGGGGGATACTTTCACTTAGGGTTTCTTAACACAATCGGAATAACCATAGGTGCTTATCAGCTCAGAATCAACATCAGAACTTTAGACTCCCACACATATGATTTTCATTAAAGTAAATATTTTAAGGGAGTCAAAGATAGAAATTGTTAAAAGAGCTCTATGTTTTTATTGTATACTGTGTCTCTTTCACGATGCTTCCTTTTTCACATTTGCTCACACATATTTTTAGAGACACTAAGGACTGAAAATAGATATATTTAAAATGTATTGTTCAATTACTTCATGGTAATTACTAAAATTCTACAGGATATAAAACTAGATAAAAGGAAGATCACCCACTTGTCTCCATCCCGACTCCTGTTCTCACTCTCATCTTCTTTGCTGGGAAGTATCTTTATGACAAAACCTTCTTAATCGTTTAAGCATATTGCATACATATTATGACTGCGATAATGATATTATTTCACATGTGCTAAGTAAACATAAGTCATGGGATAATGTTTTCCATATTCATTCATGCTCATCTTTCAAAAACTATTTAGGTCATGCTATTAATATTTACACAATAATACATTAAAAAAATAGCCTGTGTCCTGAAGAGTGAGGAATTTGTTCAATTTATAACACAAAGTGACAGAACTTACTTTAAAATCTAGTTTTTTAACACTAGAATCTATATTTTTTTACATAATGCTTTTATTCATTGCAATTATCAAATTCCTTCCCAATTTGCCTTCAATAATAAATATTTCCTATCTCATTGTGTATTGGAATGTATAGATTTTCTTAACACTTCCAACGGTTGCATGGAACTTGATTTTAATTGCGATTGCTTCATTTTCTGAATATAGTAATTTATGAAAACCTATTTTATTAAAGCACATGTATGCTATTCACAGTTTCAAAATGAAAATCTTTGTAAGTAAAGTTGTATACTCTTGTTCTGTATTAAGTTTTGGATATACTTATAGAAATAGAACAGCTGTGTTGAGACCTTCAGCATACAATTGATAAGATCAATTTTACACAGATATTCTGGTTGTAAAACAATTTACTGAAAATTAATAATTGGCCATATAATAACTGAAAAAATCTTATTGTTGTCTGATTTGTAATTATTTAAGTGTAAGTAGCTTGGAGTATACTTATAATTTTTTTTGGCCATTTATATTTTTTTCTATTAGTTCTTTGTTCATGCTTACCTGTCTGTTCCATTTCTGTGAGTCCTAATTTTTTTTTTTTTTTTACTCTTAAGCATTCTTTGTGTACTAAAAGTATTCATATATATAAAAACTAAAACTTTGTTATGGGTAATTGCATTTTTATTTCTCCATAGGAAGTTTACATATTTCCATATATTTTTTAAACTTTTCATGTAATCAAATTTAACTGGCTTTTTGCTCCTTGACTTTTTTGGTACTGGAAATCAAACTTGGGACCTTGTGCTTGACAGGCAGGTGGCAGAACCACTAAATCCCCAGCTGCTTTTTGACTTTTTAAATCATAGGCCATACCCAATGTGAGTGTAGGCAACATCCACACATTTCTCCCTAATTTTATTCCAGGTTGTTTATTTTCTTTTTTACAAATTTTATTGATTTGCAATTTATTTTTCATTTTTACCTTTGTCTAGCAAGTTGACTTCAATTATGTATTAAGTAACCTCACTTTTAAAAATTGATTTTAACAATGAATGTAACTGTACTGTATCCCTAAAATGTACCAATAAACTCAATTAAAGCTGAAAAAATTGATTTTAAAGGTTCCTGTATAATATATTAAATGTTTATAAATAAAACAAAATAAAAATAAACATGGTAAAAATATTACAGTGCTTATAGATTTGGAATCATCCACATTTACTAAATTGAAGGAAGTTATTTTCAAAAACGTAGAGCTACATGTGCAAATTTTGCTAATGAGCCAAGAATTCAAAACTGCAAGTAGTGAAAAAAGCCTGCCATTGCCAATGTATAGAAATACATGAGAGGGAAAAAAAAAAACATAAATTTAATCTTAGTTTTCAAGGTTATGTATTCCACACTATAGAAGGAAAATTGTTATATTTTCCCATATTATTTTAGAATTCTAGATATAAAATATACCTGAAAAGTTTCTTGATGTAATTTACGAAGTTGTCTGGCTCTTTCTACCATTTTCATTAAGCAAAACTACATGAAGTATAGGAAATCACAATCCAATTGCTACAATACACAGATAATAAAATAAAGCATATCAAATCCCTACAACAGAACACTGATGTTGAACACAAATGTTGCATGATAATAATTAAAAATTTACCTCGTTAATAATCTTTCTATTATTATCAATTTCTATTATCAACGTTTTTCTATGAGAGCTCAAAAAATAATATAATCCTGAGTTGGTTAAAATTTTGCTCCAAACAGTGTATCTCATTTAAGGCTGCATGATCCTTATCTCAATGCATTAGACATGAGATTGTTGATGTTCTAATTGGATGATAGACTCCAGCCTCAAAAGTTTGTATGATTTTTTAAAGGTTTCTGCAAGAGCTAAGCCATAGTTCCTGAGTGCGTGTGACGCATGCATCTATCAGCCTCTGTGTTTACACTTGTACATGGTGAGCTTATTTGTTTATTTTTAGATGTAAAGCCCCTTTGAGTATGAAAGTGTATAAACATGAATCAAGAATAAAGACTATGACAGAATTCTGGAGGGCAATATTTAATTTTGCTTTAAGAATATGTTCTCAACGTTTCTCATGTGTTGAAAATGAAGCCTGTAATTTCCCAAAGGTGTGTAGGGGAAAATAGATAATACTGGGAAATTCATGAGTTACTTATTCTTCTATGGTGGAAGTTATGGACATGAAATTAAAAATTGTTTCTGTAAGTTGTAGCATTTAGGAATGTATGGTAAGATGTCTAAACTGAATATAAACAAATACATCATTAAAAATTCAGTAAGTTCATTTCTTTCTCAGCTCCTAGCCTGACAGAAACAAGAAACCATATATAACAATTGGATCAGAGGGATGGCGGTTGTATTTTTCTCCTCACCCCTCAGGATTGCGAGTTGAAAGAATGAAGAAATAAAAGCAAATAACAGTGACTTTTGGAAGAACTCTGATCAGATGTGTTCTCCTCAGTGAGTGTCTTTCTTTACTTATTTAGTGGGAGACTTTCGTCTAGATGTGGAGATATTTATTATTTACCACTGAAGTTTTACTATACCTACTAACTTCAGTAGAAAGCGACATCTGAAAATAAAATAAATTAGTAAAAACGATTGAAAGTAGCAAATATAGACTATTTTAATTTGAAAATTTAATGAAAATATTATTTTGTGTTATTTTGCCTACTTTGTAGCCACTCGGTGTATCTCTTTTCTTTGTCCTTAACTTCATTATCTGGAGTAATCTGCCGCATTTCCTGTCTTTTGTAAATCTTTCTTTGAAATGAATCTGGTAGATTTTTTTTATCATTGCAAATTTTAAATTTCTCTCTAGTTATGGTATTTAATAATTAAGAATGTATAAAATAGATAATCTAAATCTTATAAGCCATTTCATACAAATTCATTTTACTGTTCTTTTCATGGATTGATATATTGCTATTTTGAAGTTATGAGAAATTTATAGATCAATCTGAAAAGATGCAGAGCTCCTTCAGTTATCCTAATCTTTAATTCGCTTTTCTCTTTCTTTCAGAGCTATATCTTTCACACCACTAAATTGTGGCTGAAACGTTTAGATGAGTCATTGCTCATGTTATATTAGCCGTATACATTCAACTGGGTGCAGAGAGAGAGGCAGCTTATAGTCTGCAAGTTTGATGAACCATAGCATAATACGTGAAGACATGGCGAAAGATGATTTAGAGAAACACCTGTTGTATAGATGATGGGGCATCCAGAGTTCTAGTAAGATTGTATGCAACATCTTCTAAAGTGAGAGAGTGCTGTTTTAAAACACCTCTTAGAAGACTGAGACAGAGCTAAGAGTAAAAAAAAAACAAGGAATAAAGCAAGAAGGAAGGAAGGAAGGAAAAGAAAGAAACTGTAGGCTTCATTTATCAATTTGAGCATTTGAAAGTAAAATATTATTGGGTAATTACACAAAATATCTCAAGAGTGAAAGGCACTGATTACTACCATCCTTACAAGGAACACTTACTTTCCTACTTTCATATAGTTTAAGCAAATTTCTTACAATCACAAATAACACTAAACTATCATCTCGGTTTTAGTGTGGTGTTGGATTCTCTGCTTTTAGGCGATAACAATTTAGGGCATTACAATGTATAGAATTGAGGGCAGGGGATTTAGCTCATTGGTTCCTCTGCCTGCCTTGCCAGAGCAAGAACCAAGTTCGATCCCCAGTACCAACAACAAGAAGCAATGTATAAAATTGACCACATAGCTGTTTGTAGTTCACAGATAAATCTCTAAAATAACATAAGAATTATTATGGTAGTAAAGAAACAAAAGGTTGTGCCTGGAATTAAAACAGATCACTCTATTTACCTTTTTGCTTTGAGTCTTTCTTAGTCAAAGTCCTGAAAACTATGTGCAATTAATAGCTAGTTGTTTAAAGGAATGTAGATGCTATATGGCTTGTATTCATGCCTTTTTGTCTCATTCTATAATTGACTTAAATCTGACAGTGAGATGGCTTAAAGTGCCAAGGGTCCAGGGTTATTGTCTTGGCATTTAGTTTATGTGCCAGGGGCATATATGACCCAGTGAGAGATTAATATGGGCTATTTTCCATACCTAGAATGTAAACTCATCCAAATATTAGTTTGCATTCCCACATGATTTGCTAACTCTAGTTCCCTAACATTAGTCAGCAAAACATCTAAGGCAGTGACGGAGAGGCTGGATATGTTCAGTGGTCGAATCATCAAGAACAACATAGAGCTATCAAAGCTAAATTTGAGATAAAGCCATAAAAGGAATAGAGATGGACACTAGATAACTTTTTGCTTTTCATAAGAATTTGGACAGAAATTTTCACAGTTTGTATTAATTTAAAACATTGCTAATTTTAGAAAGAAGGACTTTATTGTTACAACAAAGAGATAATTCATATGGAGTATTTTTTTCTCCCAAACTATATTCACACTGGAGATTTTGATGCAGTGATAGAACGCATATCTGGGTTCCATCAATGGTACGAATGTGATGAAAGGTGACTTCAGTGAGCCATGAGCCTATGTCTCACTCCTAGTGGTCTTTTAGACCATACAATGTAAGAACTTCTTCTGTGTTCTTTTTCCAAAACTAGCAAAAAGGAGGTCGGTGTTTATTGTGCAATTTGTGATAGTAAACTTTTATTTATCAAATCGTTTCTATAAAGAAAAATAAAGCCAGAAACCAGTCAATTGTTGAATGTAGTTGTTTGGTACAGTTTGATAGAAATGTCTTATATTCTCAAACTAGAACAAAAATATTGTAGAGAGATAATCTTTTTTCAAATATATAATGTATGGCATTATGACATTAAACATATACATACCAGAATTTAAAAAAGTGAAAAAGCAAATACAGTGAAATCCCGGAATACTTTGGTTCACAACTACTTCTGTTTACCAATAATTTGATTCATAAACAGAAGCAAAATTTTGCTTCTTTTTACAAACTCCAGAATGGGTTATAAACACGATCAGGAAAATCCTCCCCCAGATCCACAGAACAAATTAAATTTGTGAACTGATTCACCATTATATCTCATAAGAACTCATATTTTATATTTTGTATCCTCTTGAAAGCATGTTTAATGTCATTTTATTCATATATATATATCTTTTCACAGAAATATATGCAATTAACTAAAAGAGAAAGCAAATGACTTAACAGTAGAGCATGCTCAACATACCATTAATCAAACATAAAAATGAGAAATAATTAAAATTTTTATCTACCGGATTAGAGAATGTATACTAAGCTTGATGATGAAATTTAGCAATAGTATTGGAAGCAGAAAGTTTTTCAAGAAAGTATTTCAAGAATTATCAATTTGATACAACCTCATAACCTCCTATCAACATGCAATATAGTGAATAGATTTTTATTAATAATCAAGTGATTTTTCTATAAATTTATCATCCTTACAGAGGTTTCTGAACATCATTTTTCCAATTATTTGTCATTTGATAGTTGTAGCATTGGTTTTGTACAAAATGTTTCAAATTTTAATATAATATGCCATTAAATGAATTAGGTTTTTTTTTTTTGCCTTAAATTTTCTTAATTCTTTTTTGTGGTTTTCAACATTTTGCTTTACATAAAAAAATAAAAATTTTAAGAAGGCTTAGTATTTTGTTGTTAGTTTTTGTATTTGTTTAAAAATTTTATTGGATTTTAAAGAATAGTAGAAAAATTACACAATTATCCTGAAATAATTTTATAATTATTGATTTTTGCTGTATTTTCTTTATGCATTTTGTTATACATTTAATGATATTAAATGAATGTTCCAATTACCCAAAAGAAACTCATTATTCTGTATTGCAAATAAATTACAATAAAAAATAAAAGGTAACATAACAAAAATAATAAGTTAAAAATGTCCTGAATTTTCACCCATTTTACCTAAACATTGCAGTAGACATACATAGGGAAAAAGAACATTTATTGATTAAAATTTCTAAATATTGGGTGCAGAATATTTCTTGTAATATTTCTGGGAAACAAGTCCATGTGAATTTCTATAAGACAGAGAGGCTAAAATGAACTTCTAAAAATCATTCTTAATGTGAAATCCTTGGAATCCAGATCCATCCATCAACTATTTTATTTTTTGATGTTTCATTAACAATGAGATAAAACTCATTTTCATTTTATTTTCTGATTCAACGTGGTTACCAATTATATTGTAGGGCAAAGGAAACACTTCTAAAGACAGTCTGCCTACGCTCATCTCTTTTCCATCAAGTACACATTAATGCAGCAGACCTTTAAAGGCTATTAGTGTAGATCAAACAGATTGTCATAATCAGCCAAATTTATAATAATCAATGAAAATGACTGATGGAACCTTTTAAAATTGTTGTACTCAGCAGAGAAGTACTATTCAACTCTGGAGTTGAAAGAAAGTATCATCCAATTGGTAATCCAGTGTGCAGAAATATTTCTCCTAGTTTTGGAAAAATAGCTCTTCCAGTTGCTAGGATCCTACCTTGATCTGAAAAGAGCTAAAATAGAATTCAGATATATCAAACTTTAAAAATCAGACAGATTCTATTCCTTTTCTCCCTCCTGACTCTAGATGGATGAGGGAACGAATGAGTGGCAGGAATCTTCATCTTTTTAAGCTCAAATTATTTCATAATAAAATGGTGGGATAAAGTACATTGGAAAAGAAGCAATTGTACTTATTACATTTACCTACTTCATTCTCATGTTTTTTTTTTCTTACTGGCTTCTTTATTTACAATTAAGAGATTTGTGGATTTAAAAAAATTGCCATGAAATAATAACATTGTCACTCTTCTAATACACAGTATTTAATGCATAACTACTCTTTAATATTTAACCATTTAATTTTTCAATTTATTTTATATACAAGCATGATTAGCAAAAGACAGTGGTAGAAAGACAAAATTATAAAATAGAACAAAAGTATATATAAAAGAAAAAAATAAATTCTGCTCATATGAAAGGTTAAAGTGAGACAAGATACATCATTTCAAGACTAAAGTAAAGTGATGTGTCTCTTTGCAACAAAGATTTTATATATAATTCAAAAGAAAATCAAAGAAAGCCCACTGACTGATAATAATAAGCATCATAAGGAGACATTTTGATAGGTCACTTTACCCTTCATTCATGGAAAAGTATAGATAATAGTTTGTAATGTCAGAAAAAGACAAGGAAATACAGAAATGAAGAATAATGATTCAATGATATCTTATACCTAAAGGATGCCAATTACACCACTTATATTCTGCCTAAATGTTGTGGCTTATTGCTTTTAAAAAATTTGAAACTGTATTGTAAATTGTGTTTACTTTAAATGCAAAAATACTCAGATGATACTAAATTAATGTCAATGTGTTTTGATCAAACACATACACCAACACCACTAACACTCAGATCCCTACATATTCTTCTAAACATTAGAATCTGTCTTCAACTTGAGATAATTTCTGCTAAAAATCAGAGAACTTCATAGAGAGCAAAGCTTCAGCAAGTTTTGATAAGATATCTACATTCAAAACAGAATGGAATATATTATTGTAACATTTAAATATTAACACAAATATTCTAAACACATATACAATATTTATTCTGATTTTGGGAGAGTCAATAGTTAAACCTTTGTTGGTTACACTAGAAAAGTCATGACATCACAGTGTTTTTCAAAATATATTCATAGTTTACCAGTTCTGTGATGTCAGAATCTATTATATCATGAGAGAATATTGTGGTTAGAAATGTTTGGAGGACATGTTATACTGGTACTCTTATTGCAGATCTATTCAGAAGCTTTTGAACTATATGTCCATTATGACTTTGCAAAAAGGAGGTATGATAAACTACATTCTGAATGCACTGATCACAAAATTGTTTTCCTTCCAGGAGAATTTTGCAGACATAATGATACAGACACTGAGATTTTTGTTGAAAAAAAAATTTTGATCATTCAATTCTAGAAACATGAGGTAATATTTTTAATGAACATAACTGTGAGCAAATATATTTGAGATTTATAAGTGTGATTTAGTAGAGGTGGGAGACTAAGAAGTTTGCCTAATATACAAAGAATACACAATCATAAGTAGGGTTTTTCCCCCCATTTTTAAAATCATTATTATATGTTTGGGTTCTTAGTGAATAACTTCTGGAGAAGTTCTTAAAATCCTAACACATCTTGAAAATAAATGAGTACCTCAGAAAATCTCTTTCTTAATTTTGATGATATCAGAGATCATACTCAATAAGCATAAGTGAATTTTATGACTATCAATATTCTAGTGTCAATATGTTTTTAAATTACCTTAATGAGCCATGGAAAGAAATCTTGTATTTACAAGTTTTAATAATGGTATTTGGTGTTAAATTCTTATTGTTCTTACTCATTGTTACATATTCAAAATATAATATGCTATTCAGGAAAAATTAAAACACAGGGAATTAGAATCAAATTCATGCTTTAAGTTAACTGTTAGATCAGCACTTTTCAAAGTTTAATGCACATTGTGATCTCCTGGGTTTTCTAAAAACATAGCCTTTGCCCTAACTTCCACAGAGATTCTGAATCACTAGGCCTGACATCTATCCATGTAACTGATTTTTAAAAAAATATCACATATCACACTAAAATTTTGATCCATAGGTATCCTTTAAATGTTTGATAATTATTAGTTTAGAAGGATCTCACCAAATTACATGATTATTCTTTTCTTCTAGTGACTTCATTCTTTGTTTTTAGAGGGTTTGGTGTTAATACTATGTCACAAGACAGATGCAGAAAAAAATATATATACAACATATATATATATAAATATGTATATATATATATAAAATTTTATTTTGTCTATAATTAGAAATCAGCTTCATTCTATTTTATCCATAAAACTCATTCAACAGAAAAAAATACAATTTTTCATAATTACAGACCAACATTTTGAGAAGAGAAAAGGTCCTTTCTTTGGCTTACTCATTTTGAAGTGACAATTTAAAAAGAAAATGGATTTATGAGAGACAAGTACGATGAATTTCTTTCGTAAAAGTTGTGCAAGTCTTGGGAACCATCAGAAATAAAGACTCAGAGACCTAAGGAAATCTGCATTTTTTAATCTAAGTTTGATAAAAGAAGTGGACATTTGTAGAGAAAGTTGATAGGACAAAACGGGACATAATCTAGTAGTACTAAATGAAAGGGGAGAAGGCTCAGCAGGGTCGTTCTGCCAAGATTCTTCCTGACATTGCTCACACCTGGGTGTAAATTGGACACCTGTCACCTGAAAATCTTCCTGGAAGAAGGAAGGAGCCCAGAGTTACCATCTTAGGCTTATGGGTTATAAGGAGGAAAGGAAATTCTACATTCTATGTTCCACTTTAGGGGACAGAGCAGAGAAGAGAAAGAAGAAGACTTCTGTGGTTTTCTCAAATCCTGTTAGCTTAAAATATTCAGTATGCTGTCTCTAGTTTAGGATTTCCATACTGAGACAGTAAGCACAAGTTAAATGACCACTACATGTTTTCCTGAATATGTCTAAAAAAGAAAATTTTGAAGTGTTCAAGATTTGAAACAAAAATATCAAATTATGATCCATATTATTTTAACACTGTACTCACACACCTTTATTTAGTAGATACTTGTTATCAAGCACTGTACTAGTGATATGGTAGCTAATAAATACATGAGTAATGTCAATTAACAAAGGGCTTGCTTTGCTTACAGACTCACTTTGTCTCCTTATCTTTGATAGAGAACATTTTGAATTTTTTCTTATAGAATGACTAGAACAATTTAGGGTTGTTGATCACTTTAGAGTTCTCGTGTCCTTGATCTTTTTTGTTTTCCTCACTGGCACTGGAGAAAACTACCTTAAAGGCATTAATGTGCTCTTTTTTTGGTAAATAAGGAACAAAAGCAGACCCTGGTTCCACCAAATATTTATATTATGTTACCAGATTTTCACTAAGGCAGTGTTGGCTTGATATTTGTGTTTTGAATTAGAAAGAGTTATTTAAAGTAGAGCTACTAGCTTCCAAGAAATAGCAAATTCCACAGATAACAGATTGCTGCAGCCATTAGCATCTCAAATTTGTAAGCTGTGTAAACTAAATCCACATATTTTGGCATTTAATATAATCACTTTTCTTTGTAGAAAAATCAAGAATAAGGGGAATATACAACATAATGAATTAATTTAGTAGAAGGAATAGATATTGCAGTAATGTGCTCCCAATACTTGTGATGTTTTTAGTTTCACCACCCCTGTTGCTCTTTGTGGGAAATGTGCATGCAATTTATAAACTAGAACTTGGAATAGTGGTTCATTAAGCCTTTCAAATCATTCATGTTCACACACATCTATACTCAGGAATTTCTATATGTATTTGTAAATTCTTGGAATTTATCCTGATAAAATTATTTTCTTCATCCATTATCCCTCCTTACTTCGGTAAGGAAGTTTAAAAGGAAATAGTATCAGTGATAAATATCAATGACTTGATTAGGATCCTTCAATTGATTCTCAGGAATGCATTTGAAATACAGAAACAAACCAAACAAGATTTCTAATACATGCATTTCAAAAAGGATTTATGAGTTTTTAAAGTCACTATCAAACAACATAGAGTTTGAGTAAAAACTATGTAGAAAAACAAACCACAAGTGTTACAACACCTGAAACAAGAAAAATACTCTGTGGTGACTCAGATGCATTTTTAAAATTAGATAATAACCTGTCTTTCAATAACATTCTATGTTTTAAATAAAAACAGAACTCACATAGTCTAAAGAGGAAATGTAATTGTACATAAATTATCAATTTGACAGAGAAAGCAGAAATTTTAGATGTACTTGAACACAAGGAAATGACTTTTTAAAATAAGCTTTATATTTTAGAAAATTTTAGATTTATAGAAAAATTGAGATTATAGAGAGTTTAACTCCCTATGATCCATTCGTCATAATATAATGAATCAATTCATTAAAATTCATCAGATTTTTCCCTTTATGCATATTTACTTAGATTTTACCCAGCATCCTTTTCCTATTCTCATATGTCAAGGAAGACACCACTTTACATTTAATTCTCAGATCTCCTTCATTTTGTATATGTGACATTTTATCATAGTTCCTTATTTTTTATGAGAATAGTTTTGATGAGTATTGATCAGGTTTTTGTCGAATAGTCTGGTATTGGGATTTATTTGGTTTTATTTTCATGATTTAACTGGAGTTATACTCTGTTTTCTCTTTAGGTCATACAAATATTTTGCCTTTTGACTGGGGCTATATCTTCTGGGGAAAAAAAAGCAGAGGTAATGAACAATTTAAACCACATCATATGAAGAGTACACACTTTCAGAAAGATTTACCATTGTTCACATTCACCTGATCACTTGATCACAGGCCGGGGTAGGGTGTGTCAGACCTCATGGGTATAACGTTGCTTTTACTCTCCAGCTGTGGTTCTCCACTCCTTGGCAGACAGTATGTGCTGTCCACATTCAAAGACTGGGAGCTACGCTGCCCTCTGGAGATCAGAGCACTCGTGTAAAAATCTTTGGAGTTCTGCTTGAAGAAAAGATTTGTCTCTTCCTACACTCAGTACTCTCTGTTTATTTAATCATTAATTGTATTTTATATACTTCGATGGATAGCTATATAAATTGAGTTATGATTCAACTTGCATCTTTCTTATTGTGCTCAGTTTATGTTGGCTTTGGCCATTGTGAGCTTATTTCTGGCACTATCATACACTGCAGGCGCACTGCACATACTCCGGTCCTGTTGTTCATCAGCCAGATTTTCCTAGGATCTCTTCTTCCTTTGATTGAAGGCTGATCTTAGAAGCCATGCTGTGAGTGTTAGGTGTGCTCATTGTCCCGAGTTGCTGTTACTTCTGTGTGGGCACAACGCACAGGACAAGGACATTTATGCACTGATGTGTGTACAAAATATATCTGTAAGTGTTTCTGTATGTAATTATCTTTAAATTACGCTAAGTATGAATTTGCACTGTTGTTGCCAATTCAAAGCCATACCACATATATCATTTCTTCTTTGCATTTCTCTATAAACCAATGACAACCTTATCTCTTATTCACCATAATCTTATTAAATTTTTCAATTTCAATATACATGTCATGTAATACTGTATTCATTCTCCTGTAAACACCTTGGAAAGCAATTTTTTTAACTAGAGCATGGTATTTCTTTGCAGTATCATTGCTCTTAGTGTTAAATATTTCAGTCATTTCTTATACTTATTAGGTTAGTACTTTTTTTCTCTATTCCTTACAGAGAAGTTTTTCTTTTAATTTTAATATACCTAAAATTTTGTCTTGTGGTACGAGTCTTATTCTAAAAAACTTGGCCTACTAAATTTACTTCTTTTTTTTTTTTTGTACCAGGGATTGAACTGGGGTCCTTGCACTCGCATGGCAGGCTGCGGAACCACTGAGCTAAATCCCCAGCCCCTAAATTTACTTTTTTCAGTCTGCATGCATTAATATATTTTGTGACAACTGTACAGTATTATGTATCATACACTATTGTGCAGGTAAGTTTTACTGTTCTGAAAGCCCTCCTTAGGTTACTCATTTCACCTTTGTTTTTCTGTTCCTGGTCCCTGAATTTTTCAGCCACATTCACAAACAAAGATCACATATTTTTCCCATTATGTTGCCTTAAAACCAAACGATGCTTACATATAATTGATTGAATTATTAGGAGCAGATGCGTGAGCCAAAAAAATCTTATTAAGTATTTCAATGAGTTTTCCTGATGAGTATTTAGGTATTCTTTATTTTGGAAGTACTTTGTATTTTAGAGAAAAATTGTTAACTAAGTGATGCTGAGTGATACTAAGATTTCTGCAACTGGACATATTTTTTTCTATCAAACTTTCTTCCTTTAAGGACATGGATACACTCAGTGTACCAATAGCAAAAGCCATTTATAAAACTTTGATCTTGTGTTACTGTGAGAAAAATTCTTGATTTAAAAAAATTATCAAACAAAATGTTTTCATTTTTTTATAAATCAACAAACTGAACTGAAATTGAATTACTTAAATCAACTTTTCATTTATAGAAGTTACGCATTTTTGATCACATGTGACTCACAGTGGGAGTAAGGTTGAATCTCTGAGCAGTTTATATACTCAGGAAGCCCTGTGAGTGCCTCATAAATTTTCATATAGTAGTGAATTTAGATCACACTCAGGATATTTATTTACACAGATCATGGAAATTTCCCTATAATATGCTGTTTCCATTCACAAATAGGTAATTTAAAGTTCTTTATCAAACTTCCAGATGTATTTGTTTAACACGGACAATGCTTACAAATATTTCTTATTCTTAGTTCTACAATTTTAACCTATTCTTTGTTTTGTGACTTCAACATTCAAAAGTTTTTGACTTGCAAAATTATGGAAATTAAAAAAAATACTCGTAATGTAGAGATCATCTTAAATATAAAAATGTTGTACACTCACTTACAATCTTTCCAATTGAGATTTCTTTGTTGATCTCTGCCTCTCAAATTACATATACAAATTTATAAATATATTTCAATGAATTTGAACATTTTGAATTTGAACATTTTAGTTATAGCAGTTTTCACAAAGAAGTATATAAATACATGTTCTATGCACATCTATTCATGAGAATTTCATCATACAACATCTTGTTAGCTACTTTTTTGTGCATCAAACATTCCTTTTTCATTTAAAAAGGTTTTTATGGAGGCTTACTAGTAAGATGTTTTTGTTAGTTTTCCCTCTATTTGATTTTGATTAAATCTCTATTTCTCAAGTTTTCTTGCAAAACAAGATTCAGATAGTCCTAAGCACTAATGTTTAACATTAGGTGTTCGTGTGCACCTGCTAATGCGATGTATGGATTCATAGTAGAAGACCTGGGTTCACTCTCCAGTACTGAACTGAACAAAGGGTGTATATGGTAGTGTAGCCTTTAAATCCTCAAGGTGAATATGACTATATTTAAAATTACTTCATTACAAAAATCTGGCAGGGCCGGGGATTTACCTCAGTGGTTCCACCGCCTGCCTCACAAGCACAGGGACCTGAGTTCGATCCTCAGTACAAAAAAAAAAAAAAAAAAAAAAAAAAAAAAAAAAAAAATTGGCAAATATCCTAATGAAAGCCTTCTAATTAAAACAAGTGATAGTGTACATTTTATCACCTCAATAAAGGTGAAGACATTTTGATCAGAAGGATTCTTTTGCTATCAAACCTAAATATTTGCCCTTATTTTGATTTATAATTACGTAAACATTTGAGGTAAAATAAATTAAGGAAGTTCCCTCTTTTCAAGTTGGTATTCACCACTGTTTCTCACACATAAAAGAAAATGAAAAACACGTCTTCTTAAAATTAAGTGTTCTTTATGTGTAGTGGAACACTCTTACCAATTTTAAAATTTTGTTAGCACTGTCATTTCATTTTTAAATTAAATTATATGGATTTTTCCTTTGAAAAGTTAGTGAATTTATCTCTTTAATCAAAACCACTTTAACTATTTATTTTTCTTTATAAACTTACAGTTCTTTTAAAATAATGATGCCTAATTATTTCACAACATTGATACTTCCTTGTAAGATAATTATTTTTTTATTTTAATCACTCTCACTTTTTATGAGTACTGTCTGCTGCGGAAATCAACAAAAAATTGACATTATACTCCCCAAATAATTAAAAAGAAAATACTTTTATTCTTGCCAAAGCCGCTACCTAGTCTACAGAGCATAATTTTTCCTCTTCAGCTATGTAATATGTGCTCCAGTTATAGATAAAATATTTCATCTTGATCACAATATTTGACGTGGTAATCTCTACCACTCTCCTTTCAATTGTTACATGCTAAATGACACTAGCAGCAGTGGTAGATTTAAAACTGTAGGATGTCTTTTTAGTCCTAGCTAGTTTTTGTCTTCTTTGTGATCATCACTTGCTTTTATTTAAGTCCTCAATATTTAACACAAAATCCAGGTTTTCTAATCCCCTCAGCATTGTGCTCCCTACTGCCTCTGGGTCCGCCCAGTGCTGCTCCCAGTCAGCCCTCATCTCTGTTAGGATCTGTGCGCTGGGTTTTACATACCCCGCGTTTGGCTTCCGCTTCGACTGTTGATCGACTCTGATGGTATTTGAGTTTATAATCTTGGATTGGAACCTGTCTTTTCTCCTAAGTCGCAGTCTAGATTCCACTTGCTCCTTAAATACTTCCTGACATCTAGAGTCTAGCAATCATTTCTGTCTGCCTAGGGCTCTTCTTATTTAAAAACTAATAAAGAATTTAGTGTAATCATGCTATTTTAGCTAAATCCTCAATCTCCCCACTGGATTAGAAATCCATTAGCCAGAAGAACCATATTTTGAATCAATCTATATCCTGACTCTTTGGTATAATGCTTTGAATGCATATATTTTAAGTGGAAGATTTCTATTTTACTCATGCTTAATATCTAAGGAAGCATGTCTGTATTTCAAAATAGAAATTTATGTAAAAATAATTTGTATTATTTAAATTTTGGCACTATATATGTGTGTGTGTGTGTGTGTGTGTGTGTGTCTGTTTCTACAACATGTTATGTCACGGTCTCAGAGGCTGACAAGAAAATACTTTCATTAATTTCAAGCCATCATGCTCAAGTAATTAGTTTTGGTTCCAATCAGATAAGGTAACATTTTAAAGTAATTGTTGGGGGGAGATTCCAGAAAATAATGTAGGAAATTTCCACAGGTATCATTTTTGCCAACAAACATTTGTTTCTTACTCAGTTGTGATTGATGCTTACCATGAAATACAACTGAAAATTCAGAGGACATATAATACTCTGTGAAAACTTGTGCTTTATTTTGTTGTAAGTGGAATATAGAGAGAGATATAAAATCAGGAATGCAAAAATTAAACTACATATGGCATAGGAGTTCAAAGCTCTTAATTAGAGATTAAATTGTGCTCAGATTTTACAAATGCATCTTAAGCATGTTTATAAATTATAAAGAATAGAATACACACACACGCACATAGATGCACACACATGCAAATTCAAACTTATTTGATTGACAAAGTCACACTTTAGGACATCATTTTAGTTACTTCCAAACTGCTTAGGAATTCTGAAAGGGTTAGTTTGGCTTCTACACTCTCACACAAATGAATACTTTTTTGTCTACCATTCTTACCATCTTATTCAGGAAATTAAAAGGTCTTGGTGCCAAATTGAATAACTGAAGATTCTGCTGCATTAAGACAGCAGAGCTGAACTTTTAGTTTATCTTCTATCAATCATACCAATATAACATTTCAACTACAATTTCTGTGGTGTATGTAATTTCACTAATTTAGAGATGGAAATAAGGTAGCATTTTTAATAAATATTTCTTGAATTAAATAATAATCACATTGCTCAATCACTAATTACACAAATTAATGGTAAATATTAGAGTTGTGAATGCATGATTGGTTACTTCAAGATGTTTTCATAATCTTTCCTCTTCATCATTCCTCTGGCAATATATTTTATTACAAATTATGCTAATGTTAATGAATTTTGCTGAAGTAAATTGTCCTTTCAAATCTCTTAGAAAAATCAATCTTAAAGGAAAATGTGATATATTTTTAAGCACACTAGAAAATTTTCAAAGAAAGGAAAATCACCGCAAGGCAGAAATGAATAGAGAAATCCCTCAGGGATATAAATATGGCCTGATTATGTAGAACGCATTGAAGACGATTCTCCTGAAATTGATCTAGCAGCTAAATTTTGTGAACTTCTTTCCATACTGGAAAAAGAAAGATGACTTTTGCTATGGAAAGCATAACTCTTTAAACTCTGATTATAGACAAATGTTCTCATGTCAACTAAACAGTAGTGTATCTATCTCCTATGAGCCATCCTATGCATTAAAATTCCAATTTGCTTTATTACAAACTGAAGACTTTCTACAAAATTTTCATCTATAAACCTTCCCCCAGGAGGAGATTTGTCAGGAATAGCATAATTTTCTACAGCACCTTGCCATAGCCTTAGGGTTCTTATTGGCTATTGTAGTGACCAGTTGATTCTTTCCAGGCTCTTGCTGGCCCTTTTAAATAACTGGGCCGAACAATAGATGAAAATGATATATATTATTGGTACATTGTGGGTGTACAATACAGCTACATTCATCATTGGGATCTTGTGCCTTTACATGATGTATATTGGTTCTTATTTTTGCCCATTCCCCTAGACTGTCTTCACCCTTTCCACCCTTCCCTATCTGTAAAGGCTTTGTTTCCACTTTTTTCCTTTTCTCTTATTTTTTCTTTTCCCATATTACCTTGCCCCTACCTCTCCCACTTCCCCTACACCTTTAGAGCTTTCCTTCCTATTACACAATAGCAATTAATACATTTGATACTTATTTACACTTTTAGTTTATCACATCAGAGAAACTATATAGTATCGTTTGTCATTTATTTAAGGCAAAAGCAGAAGAAGAAAGCACAAAGTAAGTGCTCATGAAGAAAAAAAAAGTGCTCTGAAAAGAAATGCTCTGCAGAGTGAGTGCAGACCAGTTAAAGGAGAAGAAGTACACACTGCAGAGTACAGGGTGGGCTGGGGAAAAGGCTCAGAGCGGCTACCAGCTTAGTGACCACCATCTTTTATATTCACCACCTTGTTTGATATATTCTTTCTGATGTCAGGTCTAAATCGTCCCATTGAAAACCGATTTGTTCTTGTGGCAGAGATTAGTATCAGGTTCAGGCGCAGGGCATTACTTGATCTCCTGAAGTTCCTGTTCGGGAAGAACTAAACACCCTGACTAGTACCGGATGCAGAGCTCTGAAGCTGCCTCTTTGGTTAACAAATCTCTGCAAATGGAGGGTCGTTCCCAATTCCCCGGTCACTTTGCCATGCCTGAGTTTCCTGCCTCAGGATGACCCCTGCTCCCTTTAAACTGCGGGCATGAGATAGGACAAGGCAGCCAAAAAGCACTGACTCTTTCTTTTAGGCAACACTTGGAGGCAAGGCCTTTGTCTTCAGTCGGTAAGAAGGTAAGAACCAACGTTAGATTACACCAGTTAAATGGTCTGGTCCTGTGGGCCACTTACCTTCCTTTTTTGAGTGTATTTCTGCCAGTGACCCCACTGAGAACTTTGTAGTCCCTTTTCTCTACTTCGTCAATCTGTCCTTAAATCACCTGGTCTTCTGCAAGTTGAAGTCTTCAGTTAATGATGAACTGTTTTTCCTATTGCAGTAGTTTATAGCTGAATAAAACTGTCCTCACCACATTAAGCTTTTGACTTTATTTGCCTTTGACATAACCAATATGAAAAACGGAGATGGAAACTACTGTACTTATCCTCACTCAGAAAAACTTGAAGAGGTCGCACCCTTTACTATTAGAGAGGAAAAGCCATGCACACTCTGACATACTCACACACCTACACAAGCCCCACAAACCTTTGTAAAAGCTGTAAGAAATTTTTAATTCAAAATTTATAATACATATGCAACATCAATTTTATTATGCAGAGTTCATTGAAAGACAGGAAAATTAAACATGCACAGATAATTGCAAATTGTAAAAGTAGTAAAAGCAAGATTTAAAAAATAAAGAGGGAAAAATAATAACAGGAAGTAAACATCGAGCAAAAGTAAGAGAAAAATAAATGAGGATAAAGTGGAGGAGGAGAAAAAGGGGAAGAAAAGAATAATAAGAAGAAGTAAAAGAGAAGTAGAAGGTGAAGGAGAAGAAGCAGGAAGAGTTGGAGGAGGAGGTAGCAGGAGCAGGAGAGGAAAGGAGTTAAGGGCTATTTGATAAAAGTATTAGAATACTTTTTAAAATGTAAAATAAATATTTTTTTAAAAAATAAAGAGAAAAGTTAAGATGAATTGTAAACAAATGTCTAAATGTAAAAGAAGAGACAATTGAAAAAGAATGCTATAGACTATAATTGAAAGCAAATTTACTATATTATGAAAATTCGGTTTTATTGTCAGAAGTATTTCCTTACTTTTCTCTCAAACAGATAAAACATTTTAATTTTATAAATGTTTGCCATTCATCTAGCTAGATAAAGTTTTCAAAGCAATCAAATATAACCCCGTAGTTCAAGGACAGAGTTCTTTTATATAAGGAAAATCCCACTAAATAACTAATGATTTATACAAAACAATTCTATTGTCTTAATGAGGAAAAAAATCATTTTATTTTATTAGATTATGATGTACATAGAATATATATGCATCATTTATTTTTGATGTATAATAGGCTATCATTGGAATTATAAAGATATTTAGGAAATTATAAATTGAAGACATATTAAGTAACTAGATATTGAAAACAAGAACTGAGATGCATAATAAATTTATTCTGTAGATCTATAGACTATTTTCATAGAAACTGTGATTCTGGTTTTTATTACCAACAGCATGAAAAATTCTACTTTATATTCTTTGAAATAGAAAATCTAGTGGATGCATTGATATAGATAAGTGAGAAAAACCTTAAAGAATCTGAGGAGAAAACAGAAGTGAATTATCATCACAAGTTAAAATACAGGAACTCCACAGTGAAAGGCTGACACCTTTTTGAGGAGAGACAAGACATTATTATATATGTTTCAGGCAGTATATGTAATACTTTAGTCTATAATTATATATACTATAGTCTTCCTCTGTTTGGATTCATGCAATTGTTCTATATACATATGTACACAGACTCAGGTATACACAAATACACCACATGTTAAAAATGACAAACAGTTTCATGAAAAAAAAATAAGATTAAATGTTGAGAAAGACAAAAAAGTAAAATGGCAAATTTTCACTAGTGGAAATGTTCTCAGTGTCTATCTCTATGGGAAACTGTTCTCAAAATTCAAAGCTAAAATTATATTTTGCTTTTCTCAGCTAATTTAAGTGTTCTAATCCATGCTCCACAGCCCCTTTATAGCTTACGCTGAATATTTTATTTTTTATGAAAGCATAAATTTTGTTTTGAGAAGGAAGTTATATTCCATAAGGATCGGAGATTTATGTCATGTATTTAAACTGCTGTAGTGTATACCTTTATCCACTTACATAATTTTTGCATTTTAACAGTGACAGTTCTAGAAAAAAATTTATATAAGTATAGCTTGATAGGTACAGTAAAATAGGTATATTAAATATGTTACATTATGTTCTTGCTATAAGTATATATTTGAAATCATATATAATATGTATATACACATATATATATACACATATGCATACACACATACATATGAAGAGCTTTGGACATCATACTACAGCAACACATGCATACAAATATTTATAGCAGCACAATTAGTAAAAGCTAACTCCTGGAAACAGCCTGTAAATCTATTAATAGATGAATAGATAAAGATAATGGGGTTTCTATATAGTATAGTAGAATAGTACTCTGCTATAAAGAATTACAGATTTGAGATTTTTGTAGAAAAATGGATTCATCTGGAAAACATAATGTTGAGTGAACTAAAGCAGACACATAAAGTTAAATGCTGTGCGGTATTTCTCATTTGAGGGCAGTGAAGTACAAAGACAATAATAAAGAATGGATAGAAGGGTGCAAGAAACTGGACCTCTTGGAATAGGGAGATGGACAGAGGTTAAAAGCACAAGGGATGGGGGGAGAAATAAGAAGAATAAAGGTTTGCTTTGTAGAAGACGTTAATAACCTGAATTAATATAAACATTATGTGCCATAACGTGAGGTAGGATTAATAATATCAATGACAGTGAAAAATGGGATAGGGGAATGGGAGGGATAAAAAAGGAGGAGGGAAAATGAAGGAGATGAAAGACAAAACAAGAAAGAAGCAGTGGTAAGAACATGCAACGGCTCCCAAGATGACTGTAAACTGCACTTACTGCAAACATGCGGGAATAAAATGAAAGTTTTAAGATGTAGACATGTTACACGTCAAGCTCAAAAATTGCTCCAGAGGATAACGTGCAAAAGGGAACTCAGAAAGAAAGCAAAAACAAAAAGGCATCTCATTCTGACTTTATTATATGCATAAATATATACCTAATGCGAAGAATAAATGTTTAGCATTTTCAAATTCTAAGGGATGGATAAATGGGTATTTATAACATTACTTAGTATTATTAATACTTTCAACACAAAATAAGTACACATAAAGATTTACTTCTAGAGTACTTTCAAGTTGAATCATGTCATCATTGATAGAATGGAAATAATTTGATTTTCAGACATAAAAATGTTAAAATTAAAAAGTTACCCAATTTTTAAGAATCTCCGGTTCTTTATTTTTAAAAGCAAGCATTATAAGTTCTTTCTATGTAATGTTGTCTGAAAATTGAGACAACATTCATGAAACACAGAAGGTAATACACAAATGATAATTCTTCTTCATCAAGATTCCCAGTTACTTGTATTGCTCTTTCTGGAGGCTAAAGAATAATTGTATTGTCTTAATACATCTCATCTTCTTAATTAATTATTCTAAAAAAATTCTATGTTGCTCTCATATTCTGGGCAGCTATCACAGTTTAGTATTTCAAAAAATCAACAGGTAATATATAAAAGAAATGCATTCACTAAGGTGTTAACTCTTCCACAGCAGATTATCAACCATTTAAGAATAATAATATTTAAAAGTTATAGTCTATTTAGTTTGCTAATGTGTCTGAGCTATGATATTTTTCATTCCCTAGAATTTGAATGTTATTGCTCATTATCACTTCAGGCTTAATCTAGACATCTTATTTCTTCACTCAAATTAAATTTGAATTATTTACACTTTATCTGTATCAAAGTTGCACACCTCTTTAAAAGTAAGCATTAGAAAAAGTAAATCTTCTGATAATGGGACGATTGTTATGGTGACTTTTTTCTTTCATTTCTGGGGAATGTTGAAGTTAGGGACTTCATGCCCATAATATTCAATAAGGAAAACTGGCTTTGGAAATACCTTTATCTTTGTGAAATTTTCCTTTTTCAGTCTGATATTCTTTGACTGATATTTAGTAATACGTTGCTATGGTGGGAAATAAATGGCAAAAAGTATGTAAGTGGTGGGATCCAATATTGCATACGAAGTACCTTCATTCTTATAGGCCAATTTTCATTTATGGTTTGATATATAAATGTCACATCATATATCGTTCAAAGGAGGTAATATTTTGTCAAGGCAGGAAATTGCACACTGAAATACATTTTGCCTACACACACACAAGTTTATACACTCTCTCCCTCACTGTCTCTTTTCTGAATTTGAAAACTGACTATAGAAGTATAGTTAATGTTCAGATATATTTATTAGATGCTACCTAATGAATAGAAGTGTGCACACAAAGGGTGCTTTGTTTGGACGCTATTTAGTATGGTAAATCTACTTCCTAATGTAGCACTCATGATATCTGTATCCCATGGCTTCCTAGTAATTGTAATCTGCTTTGCCCCGTGTTAGAGATGTAATTATGTTAACAGCTTTCCTACACAGGCACCATACATTGCCCTTATGAAGCCAGCTTCATTTAATAAGCATCGTGTAGTAAATTAGCAGTTATAAGGACTGCTGGGTACAAGGGGATCTCCATTTTCTCACCATTTACTTAATCCCCAGTCAATGTTAAGATTACTGTTCACTGAACCTCCATAGCAAAATCACCCTCACCCTTCTTAAATGTTCTGATTCAGCATTTGTTTGGTTTTAGAGCAAATAGTTTTCTCCGGATGCCCGGGAGTTAGGATTACTGAAACCCCATCCAGCTCCTGGTTGGAAAAGCAGGAGAAGGCAGAGAGACAATGTCCACGTGAATAAATTTTTTTTTTTTCTAAACAGAAGTTTAAATAGAAAAGTTGATTAAAAGAGCACTATTAGCTAGGGAGTAAATGGAAATCCACAGTGTTTCTTTTGAAATAGAAGTTCCCAGATTTTATGAGCATTTTAGTGTTAAGACTTATTGATGACTAGTGCTGAGTAGAAAGATAAATAGAGATTGCATTATTATTCAACCCGTCATTGAGTTTATAGTGTGTTATGAAGATAAGTACTAATTTCTGGATTTGTTTAGACTGTGTGCCTGGTAATTTATTGTGATTCAACTTTTTTTTTCTTCTTTTTTGGTACCAGGAATGGAACTCCGGTCCCTGCACTTGCAAAGCAGGCACCGGAACAACTGAGCTACATCCCCGGCCTGTGATTCAACTTTGAAAATAATAATTTTCAGAATAGAAAAATTACAAATTCAAAATAATCAATATTAAAAGGTAGAAAATTTCAGTGATGTAAGTTTCTAATTAAATCACTCTGAAAATGGAAATTAAAAAGGCCATCTGAAGGTGGAATGGTATTCCCTGGTCCTGGATAGGCAGATGAAATATAATTAAAATGGCTATACTTCCAAAGCTGCAATCCCATTAAAATACTAACATTTCTCATATGTTTAGAAAATATAATCCTAAAATTCATATGGAACAAGAACAGACCCAGAATAGCTAAAGCAATACAGGATAACAAGACTAAAGCAGGTGGGATCAACAGCTCAGACTTGAAGTTATACTATAAAACTATGGTGATTAAAGCAGCACGGCACTGGCATGAAACAAGGCATGCAGATCAACAGAAGAAGCAGAAAATATCCCAGGCACACACAACTATGTTATCTTTCACAAAGTGACCAAAAACATATACTGGAGGAAAAATAGTTTCTTTAGTAAGTGATCCTGATAAAATTGGATGTCCACATGCAGAAGATTGAGTCTAGAATCATACATCTCACCACATACTAAACTAAAATCAAAATGGATTAAGATCTAAATGCTGAAACAGACACATTTAGTCTGCTGGAAGACAAAATAAGTAGAACTCTGGTAGACATAGGTATAGGCAAGGACATTTTGTGCCCCAGTGGCACAAGAAATAATACAGTGAATCGAGGAACAGATTCATATCAAATTAAACAGCCTCTGAACAATAAAGCAAACAACTAATACAGTGAAGAGACCACATAAAGAATGGGAAAGATTTTTGCCATTTAATTTTTGGATAGAGGACTAACATCTGTAATATGAAAATAATTTGATAAAATCAGGACCCCCCCAGAATTTAAGACTGGACAACCAAAATGAATAGATAATTCTCATAAGAAATACAAATGTCCAATAAATACGTGAAAAAATGTTCAGTAGTTCTGGCCATTAGAGCAATACGAATTAAAATTATGTGGAGATACCATCTCACCCCAGAAAGAAAGGCTATAATAAAAATTCTAACATAACAAATGCTGGAAAGGATATGGGGGGAAAAGTACACTTCTACATTGTTGGTGGGATGCGAAGTACTAAAACCACCGTGGAAATCAGTGTGGAAATGGCTCAACCATCTGAAAATAGAAAATCTACTTGACCCATTTACCCTCAAAATTACAAGGATGCATGCGCACCCATGTGTGTTGCAGCAAAATTTATAATAGCTAGATCTTGGAAACAGCATATTAGGTCCATGAAAAGATGAAAGAATAAGACAAATGTGATATTTATACACAATCGATTACTACTCTGCCATAAAGAAAGATAAACTTGAATCATTCCTAGGTAAATGGATGCAACTTGAGAAGGTAATGTTAAGTAAAATATGTCAAATTAACATACAAGCTTAATTAATTCAGCTTCTCTTCTATGAGAATCTCTCCTATCTCTCCCTCTACCTCTTACTTATATATATTTATATACATATATATCATCTCTATATATCTATATGTATCTATCTATCTACATATATATATATATATATAAAATGTCATATAGAATACATATATAAAAATAAAGAGCAAAATATAAGGTAGACAAATACCAAATATGGAGAAATTCAAATAATTCCCAAATTACATAGTCCATTGTTTCCAAAATATTTTATATTTCCTAATTTGTTTCACTTCTATTAATAGTTTCTCTTACTTTATTTATTACTGGTATCTGTGAAATTTTATTTTCTTATGCAAATACCAGAAAGGCAAATGTTGGTTCTCATTCAATAAGTCAAAATAACTAAAACAATAATTATTGATACATTTAAACTTGAATTTGCAATCAATCTTTGTAAATGTTTGCTGGGCCTTTGGTTTGTCAGTATGCATAAAAATTCAAGGGAAGAGGAGTCCATTCATCACAGTCAGTATAATACTAGTGATCCACTCTCATGCTTGATCCTGCAATATGCTGACTTTAAGAAAAATAATTATCTATAAAATCTATGCAAAAAAGTCATATTACTAATGTATTTATGTTGATCTTCTATCCTAGAGTAAAAAAGGTTTATGGTTTACTTCATACCAATTAGCTAAAACTTATGAGATCACTAGCCTATTAGAATGAAAAATAAAAGTCACCTTAATGCCCATTCTTCTCATTCAGAGTATAATTTGAAATATTTTTGACAATCTATAAAAATGCTTTATAATGTCAATTTAGGTTTTAAGGTGAAGTATAGAATGGAAATAATCAAAAGCACTGTTTAGATATAATGGCTTCCTTTTAAACTAATTTTGTAAATTGAGTTTTTCTGATTTAAAAGAACCTTAAAATAAGCATGTATTATTACATTTGTTTCTTATTTGTTTTAAAGATTCAGTGATATTTTTTAAGTAAATTACTTGCAATTGACACAGATTTGTTAAACTGCATAAATAAAAAGTATATTATTTGGTAACCAAACAAAAATTAAATTAAAGCTTTGATTTAAATTTTTAGGTTCAAAGAGTTATGTGAATGTTTTGTTAAGTAATTTAAAATATCACTATAATAATTGAATAAATAATATATGTATCCTATTAGGAATAAATTCAGGAGTGCAGAAATACTGTGACACAAATTTTCTTTCGAGATTCTTTAACTCAATCTAACAAGTGTAGTTGATAATACAGTTTATGATTTTATCTGCATCACTGTGGAACGTATATATCACACAACTAAATTTGCATCAGCTAGAAAAATGAGAATTCCTAAAGAGCAAAATAGTTTCAGAAACTTAATGTGTAAAACATTTGACTTAATTTATAGCACATCCTTTTCATTTACAGCAGTATGAGTCAGGGGATAGAACTTTAAAAATTTCTCATCAACTGTTAATCTTGGAAATAAAATAGCCACATGTATATAGTTATATAAACTATAGAGTTTATAGTTAGAATTAAATGTGTTGAAAATCTTAATAATTGAAGTATCAATTTATAGATACAAGGCTTTATACCAGTAATGTGTTATTAGAATTTCATCAATATCCAGTCAGTAGCAGTAGGAAATTTAATACCCAAGGGCTACTTGTTTTATCTAGTAACTATTATCTTTTCCTTTTTTCTTTCTTCTGTTATGTTTCCATTTTACTCTTATTTTCTTCTCCTCTTTACTCCCCTGCATCTTTTTCCCTTTCTTCAGCTGAGATTCCCTACTTGCTATTTCTCTTATCCAACTCCTTTCTTGACTCAAATATTACTTTCTTTGGATAGTGTATTATTTAATTTCTTGAGTTGGTACAAAATATCCAACCCAGGCTGATACAAAGGTGAGAGATTTATTTTGTCTTGTGGTTTCCACAGATTCAGTCTCCAAGAAATGGCGTGATGGAGCAAACCTGTTCTTTGCATGGTGGTCAGGATTCAGGGAGAGAAGGATGTGGATAGGACATTAATGACCCTTCCCGGACACATACCCTGTGACTCACCTCTTCCCATCATGCCCCACCTCTGAACAGGAGAGTTTTGGGGACATTTTGGATCTAAATCATAACATGTAGCTGTGAATAGATAATCAAATGTTTTTATCTCACTTTCAACAGATTTTCAATGACTCTAGCATGTTAATCATTGCATCCTTCTTAATTATTTATATATATACTCATTCCCACACTAAACTAAAAAAGCCCCTGGAAAGCAAGGCCATTTTTCTATTTATCATTATATCCTGTGCCTTAGTACAAGTTAGGAAACACCAGCTTTGTAATCAAGGCTGATTTTGTAGATATATTCTTGTATTTTGAGAGTAATTTTCTCAATTGTTTAAATAATTTTGTCTTTGTCTTTCTTCTGTAGAAACCTTAGAATGGGTGAAATAGGGTTTTAAGACTAGAAAATACTTTTCCCCTTTAGAGATGACTAGTCTAATAAAGAGGATAATATACCTAGGAGATGCTTTGAGAAAAAGAAATCAAATTAAACTGACACATTAGTCTTATGGATCTGATCCAGAAACCCAGAAATGCTGTACTTGCCTCTTTCATGTGCCACAACAGAAACAGGGAAGTATCCTGAAATCGTGTTTATCTTCCTCCATATGTCTCTGGAGATAGAGGAAATGCTGCTGGAATATTTAGAGATGACACTTAAAGTTAGGTTTGATTTAAGAGTCAAGATAAAAAGTGTTATAACATTTAGTGGTAAGAACAGCAACAAAGCCAGCCACATAAACAAAATTTATTGATGATCATCCATGAATAAAACAGCTGACATATATCAATCTTTTAAGAAACTGTTTTATTTTTCCCAAATTTATTTAAATTCTGTGTTCAAGGAAAATCCTTGGCAACTGTACACAAGTAACATGGTTTATGTAGTTTATTTATAAGAAATACTACATCAGAATGGTCATATTTAAGAATGTTTGGTCAACAAATACATTGCTAAAATTCACATTGAAAAGGTAAATCATTTTGACCTCCAGCATCAGTAAACAGTACTAGTGAATGGATATTTTGACTGGATTATTCCAAAGATAAACTTCAAAGACTCAGCAATAGACATTTAATGCCTGCAAAAGAATACTCTAAGCTCTGAACTTCTGTCATTAACAGCACTATATACTCAGTGAGGAAATTTTATTATTATGTCTATTTGATGGGAAAGGAAATAAATATGAAAAGTTTATATTGCATATTGTGACTCAACAAGGAAATATCTGGACTAGATTCAAGGCTGTTTCTATCTACCTGTTTTGAAAAATTATGCTATTAAAAGCCAACGCCTCAACTTTTCACAGTAAGATGCCTTTCCACTGCTTTGTCAGAAGTACTTGCTATGTACCCTCTTCCTCACTTGGAATTTGCCTTTTCATCTAGAATTATGAGTAAGTTGCTTAAAGAGTGAAGATAATTTTGTCAGAGAATAGAGACATATTCTGATTAGAGAGAAAGATGTTCAAAGGCCTCCTGCTTAGTCTTCCAAGCGCTAGGATAAAGATATGCACCACCATACCTGGTTTAAGACTATATTCTGCAGTTCAATAGCAGAAACACTAGAAATCATAACAAATATCATTCACTCAGCATGAAATGCATTCCAATCATAGAATTAAGTACAGCACATATATCATTCCAACTTATTGAAATAGTATTTCAAAGTTAAAATAAAGTTACTTGTATTATAAATAAAGGAAATAAAATTCAAGGGGATTAATAACCAGCATAGAATCATGGTGCTAGAACTAGTAGTTAGCTGCTGAATATAAACATTTATAAGAAAGAAATACCCATAGGCTATCAACTCTAGCAAGGTTGTAGAAAAGAGCGACGGCAGTGGGGATCTTCTTTCTTATTAGGATTATGAAGTCAAAGTTTATAGACGCAGCCCATTGTAAATGCTTGTTTACTAATTGATCTTTATGACTATCAGTAAATAGAATGCATTTTTTGCAACATTATTTCTATTCTTACAAGAAAGTGGGAGTTAGGCGAATTTCATATTTTTATCTCTCAGGGAGATCTATGAAGTAGCAGAGACATTAAAAATTTAAAGGTCTTGGCAAACATAATGAAGTTAATTGCTGACTGAAATGAGGACTTAAACTCATTACTAGCTAATTCCCTGCCCTATACTCTTATTTGAGGAAAATATCTTGTACTAACATTCTGTCGATACCTATTAATACCATTTTATCAGATCAATGTAAGTTACACCCAAAGAAACATTCTTTGGCAGAAAATTGGAGGTTTTTGAAGTGGATGAAAAGTATCTAGTTCCAGTTAATCAGTCCTACTGAAGAGCTTTCATATATTCTAAAGCTGTGACTCACACGGAAACCTTGTTCATTGGAAATCACTGACAAGTTGAGGAGGAACAGTTGAATGATCATGTGACCACTAAGAATGATGTTTATGCCTACTGAACATGTACAGATAGAATCGTAACTATTCTACCCCTTACTTCTGAGAATGAATTACGTTGTGCTGTGATATCTGAATCCCATTTACTCTGATGCCAGACTCATGCACTGATGGCTGTTATGCAATGAAATGGGACTGAGATAAATAAAAATCCATCCAACTATATATTAATTAAAGGGTTACTATCTCAGAGAGCAAGAAAATTCAAAAGTTGGGAAGCATATTGGAGAGTCTATTACAATTTTATATGAGAAAATGCAGCTGAGTCATAGGATGCCTTATGATAACTCAGTTTTATAAGTACAGAAAACACTAAAGTGTTGGCAAATGACAAATGTCATTGATAGAAAAGTCTCTGGTAAAGAACTAGAGGAATGTATATTATTGTTTTAGCAATGATTCAGGTCTCAACACAGAAACCAGCTTTTCCATGTTTGTGGGTGATGCTGTTGTAGCAGGACTATGGAACGCAGTCATGACAGCTGCAGTGTTCCAAAATCTGGATATGCTGAAATGATGGAATGAAAGCAATAGAGAAGAATTTGACAGGAATAAGTATAAGATTCTCCATTTAGATTAATGGGATGCATTAAGGCAGATTTAAAGTCCCATCTCCAAAGCAGCTCAGTTAAAGAGAGTAGATGTTAGCAATAGGAGAAGTGCGTGATAGGAGACAAAAATGAGACATAAATTTAAAAAAAGAAATAAAACAAACAAAACCCTCTAGGTGTTAATGGCCATGTTAGTATGGGTAATCGCTACATGGCATTAAAATGGGAGTCAAAATGAATTAGAAAGTCTTGAATCAATTAGGAGATTCTAAAGAGAAACTGACTTTTATAACTAAAGCGAAAAACTCAAATAGAATGGGATAGATGCAACTGAAAAATAAGACTGTACTGATTATGAAAGGGAGAATTTATGTGTGGGGCATGTGAGTGTGTGTCTGTGGTTAGAATTTGGAACTAAAGGTTGCCGCTACATAATAATACATTGAAGTATAGTTTAGATAGTAAGGAATAAAAAAAAAATATTCCCACTTTTTCCTCACAAGGATAATGGTAACTTTATAGGAGATTCAAAAATATCTTATTATGACCATTAATCTTGATTTGCAAACTTCATTGGAGTAGTAAATATCTATTAGATCAGCGGAGTGCATACTGTGTGAGCTAGAGAGGCACCAGGTACAGTCCTGGGTACTCTACAGTAGATGGGCTTTTCACCTGTTAGTCTCTGGTGCTGTGCCCTGATACCACGAGCTAGGCACCTTTTCTTCCCCCAGGGTATATCTGCCTTGAAGCCTGTCAATCATGTTCTGAAACTCCTCATGCTATATAAGCTAAGTTAAGCCTTTCTTCCTCACTGTGGAATTTTGTTGTGTCTTAAGGACAAGGGAAAGCTAACAAATACAATTATAAATGACAATATTTTCGTACGAGTCTGTCTGGATCTATTGTTTATGGAAAACCTCTTAAAAAATGACAGAATTAACCATAGCTCATATGCTACACATTGTAGGAATTTGATGTCACCTAAAATTTTACTAAGGCTAACATCACTAGATGGAAGAGTGGATGTGAGGAAAGGGGTAGTAACAAGGATTAAGATATATATATATATATATAGAGAGAGAGAGAGAGAGAGAGAGAGAGAGAGAGATACACACACACCCATGTGATGAATGCATTAACTATATATCACAAACATGTACTAATAAAAATGCATGTTAACCTTAAAAATAATTTCACTTAAGATTAGCAACCATTTTTTTTTTTGCCTTCTCTTCATATCACTAATATAAGGACAAGAAACCTAAGTCCAAAATGGCATATAGTTGAGACCTGAGCCTTATATTTCCATAGATAAACTGTTCCGTGGCCAATATAGTTGCATTGTCTCAGTAGCTCTATCCTTAGATACAGAGGTAAATTAATTTTCACAGAATATTAAAGAACATAAAATTGAAGGAGCACTTGCAAGATAGTCTCAATATATCTAAGTAAGTATGATCAACTGATGTTAGCACCTTGGATTGAATGGTTGTGTGGAAATTATAATGGATAATACAGGATGACAAATTTTGAACGTAATAGGCACTCACAGAATCACTAAAATGAAGACCAGCACACAATACATATTAACCAATTTAATGCAAGATGAGTTACATACACTACAATAATGTCTTCCTGGTGGAAAATTCCTGAATATAACTGTGCCTAGGCAATATGGACAAGAGAGATTCATGTTAAATTATGCTATATGATACTATTATAACCTGTCAAATTTAGGGTGGGAAATTTAAGAGCATACAACTAAGCCTCATCAACTATTAAATGGCATGAAAAAAGCATTTAGGTTGTAGTTATGAAGAGACACACTACAAAACTACATATCCATCAAATAAAATATGGGAAGATATATATTAGTACATGTGTCTCAGCTACTTCCTTGTTTCTGGGACAAAATAGCCAACACCCAGAAGTTAAAGGAGGGAAGATTTCTTTCAGCTCAGGGTTTGTAGAAGTTTCAGGCTGTAGTTGGCGTCTCCCAGACTGAGGGGCACTGAAGAGTAGAAACAGTTCACGTGTACAGGCAAGAAGCAGCAAACAGGATAGATATATATTAGTACATGTGTCTCAGCTACTTCCTTGTTTCTGGGACAAAATAGCCAACACCCTTAGGAGGGAAGATTTCTTTCAGCTCAGGGTTTGTAGAAGTTTCAGGCTGTAGTTGGCGTCTCCAAGACTGAGGGGCATTGAAGAGTAGAAACAGTTCATGTGTACAGGCAAGAAGCAGCAAACAGGTTTTCACACATAAACAGACATACAGACACACATAAAAGCTAACAAACCCACCAACAAAATTTGGTGTATATGGAGCATGGTAAATAGGAAAAGATGAAAAAATAATGGCAAAATGTTGGTAAATTGCAGTATGTACAGTAGGTATAAACAATAGCAAACAGAGACTTCCTTTCCCTTTTTGTTCCATCTAAGCTATAACCTTATTGTTTGATGCCAACCACACACAGGGAACACCTTCCTCTTATCCATGCCCACAACTATGCTAAACACATCAGTGAACTAATATCCATAATCTAACAGCGTATACCTATGATTCAGCTACTTCTATAAGGCCGGAGTATGAGGGTATGAGGTTTTCAAGAGACTTCCTTTCCCTTTTTGTTCCATCTAAGCTATAACCTTATTGTTTGATGCCAACCACACACAGGGAACACCTTCCTCTTATCCATGCCCACAACTATGCTAAACACATCAGTGAACTAATATCCATAATCTAACAGCGTATACCTATGATTCAGCTACTTCTATAAGGCCGGAGTATGAGGGTATGAGGTTTTCAAGGGGCATATGGTTATAAACCATCATGCCATGTTTGTAATACATAATGTGTATGATAATTTTGTCATGCATTTACTGGCAAGTTATACTTGAGAAATGTGTTTTGATCCCAGTTCCTTCAGAAGCTGTAAAAATACATTTAGGATGTAATTAAAAAAATTAGTTTCTCATTCTTTATGGCTGAGTAGTACTCCGGTTTATTAAAAAAACTTTCTTCATCCAGTCTCCAGTTAATGGGCAATGGGGCTGTTTACAAGTTTTCGCTATTACAAGCTGTGCTGCTGTAAACATGGCTGAGTGTATGCACTTCACTTTG
>NW_022900915.1:24338592-24411407 GCF_012274545.1 Fukomys damarensis
ATAATGGCAAAATGTTGGTAAATTGCAGTATGTACAGTAGGTATAAACAAACCAACCAACCAAACTTTGCCCCAAGTTTAGACCCAAATCCTGGAATCCTGTAAATATGTACATTTACAAGATATAAGTGAATTACAGCTTCAGAAGTTTACTCATCAAGTAAAAATTATGCTGGAATGCATAAGTAGTCATTTACTGGCAAGTTATACTTGAGAAATGTGTTTTGATCCCAGTTCCTTCAGAAGCTGTAAAAATACATTTAGGATGTAATTAAAAAAATTAGTTTCTCATTCTTTATGGCTGAGTAGTACTCCTGTTTATTAAAAAAACTTTCTTCATCCAGTCTCCAGTTAATGGGCAATGGGGCTGTTTACAAGTTTTCGCTATTACAAGCTGTGCTGCTGTAAACATGGCTGAGTGTATGCACTTCACTTTGGTATAATTCTTTTAATTCTCAGCAGATAAATAACTAAGTGCGTGCACTTCACTTTGGTATAATTCTTTTAATTCTCAGCAGATAAATAACTAAGTGCATGCACATTGAAGCCATATTCTTAAGTGAAATGAATAAGACATATGTGTAAATGCTAAGTAGTTTCTCTGGTGTGAAAAACTAAGAGTGAAAATAAGATCCAAATTGTATAATTGATATTGTATAATAGGAAGAAAAGGTCTAAAAGAGTAGGGGAAGGTGGGGAGTAGGGAAAAGATAAAAAGGTGAAAATACAAATATGAGAAAAGAAAAAATGTGGAAACAAAGTCTTTGTAAACAGGGAAGGGTTGAGCGGGTGAAGGCAGGGCTGGGAGTGGGGAGAAATAACCATGAAAAGTCATGTAAATGTACAAGATCCAATGATGAATGTAACTGTATTGTATATCTAAAATGTACCAAAAAACTCAAAGAGGAAAAAGAAGAAGAAAAAAGAAAGAAATAGACTATGTGTTATAGAATTACTTACTTTGTAGGTTTTATGGTTTGTTGATATCTTTTTTTTTTTTTCAGATAGGGCCTTGCTATATATTCCTGGTTGTCCCTTAACTCACTATGTAGCCTACTCTGGCCTCAAACTCCTGGCAGTCCTCTGGCTTAGCCTCCTGAGCACTGGGATAACAGGATTTCACTACTACATGTGACTGCTTATCCTGTAGGTCTTCTTTTGCTCTGATTCACACACTGTGCTGGCCTATTGAAATATGCAAAGAAGTATGTGTTGGGGAAGTGTAATGAAATCTAAGATTCACACATAAACAGACATACAGACACACATAAAAGCTAACAAACCCACCAACAAAATTTGGTGCATATGGAGCATAGTAAATAGGAAAAGATGAAAACATAATGGCAAAATGTTGGTAAATTGCAGTATGTACAGTAGGTATAAACCAACCAACCAACCAAACTTTGCCCCAAGTTTAGACCCAAATCCTGGAATCCTGTAAATATGTACATTTACAAGATATAAGTGAATTACAGCTTCAGAAGTTTACTCATCAAGTAAAAATTATGCTGGAATGCATAAGTAGTTTTTATATAATAATAAGCATCCTGGTAACTGAAGGAAAGGTACTGAAGGAGAGAGAGAGAGACAAAAAAAGAGGGGTGGGGAGAAGTCTTCCTAGGACTTGGTTTGACATTACTGGTTTTGGAGATAAAGAAATGGCAAAAACCTTACACCAAAGAATACAAGTAACATCTAGTCCCTCAGAAAGACAAGAAAAGAGATTCTTTTCTTGAGAGTCAGGAAGGGAATGCAGCCCAGTGAGAGTAATATATGTGCTGAATCAAGCTATGAAGGGTGCAGTAACTTCTTAGAGCATTATACAAAAATCATACACTAGTTTATGGGTACATGGGTTTCATTAGTTTCTCTAATTTTGTATTTTAAATTTTTCATGGTAAAATTTTAAAACATATATTAAGCTTCTAAAAAGAATTTTTCATTGCCAATTTTGTGATGAAAGTCCAATAGCCTAACAGGCTTAATTTTAGGACACATGGTATCTAATTTAAATAATATGACTTTTTAGGAAGATACCCTTCTTGTGTCAATAGAAAGGTAAAAAATGGACTCATTATTTGATGAGTATTATATTATATACAATCAGAAAAAATAAGAGACTATTTACAAGACAGAGTTTTAATGCCTCATTTTACTGGCAAATCTAACAAATTACATTAACACCAAATGATAACATAATTAAGCATCAGGGTAGATGATACATCATTTTATACTGTTTTTGTGTGGAACCTTCACTCTTTTGCAGTTTTGAAACCAATGCACAGCTAAAAGAACTCTCTTTATAAACACCACATTTTAGACCCACTAGGTCAATGGGTGATAATCTAATACTTTAAAAAATATAAATTCATAAGATATTATGTTATTATTAGAATTATACTTTCGCGAAGAGTTTCATCTGCTCTTGAAGAAATTGTTACTTTTTTCCAGAAGGGTGGGAAATTTGTTTATGTTCTACGTCCTCAAGGAAAATTAATTATATTTCAACATGCACCTCCCCAAAACAGAACCACTTTCCAATGCAAGAAAAATACTATTTAATGAAGTCACCCTTATAAAATCATTTTGAAGTAATGTTAATAAGGGACATAGAAGCAAACATTTACTGTGTTTGGTCTTTATATGTGATGGGTTTGCAATAGCGCTATAGTAGCTTGGAGAATACAGAGCAAATGGTGAATGCTCCATTTCTTATTCCAGAAAACTTGCAAAACATTTCTTTCTTTTTAAAAAGCTACTTCAGTTGTATATGATAGAGGAAAAGAGAAAAGAGAAAGTCATAAAATTAAGTTTAGTCACGGAAAACTGGTGTTAAAATTGGTAGTAGAGAAACATTTGTCATCAATATTGCAGATTTGTTAAGACTCAGTGTTTACTTTTACAGCAAAACATAGGAAATAGCCAACTCATGCTTTGTGCAAGGAGGCGGTTATATCAGCTGTCATGTGAAATTCAATAGAAAGGTAAAAAATGGACTCATTATTTGATGAGTATTATATTATATACAATCAGAAAAGATAAGAGACTATTTACAAGACAGAGTTTTAATGCCTCATTTTACTGGCAAATCTAACAAATTACATTAACACCAAATGATAACATAATTAAGCATCAGGGTAGATGATACATCATTTTATACTGTTTTTGTGTGGAACCTTCACTCTTTTGCAGTTTTGAAACCAATGCACAGCTAAAAGAACTCTCTTTATAAACACCACATTTTAGACCCACTAGGTCAATGGGTGATAATCTAATACTTTAAAAAATATAAATTCATAAGATATTATGTTATTATTAGAATTATACTTTCGCGAAGAGTTTCATCTGCTCTTGAAGAAATTGTTACTTTTTTCCAGAAGGGTGGGAAATTTGTTTATGTTCTACGTCCTCAAGGAAAATTAATTATATTTCAACATGCACCTCCCCAAAACAGAACCACTTTCCAATGCAAGAAAAATACTATTTAATGAAGTCACCCTTATAAAATCATTTTGAAGTAATGTTAATAAGGGACATAGAAGCAAACATTTACTGTGTTTGGTCTTTATATGTGATGGGTTTGCAATAGCGCTATAGTAGCTTGGAGAATGCAGAGCAAATGGTGAATGCTCCATTTCTTATTCCAGAAAACTTGCAAAACATTTCTTTCTTTTTAAAAAGCTACTTCAGTTGTATATGATAGAGGAAAAGAGAAAAGAGAAAGTCATAAAATTAAGTTTAGTCACGGAAAACTGGTGTTAAAATTGGTAGTAGAGAAACATTTGTCATCAATATTGTAGATTTGTTAAGACTCAGTGTTTACTTTTATAGCAAAACATAGGAAATAGCCAATTCATGCTTTGTGCAAGGAGGCGGTTATATCAGCTGTCATGTGAAGGGTCAACTTGCGCGGTCTCACAGCTGTGCATTCACAAATTCACACTGCCTCCAGCAGCAAGTACAAGTGATAATATTACCATTATGTTAACATTCTTTGTAATTAAGGCTTAAGGATGGAGATAAATATATGACTAGGTACTTCAGAAGGAATACTGAAAGTCTAGGTTTATGTCTGCACTAATCTTGTCCACTGCTGGTTTATCCAGGGAATTGCTAGGGTACTGAATTACTTTGCTTCTGAAATTAACCCTGAAGAGCTGCACAGTTCTTGAGCAACACTGGGTTGGAGCTTATTAGTATGGAAAGAGACATCTATGGAAAGAAACCGATTTGCAAATAAAACACTGATGAATGAAGCCATAAAATGGAAAGAAAGACTACTTCCTTTCCATGGGGAAAAACTCAGGGCCCAGTGTGCTCAAATTTTATGCTAATATAAATTTGGTTCCAGCAAAGTACCCAGTTTTATAACCTAACAAATTGGTGCCAACCTACTTAAGCAGAATAACACCGGGAAGAAAAAAATGTGAAAACTGTTCAAAGAACATCTGTTTAGGAGAAAAGTCTGGGATCATTAAAAATGCATTCAACATAAGATAATTAGTAGGAATGATAGCGCTGGTGCATGTGGAGTATGATTTTAATAAAAGTGGCAAGAAACAGTGTCTGTTGTGGATTAAATTTGTATTTCTCATTCCAGATAAGTAAATATTTGTATTACTTGCTAGTGAATGATCCAGTGAGAGCCAACTCCCATAAGTAATTTGAAGATCAAGGAAAATATTTCATCGCATCACACATGTATGAAAAGGAGAAATGAGACAAAGAAATAACTCCAATACATGATTCTGATTTTAGCTTCCACACCCTCTAATCTGAAGGAGCCTATAGAAAGCAGCAGAGCTTTTGACAACAACAACAACAACAACAATAACAATGATACCAACAATAACAATATTAATAAAATACTAAACTTTTAGATATAGGTAACTATGTATTGGCTTTTCTGAATTGAGACATTTTTCAAAAAATAGAAAAGGGAAAGCAGTACTTTTACTATAGTTGTGTTAAAGGTTATAATTTTAAGGGTGAAAATGAAACATTATTTAAAATTATACCTACCTAATTTCTTTCCTGGAAAGAGAAAATCTTATTCAGTCAGTAGAGGGCAAGAAATGAGAAAATATTTTTAAAATTTTTATCAATAAGTCAGCATGAGTAATCCAATTTATTTAGAAATTCTATATAGAGGCTCTATAGGGTAATGGTCAAAATGATTCTAATGAAGTAAGCAATGATTTTTCTCAAAAAATATTACAGACTCATACATATAAATAGGTTGTCATCTTCAATTTTATAATTGCCTTATATGACAAGACAATTTTATTTTAATATTTATAATAAAGGGTGCCTTTGACTGCCGAGGGCACATTCAATTTGTGCTTAGTTATAAGTCTTTGGAAGGAGTTCTACATACATTTTTAAAAGAAACAAACAAATACATTTTCACGTGGCTCCATAAGAGAAAGGATTCTTTTCTATTTATCTTTTAAACCACAGAAAAAATAAGATAATTTACAAAGTAAAGACTTACGAAGTCCTTGTTCAATTCTATAAATTGAGGTTTCAGTAGAGGTGTAATATTTTCTTTTTAGCTGAATAAGATAGCTTTGTAATAAATAGAACTGATTCTACTTTTTTCACTAAAAACATAAAACTATTAATCTCTGAGGACTACAGTATATCACTGTAGAAACGCTTGTTAAAATAAATCACAGTTCAAACATTTTTATAATCTTTACATATCTTTCTTGTTCTCGTATCTTTCTTCACTATTTACATACCATACTTAATGTGAATAAAATCATCATCCTTTTTATGAATAATGGTTCATAAATGATTTTGAATTCTGATTTTTCAGTGAGAAATCATTATGTACTTTATATTACTACATTATGCATTTCTATAAGCTTTTTTTTAAATCTATGTATGCCAAACCTTGCTTGTCAAATCTTGTTAAGGTGTCTGAAAGTTTCTTTCAGTTAGATCTTGATGAACTTGGGCAATTATCTATATTATCACTTTAAGATTGATTGTTAGAGTACATTCACTTAGTTAAAAATTGTAACTTTTAAAGGCTTCTAAGAGTATGAGTTAACATGCTTTCTAAATATTATCCAACTATATTTTAGATTTGTACAGTAGAGAAAGAATGGGTTGGGAGGAAAATACAAAATTTTTAGAAAAAATAGTAAATATTTGTCTTAGCCATACAAACATCATGTGTCAGGAGAGGGGTTCAATGACATAAATGTTGATTATCTTTCATACATCATTAATAAATCAATTCAGGAAAATCATATCATCTAAATTAGAGAGATTCATCTGAAGAATAAAGATGCTTTAGGATGAAACACTTAAGGAAATCAATCATTTATACTCAGAGCAGGAGGAATCTGTAGGGATTAGGAGAGAAAACATTTAGGTCAGTCAGAATACTAGACAAGTAGAGTGTCACAAAGGTCAAGCACGAAGCAAGAAGGAAGAAATGGTAAGCAACAGCAGCCATGATTTACTCTACATTGTAGATGGCATTAAATGTTGGCAATAGTATAACAGGAAATAATGTAGACTGCAATCTATTGGACAAAGTAGATAAAATAAGAAAGTAACAATTGGAGATAAATTGATATACAAATATGAAGGTGCCATTAAAATGGTCACAGGCCAGCTAAAATTGTACATTCATGCTCTTTATGTGTAATAATTATATATATTAAAGTAATATATAAATTTAATAGAACATTTGTTTGGTTACATGATATTGATTGATCATATCCATGAGAACATTTTCACTAAAGCAGTGAGATTTAAGCTTGATAGGAAGATGTATACAAAATAAATGAGAAAAAATGGGGAGAAATGCAAAAATTTATTCCAATAATTTTACCGTGAGAGGAGAAAATGTTAAAATGTAGCACGTGTGGTCTGAAGCTTTTAATAAGCTTGTAAACCATGTAGTAAAAATAACAGATTGATTCTTTTAATATTTTTGGAAAGATACCCAGCAGAGGGATAGCTGGGTCAAATGGGATCATATCACAACCATGTTTACAGTGGCACAGTTTGTGATAGTTAAATTTTGGAAACAGCCCAAGCGCCCATGAACTGGAGACTGGGTAAAGAAGATGTGGTTTTTCTATAAAATGGAGTATTACTCAGCCATAAAGAATGAGAACCTAGAGACATTTATTGCTAAATGGATGCACATTGCGGCCATACTCTTACGTGAAATAAATAGGACACACAGTAAATGCCGAATGGTTTCTCTGGTGTGGAAAACTAAGTGCAAATAAGGTTCAGATAGTATAATTGGTAGTGTGAAATAGGAAGAAATGGCCAAAAGGGATGTGAGAAGTGGAGGGGAAAGGATATAATGCAAAAGAAAAATGTGAAAAAAGGAAAAAAAATGGAAACCGAGTCTTTGTAGATAGGGAAGGGTGAAGGGCGTGAAGGGAGGGCAGGGGTGTGGGGAAAAAATAAGAACCAAGACATGTAAAGGTACAAGTTCCCAGTGATAAATGTAACTGTATTTTTTGCGTTAAATATACCAATAAACTTAATGGAAAAAATAGGAGATTGAAGAAATTAATGGTCATTGAAATTGAGATGTCAGAATTTCTGGAGAGGGTGGCCTTTGAAACAGAGTTACCAGCTTGAAAATCCATTCACTACAAAGGGAAATTTTGGGAGGCTGATTTATTTTAAGGAATGGAATAGATTGCAGGCAAGTGCCAACTTCTGAAATAAAGAGGCAGGCGGGGGAAGACTGCCGCGGAACTGTACTCCCTCCTGCACTTGGTGGTGGCGAGGATGAGTCATGACGGACATTAAAGAAGATAACTTGGGGCCACGGCAATGAAAAGTCTCTTAGGTGCATCTACCTTATTTACTCCCTCTTGGCAACACTATTTTGTGCCAAATCACGTGTTCTGCTTTGGATGAAGCCTTCAAACAGACAAAAGTGCATAATATTCTATTTTTCCATAAATCAAAAGAATTTTTGAGAGACAACACTCACCAGGAAGATGCATTCTATAGAGCACAGTAGTTAAAGTTGTCTTTGGTTATACTGAATGAGTAGTGGGTAGTCTTTGTTCAAATAAACATTAGATAAGCTCAAAGTTAAGAATAGAAACCCAGTTGGAAATAGTTTACTTCTAAAGAAATATCTTCTTTTAATTTCCATCTTCCTGTGAATGGTATTAGAATAAGCAATAATTAGAAAAAATACCACAATGATATCCTTTTATCTCAAAATCATTCTTATTATGCTTCAGATATGGAACAATATCAGTTGTTATGATCACTACAACTTTTTGACAGCAAAGAGAATACACAGAAAGCAAATGAAAAACCCTTATGTCTATTATTAGAACGCTCTATGTTTATTGGAAATAAATGTGTTTATTTCATTTTTGATTTTTAAAAACTGTTCTTTGTAAGCGGACAACCATTAATGAAGTTTTACATTAAAGTGTTTCTTTTATATCATCATTAATTTTTCAAGTCAATTTAAAAGCATAGAAAATTACATATGTCATCACCTATCAGTAAACTTAAGATACAAATCATCCAAAATAATGATGTTCCTTCAACACTTCCTGTGACATTTCCTTTCCTCTTCATTCTTCCATAGGAAGAATATTACCTATGAAGCTATTACCCTTGGTTTTATCATTTTCACTTGCACCCTCAAACTTAATATGTATAGATAGATAGATAGATAGATAGATATACACATATATCTATAGACATTAACAGCTTTGAACTACATGTATTAAAGTTGAATAAATGTTAAAATGAATAGTTAGATGTAGCTTCTCTTTTCCATTAGTAGCTTTCTGGAATTTATCAGCATCAGTCGTTTAACTCAAGTTCATAATTTCCAATAATTATTAGTATTCATAATCCTATTACCATAGTGTGTAGGAAATATCTTCTAGTATCTTTCTTATTTCCCTTTCTTTTGACTTGTTATTTGTAGAGATGCAGACATTTTACTTTACTGTGATCCTTACTATTATTCCTTTTCTATTGACTTGACTTTTGAGTCTCGTTCAAGAAATTCTTCCTTAATCAAGATTCAAAAATTGTATACAAATTGACATTTTTATGTCCTTAGGCCTTGATTTACCTGAAAATAATTTTACATAGTAAAAGGAGCTTAGTTGCATCTTGAGTGAATAATCTTAAGTGAAGTAAATCAAACACAGAAGTTTAAGTATTACATTGTTTCTCTTGTGTGAGAAACCCAAAGTGTAATTAATCAAGGAGCAAAATGAAGGGTAGATAATAGGCAGGAGAAAGAGCTTGTTCAAATGTGAAAGGAAACAAAAGAAGGGGGACAGGGTGAAAAGGAAAATGATTTTTTTCTCCTTAAATTTATTGCTATTTTTCAGGTACACAGTACAGTTACACTTATTGGGATCTTGTACCTTTACATGACAGGCCTTGGTTCTCATTTTTTTCCCATATCCCTGCCCTCCCTTCACCCCCTCCACTTTTCCTATTTACAAACACTTTGTTTCCATATTTTCCTTTCTTCTCCATTCTTTCTTTTTCCCTACCCTTCCCACTTCCCCTACTCCTTTAGCCCCTTTCTTCCTATATCACATTATCAATTATACAGTTTGAACCTATTTACACTTTTCGTTTTTCACACCAGAGAAATGATTTGAAAAATTATTTTTAAAAACAGACAACTGAGGGATAAATGGAATCAGACATTTTGTAAATAGGGAAAGGGAGGTTGAAGGGAGGTCAGGGCACTAGGAAAAAATATTAGGATAAATTGTTTACAGGTCAAAATTCCCTATGATAAATGTGATCATCATGTGTGTCAAACATGTACTAATAAACAACAATTTTAAAAGAGTTTGGTTCTCCCACAAGGAAACTCAGCAAATTGTATAAAATTGTTAAAACCTCATCCTCACCCTAATATCTCCAATTTGCCCTTGCTGTGTAGAAAGTATTCATTCTTGTCTCTACTTTGTTAATTTAGCATCTTTGCTTACCCAATGTAACACAGCATTTTGCTGATAACTTGAACACATTAAGTCTTAAGAGTGATGGATATAAAAATTGTGAACAAGGCGACAGCACTAAATGATCCAGATGTCAATGTAGCTTCTCCCTCTGTGCAAAATGGACAATATAACCTCTGCTTTGTCTTCCTTTTAAAAATCAAATTCATATTTTTATATACTCATCCTAAAAATGAAGAAACATTTTAAGCACAATCATTTTAAAGTAATATTGACAGAAAGCAAGTCCTACCTAAGCATAAACACTATCATTGTTGTTCTCCATGCAGCAAATCTTGACTTTTTTTTTGGTTTTTTTCAGACAGGATCTCACTATGTAGTTGAGACTGACCTGAAACTCACTGTGTAGCTCAGGCTAGTCTCGAACTCACAGTGATCCTCCTGCCTCAGCCTCCCGACTGCTGGGATTACAGGCATGAGACACCACGCCCAGCAAATCCTGACTTCTTTATGGCTACTGTTTTGGTTCTTTGGATCTCTAATATTACTATTTAGCATGAAATTTTCATATTTCATTAATATAACCAGCTGTTATTATAAATCACATTACATTAATTTTATAGATTAATTTGGAGGAAATGGCATGTGTATATATTTTAATACTCTGATCCATTGTGGGGATCAACTGTCCTCTTTTCATTTTTCCTCTCTTCTTGATAATCTATAATGTCTTTCCAAAAAATTTTATATTCTTGTAAAATATCTTACATAACTTTTTAAAGTAATGATTTGGTTTGTTATGGTTTGGGCCTAAATATCCCCCCAAAGCCTCATACAGCCATCAACTTTTTCAGAGGTAGTTGAATCTAGAGTGTGTGATGTTAGGATGAAGGGTGTCTGATTACTAACTCAGTCCACTGATTGATTTGGCACTGCTCTAATCCCAATAGTCTGGATAAGGTAAAAGGAGCAGAAAGATGCTGTTAAGGTCACTTGGTACTTTTGCTACCACATGGACATCATGAACTGTTTCCCCTCTGTGACACCGCTCTACAATGCATCACTCTGCCTTGGAACCAGCCGATTATGAACTAAAAACTGTGAGGTAAATAAATCCTTTTCCCTTTAACTTTATTGTTGTTTTGAGTCAGCACTGAAAGAAAAGTAATTAAGACATGGTTCCTAAGAAAATGTTATTTTCCTTCATTTATATCTATCTCTGTATTTGTTTCTGCTTTATTAGGAAATAATTCTGTAGACCGAAGTTATAATTTATTCCACACTGACCTAATAAATTCAGATATTTATGTAAAATATATTTGATTATTATCTAAATAACAAACCTGTAAGTGTTGAAAATCATTCTTTCAATTCTTCATAATTTGCATTTCTTTGTTCTGTTCCAAATGTTGTCCCCTCATATAAAATGTGAATTGATTTTGAAAGGACTCTGTATGTTAATATTGTTTGCTGATAGCTTTTTGGAACATTTGTTTATGAAATTTGGAAATGTACCACTATCTTAGTTTTTTTTTTAAATTTTATTGAGTTTATTGGTACATTTTAGGGATACAGTACAGTTACATTCATTGTTGGGATCATGTACCTTTACATGGCAAGTCTTGATTCTCATTTTTTCCCCTTACCTCTGCCCTCCCTTCACCCCCTCCACTATCTTAGTTTTTTGATGTGAATTTAATTAAAAATTTCTTAATATTATATTGTCTCATTTTTTATATGTTTGAAGCTATAATATGTACTGCTTGCATATACAGAAAAAGTAAGAGAATAAGAAATTATCATAGTGGTGAATAATGCCCAGCTGCATGGGGAGCTCACCAGTGCCCCAGGCTTTCATCAGAGCAGACAGGTGAGGACCACCCAGCCATGCGGGTGCCTCTGTAGCATCACCCCACACACACACTCTAGGGCCTTCTGCTTGTGCCAGTACCTGGATCCACACTGTGAGGCACAAGTGGTCATAAAGGCCATTTTACTGAGCTCCACTAGATAGAATGGAAGTGAACAACTTCAATAAAGGCACATCAGACCTCCATAGTGGGTAAGTTGGGGGGATCACCACCTTCCATCAGAATTAGGACTATCTTTGGGGGAAGGGCAATGGAATCTGTAGTAGAACCTTGCAAAGTTCAACCCTGCAGGAGGTGAGGAAGCTCAACTTGGACCTTGCAGCCAGAATTCATCCTGAATCTCAGGAATCAGCTATCGGATAGCAGAGACTATTTGACTTAGTTCTGCACATTGTTTTCCCACATTGTCTACTGTCACAGCAGAGATGTACCCAGAAAGGGGCTCTTAAAATATTTTTCTTTCTTTTCCACATATTTTTAATTTTTGATTTTTAGTTTAAAATTTTTACTTTTTCCCATTTTGCAAATTCTTCCTTTTTTCCTTCTTTTTTCCTACTCAGTCTCTTGCTCCCCCACATTATTCTTCATCTCCATTTTTGTTCCTGTTCCTTCCCTAATTTGGATTTCTTCTTTCTTTTCATTTTCTTCTCTCTTTTTCCTTCTCTTGAATGGCACTAGTTTCAAAGGAAAGTGAGTATAATTTATAGCTGCCCTATTACTGTTAAACTGTTCTATTCTTGTCTTTGTTCTTGCAGTCTGTCTTTCCCTCTTGTCTTCAACAGTTTCCTACGGTTTGCATAATCATCCTGTGTCCTCTGGCTTCACTTGAAACCTTCTGCTGTTCTTCTACCTATCTATTCCTCTCCTCCTAACTCCTTCTAAATCCCCATCCTAAAGTGTAAATTTGCTATATTGAAGAGTTTTTTCACTATAAACATATTTTGGTCTGGTACTCTATCTTGATTTAATTCACATGGTATAAGGGTGATAGATTAATAAATATCACAAATGGTCGATTTCTAAGCTGTGCTTGATGCTATTGTGTTGCTGATTGTATAAATTGAGCTAAAGGATTGTGATTGGTTATAGAGTTGCCCCTTCTGATATTATGAAAATGAAAGTATCTATGAGTCATTAGAGACTCAAAACCTAATGAGCAGCTATGTCAGGAAGATCAAATTACTAACCCAAGAATTAAACCAAGGACAGCCCAATAACAAAAACAAAAATGAGAAAACACTTCAGCAAGGCACAGAGACAGATTTTTAGCTCAGGAACAGTGGCTTCAAAGGGAAAAGAAGTGGAAAAGTCTGAAAATGCAACACCAGGACACCCTGAACTCATAGTACAGGAAGTAACAAAAGAGATTGATTAGGGTCTAGATAAATTCAAAGCAGAAATAATTTCTCAGAGATGGTGAGCACAATGAAAGACATGATTACAGACTCTAGAACAGAAACAGCAACAAAAAAAAAAGATGAGCTCAGGACCATGAAGAAAACATGAATGCTCAGCATAGGAAAGAAATGGAAACAATGAATGCCCAACAAAGAAAAGAAATAGAATCCATGAAACAGATTCAAAGAGATATCCAGGAGATTAAAACCTTTATTGAAAGCATTTGCAGCAGAATAAATGAATGTGCAGATAGATTTTTCAGATATAGAAGATAGGATTCCTGTCAGTGACTATGAAAAGAGAGTTCTCTTAAAAACAATAAGGGATTGTGAGAAATCAATCCAACAATTCCTAGGTGATGCAAAGAAGAATAATATAAGACTGATAGAAATCCATGAAGTAGCAGGAGAAAGTACAAATGACTTAAAAAAGCTGTTCACAGAATTAATGAAAGAAAACTTCCCAAACAGAGGGGAAGACTTTGACATACAGATAAGTTAGGCATATAGGACTCCGAGTAGCCATGATGAAAAAAAAAAAGTCTACACCTAGACATATAATAGTCAAGGTCCCAGAAACCCAAAATATACTACAAGCAATTAGAGAAAATAAAAAAATCACATGCAAGGAAAGCCCATCAAAATCACAGCAGACCTTTCAACACGAAGGATCCAGTCAAGGAGAGGCTGGAGTGAGGTATTTTCAAGTCCAAAGAGAAAACAATCTTGAACCTAGACTGATGTTTCCTCAAAAACTCTCTTTTAAAATGGATGAGGAAATAAGATACCTCTATGACAAAGAAAATCTGAGACAATTCATGCATACCAAACCAGCAGTACAAGGAATTCTAAACAATATTCTAGAAAAAGAAAATGAAGGTCACAACCATGAGCCCCAAAGAGCAAATCAGTTAGGCAAAACAAGAAACTAAAAGAAGAAGGAGAAAAATTAAAAAGAGCCAACAATAGGACAATATCATTACAACGATAAGTCAATATACACCAGTTATAACCATCAATGTCAATGGCCTCGATTCAAGAATCAAAAGAAATAGTCTGGCAGAATGAATTAAGAGGCAAAATCCAGCAATTTGTTGTATACAAAAACACACCTAGTTCAAAAAGCAACTCAGACTGAAAGTGAAAGGATGGAAAACAGTTCTTCATGTTACAGGAGCTCAGGAAAAAGAAGGGGTAGCTATCTTAAGACAGGCAAAATAAATTTCAAACAAAAACTGATTAAGAGAGACAAAGAAGGCCACTGCATCCTTGTAAAGGGAACAATTCAAGAGGAAGAGATGACAATCATAAATATATATTTGCCAAATATTAATGCCCCCAACTATATAAAACAAATATTAAGAGATATGAAAAAAATAAGTAAGCACTAATACAATTGTAGTGATGGAACTAAATACTCTGCCATAACAAATAGACAGATCATCTAGACAAAAAGTCAACAACAATATACTAGGACTGACCCAAGCTTTTGAACAAATGGACGTAATAGACATCCACAGTGTGTTTAATCCCACAAAATTAGAATATATATTATTTTCAGTTGCTTATGAGTCATTCTCTGAACTAGACCACACACTGGCTCATAGAACATGTTTAAATAAATACAAAGGGATCAAGGTTATCCCTTGTATATTATCAGACCATAGTGCAATTAAGCTGGGGATCAATAGCATAAAAACCATAAGAACTTCACAAACACATGGTAATTGAACAATACTCTCCTGAACAATCAATGGGTCACAGAGGAAATTAAAGAAGAAATTAGTCAGTTTTTACAAATAAATGATAATGACAGTACAACATACAAAAATCTACGAACACAATGAAAACAGTTTTATGAGGAAAATTCATAGCAGTGAATGCCCACACTAGGAACACAGTGAGCTCAAATAAACAACCTAATGATGAAATTTAGGCTCCTAGAAAAAGAAGAGCAAGAAAAACTCAAAGCTCATACAAGGGTGGAAAATATAAAGATCAGAGCAGAAATAAACAAATGGAAATTAAGAGAATGATACAAAAAAAACCCAATGAATTGAAGAGTTTTTTTGAGAGAATAAATATAATTGATAAACCCTTAGCTAACCTTGTGAAAGAAAAAGGAAAGAAAAGTCTCAAATCCATGCAATTAGGAACAAAAAAGTGAAGTCACAAAAGTTCCAGAAAAAATCCAGAGGATCATTAAAACCTACTTCTAAAACCTGTACTCTAATAAAATGGAAGATACAAAAGAAATGTACAGATTTCTAGATACATATGAATTATGAAAATTGAAGGAAGAAGATATAAAAATTCTAAACACACCAATTACAACCAGAGAAACTGAAATCATATTACCTAGAATATAAAAAGAACTCAAAACAATCAGCCCCCCAAATATAAAGAGCTGATTTAAAAATGGGCATCTGAATGAAAAGACATTTCTCAGACAAAGAAGGAAAAGCAGCAAGTAAATATATGAAAAAATGTTCCACATCACTGGTCATTTGAGAGATGCAGATGAAAACAATACTGAGATTCCACCTCACCCACAAAGAATGGCTGCTATCAAGAAATCAACCAATAACAAATGTTGGTGGGGTTGTGGGGAGGAAAAAACCCTTCTCCATTGTTGGTGGGAGGGCAGACTGGTGCAACCACTATGGAAATCAATATGGAGATACCTCAAAGAGCTGGGACTAGAGGTTCCATTTGACCCAGCCATCCCTCTGCTGGGTATCTTTCCAAAAGAATTAAAAGAATCATATCACAGTGATATATGTGCATCTATGTTTATAGTGCTACAGTTTGTAATAGCTAAAACTTGGAAACAGCCCATTTTCCCATCAATTGGAGACTGGATAAAGAAGATGTGGTTTTTCTATAAAATGGAATACTACTCAGTGATAGAGAATGAGAAATTAGATTCATTCATAGGAAAATGGATACATATTGAGGATATACTCCTAAGTGAAATAAATAAGTCACATGTGTAAATATCAAATAGTTTCTCTGGTGTAAAAAACTATAATAGTACATAAGATCCTAATAAGATAATTGACCATGTGAAATAGGGACAAAAGTGCTAAAGATGTATGGAAAGTGGAAAGGGTAGGGAAAGGGAATAAGGGAAAAGGAAAAATATATGAGAAAATGAAAAAATGGAAATAAAGTGTTTGTAAATGGGGAGGGGAGGAGGGGGTGAAGGAAGGCAGGGACAAGGGGAAAAAATTAGAACCAAGACCTATCATGTAAAGGTACAAGATCCCAGCAATGAATGTAATTGTACTGTATACCTAAAATGTACCAATAAACTTAATAAAAGAACAACAACAAAAAAAAATTTACCAACAAAAAAAGCCCGGGTCCTGATGGCTTCACTGCTGATTTCTACAAGACATTTAGAGAAGAACTACTGCCACTACTTTTTAAACCTTTCAGTGAAATTAAAAGGGAAGCAATATTTCCAAATTCATTACTGGAAGCAAGTATTACATTGATTCCCAAAGCAGGGAAAGACCCAACCAAAAAAAGAGAATTACAGCCCAATCTCCTTAATGAACATAGATGCAAAAATCCTCAGTGAGATAATGCCAAGAAGAATATCAAGAATAATCAAGTAGATCATCCAACCTGACCAAGTCAAATTTATCCCGAGATGCAAGGTTGGGTCAACATATGTAAATCAATAAATGTAATACACTATATTAACAGAGTCAAGGACAAAAACCACATGATCATCTAAATAGATGCAGAAAAAGCATTTGACGAAATTCAGCACCCATTCATGATTGAAAAAAAAAAAACAACCCTGCAGAAAATTGTGAGAAATGGTCTTTATCTCAACTCAGTAAAGGCTATCTATGAAAAAACCAATAGCCAACATCATATTAAATGACCAAAAGCTGAAAACCTTCATTTTAAAGTCAGGAAGAAGACAACAATGCTCAATATTACCCTTCCTCTTCAATATAGTCCTGGAAACACTAGCTACAGCTTTTAGACCAGAGAAAGAAATTAAAGCAATACAGATAGGAAAAGAAGAAGTTAAACTGTTATTATTTGCTAATGATATGATACTCTACATAAAAGACCCAAAAACCACTGCCAAATGGCTTCTAGACTTGATCAACACTTTCAGCAGAGTAGCTCAATACAAGGACAACATTCAAAATCAACAGCCTTCTTGTACACAAGTGACAGACTCACTGAGAAAGAAATTAGAGAAATAATTCCTTTCACAAAAACATCCAAAAAAAATGAAGTATTTAGGAATCCATCTAAGAAAAGAAGCAAAAGACAACTACACTGAAAACTACAGCATTCTGAAAAAAGAGATCAAAGAGGAAACAAGAAAATGGAAAGATATCTCCTGCTCCCGGGTAGGAAGAATCAGCACAGTGAAAATGGCCATGCTACCAAAACTGCTATACAGATTCAATGTAATCCTGATTGAAATGCCAGCAGCATATTTCACAGAACTAGAGCAAATAATCCAATAATTCATTTGGAGCAAGAAGAGAGCTGGAAAGCCAAAAGTCATTCTAGGCAACAGAGACAGGATGGGGTATCACAATCCCCAACCTGAAACTCTTCTACAAAGCAACTGTGATAAAAACTTCATAGTACTAAGAAAATGACTCGAGGATCAGTGGAATAGATTGGAAGATAAAAAATCAACTCCAGAGGCTGGGGATTTAGCTCAGCAGTTCGGTGGCCTGCCTTGCAAGCGCAAGGACCTGAGTTCAATCCCCAGTACCAAAAAAAAACAAACAAAAAAAAAAACAAAAAAAAAAAACTCCAGATGTTCTCAGCTACCTCTTCTTTGACAAAGGAGCCAACCAACCTCACTGGAGGAAAGATAGCCTTTTTACTCAATAGTATTGGAAAAACTGGATTTCAACCGGCCAAAAATTAAAACTAGACCCTTATCTTTCATAATGCACTAAACTAAAATCCAAGTGGATTAAAGATCTAAATATTAAAGTAGAAACACTAAACTTGCTGGAAGATAAATTAGGCAGAACTCTTGAAAATATTAGCATAGGAAAAGACTTTGTGAAAAAATCCTCAATAGCATGGGAACTAACAAAAAATCAACAACTAAGATCTCATCTTATTAAAGAGCTTCTGCACTGCAAAAGAAAGCTAAGTGACAACCTAAAATGTGGGAAAAAATTTTACCAGCTGTTTCTCAGACAAAGGACTATTATCTAGACTATATAAATAACTCAAAAAAAATCAGGCTCCCAAATATAAAGACCTGATTCAAGAATGGGCATCTGAAATGAAGAGAACTTTTTTCAGACAAAGCAGTAAAAGTGGCAAATAAATACGTGAAAAAAATGTTCAACATCACTGATCATCTAAGAGATGCAGATGAAAACAACACTGAGATTCCACCTCACCCCACAAAGAATGGCTGCTATCAAGAAATCAACCAATAACAAGTGTTGGCGGGGTTGTGGGGAGAAAGGAACGCTTCTCCATTGTTGGTGGGAGTGAAGATTTGTAAAAACACTATGGGAATCAATAAGAAATCAAAGAACTAGGACTACAGGTTCCATTTGACCCAGCCATCCCTCTGGTGGTTAACTATCCATAAGAATTAAAAGACTCATACCACAGTGATGTATGTGCACCCATTTTTATAGTGGCACAGTTTGTAATGACTAAAACTTGGAAAAAACCCAATTACTCATCAGTTGGAGACTGGATAAAGAAGATGTGTTTTTTCTATAAAATGGAGTACTACTCAGCCATAAAGCATGAGAAACTAGAGTCATTCATAGGAAAATGGATGCATATTTATACCATACTCTTAAGTGAAATAAGTAAGTCACACATGTGTAAATACCAAATACTTTCTCTGGTGTGAAAAACTAAAAGTGTAAATAAGATCCAACTTGCATAATTAACAATGTGAAATAGGAAGAAAAGGGCTAAAGGTGTAGGGAAAGTGGGAAGGGTAGGGGAAAGGAAATAAGGGAAAAGAAAAAATATGAGAAAAGGAAAAAATGTAAACAAAGTGTTTGTAAATAGGTGAGGGCAGATGGGTTAAAGGGAGGGCAGGATGGGGAAAAATTGAGAACCAAGACCTGTCATGTACAGGTACAAGACCCCAGTAATAAATGTAACTATACTGTATACTTAAGAAGCACCAATAAACTCAATGAAAGTAAAAGACATTATCATAAGTATTAAATGCACAATAAATATCATAAATTACATATGCTTTATCATATTATTATACTAATTGTGAGTATATTTCACATTCATCTACCTGTACAATTGTGTTATTTTACCTAACTACTTTTATTTTCATTTCTATTTAATTAAGCTCATTTTTTTAAATTTCCCAATAATTTTTATATTTTTTCTGTTTATAAGTAGAAAGCTGGTTTCAGTTTTATTAGGTATTCATCATGCTTTGTCTTTATCTTTGTTCTTTTTATTTTATTGGTACATTTTAGATATACATAAAGATAACATTCACCATAGTGAATTTGTACCCTTCCATGTGTCTTACTGATGCTTTTCTTTCCAGTTCCCCACCCCTCTCTTCAAACCCACTCTGCTCTTTCTCTACAAAAGCATTGCTTGCATCTCTTTCTTCCATTCTGTTTTTAATCACTTCATACATTCTGGAAAATTGTCACACATTTCTTTGAATCTAATCTTTCCTATATTTGCTCATCTATTTTAATTTATTTTACATTCTCATTCTTTCCCTGTGACTAATTCATTGTTTTCAAATTTCATTCCCTTCCATATCTTTCTTCTATTTGAATCAGCATTGATAACTTTTTCTGACTTGCTTTTGACCTCACTAATGTCTCCATTTGCTCTGTCTAAACCAATCAAGTAGTTTGCTAATAATGTAATTTCAATGCTCTTAAATTCTGGTTTTCTCTTTGGTAGTTCAGAATATATGTTTAGTTATATTTGGGGGATATGTTCACAACCTCTTTTTCTTTCTTATTTGGGTCCTTATTCCAAAGAATATCTAAAACCATATGACATCCTCCATGTCCAAAATTTTCACTTTCCCAAGGTGCCGAATACAAATGACTTCTCATTTCGTGCTATTGGTTTTGTGCATCTATGGTCACTTAACTGAGGTCACTGACGCTACTTGTTATGACATGAAATTTCAAAGTACAGATTTAAACTCCCGACTCAGGAAAGAGCACAGTACGTATTGAGTTTAGAAACAGGTCACAGCAGGTTGTACAAGCTAACAAATACTGTGGGTACATATGGAATTAGAGTATAGGTGCTAGAGGAGGGTTGCACAGTTTTTTCAACTTATACTTTGCCGAGGTATTATACAATGTTCCTGTAAAGATTATTTTAAATATTTATTATGTACGTAGTAATAAACTTCTCATGAATTCCTAGAAAAGCCTTTGCTTGGGTCTATTCAGTCATGATTATCTATGGAGCAGTGCTTACAAAAGTGAGCCAAAAATATTACCTATGATTCCAAATCTGAGAAATATAACATTTTTAACAACATTAATGAATAGTATAAAATTAAGATTTTAACTTTCCTGTGAGGTCTAAATCCATCTTAAAAATAGATAACTTTACTAAACAGATAGCAGAAAATTATCTCAAAATCTCCTATAGAGCTAATATAAAAAATTTCACCAGTTGCTATTTATTTCTTTTGTATTTTATTTCATTTTATTTCCATTTTCTCTTAAATCACTAATCACCTAATTTTCAAAAGCCACAATCAATATTGAAGTTGTTTACTAGCCTGATAGTTTGAGTATCATATGCCACATTATATAACTACATATGTCAGTATAATAAAAATCTTAATGAAACTCAATTAAGCTGTCTTGGCTGTGGCTCTTCTTGTATCTTGTCTCTTTATTGGAGAAGTCAACCTCATTTGTTAAGCCTTCCTTAAATTTGAACTAAGCCAAGGAATATTTAGCTAATAGATGTTGGGCTGCAGTCCTGGGGAAAAATAAAGCATTTTGTGTTTACTATTGATTATTTTTCCATTCCCCACCCTTTTAATATTCTATTCTCTGCTTTGTAAAATGAGAGAGGGGTTGGTTTTCATAATTCTGATAAATGTCACATGTACAATAAATTTATAGATGCATGTGCTTTCTAAGTAAATTTTATTGGAATGTCCAGGTATCCATAACCTTCTTAAAATATATATGTATTTGGCACCATTGAATTCTCTGTATGTTCTTTATAAACATGTTTATTTCTGTAGAGATAATCCCTGTTTGCATCTCTGTGACAATAATCATCTTGATTTTTAAAATTTTACTATGTCTGTATCAATTAAATATTTTGGTTAACATGATTTTGAACTCAGGAAAATGAATTCACGCTATGTGTCTTGTGCTTTGCTTCTTGTGCTACACACTGTGATCTTATTTCAAATTGGGAATCTCTTCCATTTATTCTCATACGCTAGCTTTTAATGCCTGAGAATAACAAAATTAATTCCTTTTATGGTTAGTTAGCATGAGTACATGTTTTCAGTATTTAAATGAACTCTTCCTTAAACATAGTTCACTGATTTCATTTCAACTAAATGTAACAATATGTAACTATTTTATATTACATAACATTTTTAACTTTTTGGTCGCAGTTAATATAAATATTAATAAAAAGATTTATTCAACATTCGGGAGTTTAATGGAGTCGTATGTAAGCCTGGTAGAACCCAATGAAATCATCTGTACTTAAAAAAAATAATCACTAATAGATGAAGATTCAACATTTATCTCAAGAAGAACATATCTGAGAATATATAAAATAAAATCTTAAATAATCAGTCTATATTTTGAAACTTTTGAAAGAAGAGTAAGAATTCTCCAAAGGAGGAGCTATAAAGAGGTGATGAATTCTCCAGAGTCTCCAAATCATTGAACAAAAAACGATTAACATAAAGAATTCAAAAGCCAATATGTACTGACAAGAATGTGAGGAGAAATGGACACGGTCACTGTTGGTAGAAATGTAAATTCATACAACGACAATAGATGTCAACACAGAGATTCCTCAAGAGGCGATAACTAAGAAAGTCCTTACATCCAGCAGTGTCTCCTGGATATCTTCCTGAAATATGAAAGTCATCATCTAACAGTGATACATGCACACCCATGATTATAACACACAATTTATAGGCCAACAGCCTTGATGCTCATCAATAGGTGACTATACAAAGAAGATCTGGTATAGAAACATAATCGAGTACTATTTGGCTATGAAGAAGGATATATTTTACTAACTGGTAGCAAAAGAATTGGATTTTAAGACTGTAATTTAGTGAAATAAATCAGACATGGACAGGTTAAACATTGAATGTTTCCTCTTATATGAGAAACTCATAACATGAATGATTTAAAAAGCAACATAATGTAGAGATGCTAGGATATAGGGAGGTAGATTTTTAAAGATGGGGAATGGGCTGTGCTAATGGTAAGGAGGGTAGGATGATAGAAAAAAATTAGAAAGTGATCCAAGATTTTTGAGCTTCAGGATCTTATTCAAGATCTCATCTTAATTTCTGGAGGGTGTTTTGTTTTGTTTCGTTTTTTTGAGACAGGTTGTCACTGTGTTTTTTTGAGACAGGTTGGCTTTGAACTCACTATATATCCCAGGCCTGCCTTGAATTAGCAGCAGTTCTCCTGCCTCAGCCTTATAAACACTGAGATTACAGGGTTGTACCACCATCCAAGGTACCATTTTACTTTTAAGCATGTGTCCTTATCTTTTCTTTTTAAACCATATTTGTTTTGTTTTGGTTTTGTGGTAAAATGGGGATATGATGTTTTGGAGACAAGAATCCAAAGTGGAAATATCCATTTATCCCATAATGTCAAAGGCATAATCCGAATGATTTTTACCTGTGGTGTTAGCCATGCTCACCATGCAGAGGAAGTTTTACTGTGTTTCTGTATTATCAAGGTGCCTTACCTGAACAACCCACATCTCTCCATATTCCATATTTCTGCAGACTTATAGGGGTTTATGACACTTCACCCTTAGATGTTTAGGGAAAAGAATGATGTTGTATAATTGAAAGGCACATGATAAATCAATAAAGACAAAAAATATGAAGTAAAATTTAAACCAAAGAGAAGACTGTTGCTTCCGTAGCCTGGAAAAGAACATGAGAGCTAATTAACAAATTGTCATGTGAAAGATTGTCTTTGTTTCAGTAAGTGATCATTATTGGTGTTAAGATTCAGATTCTCATATATTAATAAAGCTTAATTAGCTACACCAAAATGACACTTAAAGTTTTGATAAAAATGTTCCAAACACATTCATCAGAATTTGCTCAAGAATAGCTTTATAGAAATTATTACTTAGAAGAAACAAAAGAGTAAAAAGGAAATGAGAGTTCTAAAAGAATAGAAATCATTTAAAGATTAAAGAACTATAGAGGTAACTATTTTGGTATATGAATAAATAGAAGCCAACTAATAATCATGCTTTTTAGAAACTTTTTATATTCCTTTCATCCTTGATGATCAGAAGATTTTTTAACTTACTTGAAAAGCAAAGACTAATGGTATGCCAGTATAAAGACAGACAAATCAGTTAAGTAACTCTAGAAATTGATAAGTTTCCTTTCATGGTATAATAACATTTTTCAATTCATCTATTCCTATTCTGTTTAATTAGGAGAATATTTTGAGTGGATTCTGGCAGATTTATTGCTAATTAGTTTGGCTCAAATTTTCTGCCAACTACACGGTATAGTAGAGCCCTATGTGGTGTAATATTTATTAGAAGAAAAATATAACTGCATTATGTTCCGGCTTAAAATGAATATTTTGAACTCAGTTTTTCTTCATCTTATGAGTTCTTAAGTAAGACTGTAACTTCTGTCAGCTTATTGGACTTTAATATTTTTCATGTTTTAATCAAAACCCTTTTTAATGTACTTAAGGAAACATTAACTAATATGAATTCATATCTACTATTAAAATTCTTCTGTCTACATCATAATTCATATAAATACATTATCTCTTTAGTTACATTTTTGTTGAGGAGGGGGGCACTCTTACTGTATAGTTCAGGCTGGCCTTGAACTCAGAATGCAAGTTGGCCTCAAATTTATGTCAAATTATAATGCTTCAGCCTCCCTAGTACTGGGATTACAGGTGCCTGCCACCACACCTAGCTAAAAGTTATATTTTAATATTTTTGGCAAAGTCACAGCTTCTAATTTATTTAAAAATCAAAATCCCAACTCACCATGACAAATGTAATCTTTATACATTGCGAATATGTACTACTAAAAATTAAATAAATCTAATTATGGCTGGTCATTTAAAAATAATATTAATGCTTTTTTGAAAAGAAAGATCAAAATAAAAACCTAAGTTTCTGGTCAATCAGGAAAAATAATCAACATATCAGATTATATTTCTAAAAACTGATTTTTGAAAGAAACCCTCCATTGTCCTGCTTCAGAAATATGGGGGTGAGTTATCCTATAACTCTGATGGCCTGGCCTTTCAGTCATCAGCATCTACCCATACCAATCCATGTCCTAATTCCATTAGGTTTATTGTTGTTTTCAGTCTCTCATAGGATCCTATTATTCAACATACATGGAATGATCAGAAAATACAATGGATATTAAAATTAAAAATGGTGATGGTAAAAGACATTACTATTAACCTCCCTCAAAGTACTTCCCAGAGTTTAAAGCACACTTTTCCCATCATTTTTGGCAATATATCTCTTAGTGTATTTTTTGAAATTTAAACACGCATTGTATTTTCCAACAATCCTGTGTGTGTGCGTGTGTGTGTGTGTGTGTGTGTGTGTGTGTGTGTGTTACATGCTGAAAGAGTAGTCTAAACTTCTTAGCACATTTTTCAGGCTTGTACTATCCAGGACATAGCACCTTTGTCTTTTTTCTTTTCTCGTTATTGATACATTTTAGGTATACAGTACAGTTACATTTTTCATTGGGATCTTGTACTTTTACATAGTGTATCTTGGTTCTCATTTTTCCCCATACCCCTGCCTCCTGTCACCCCGTCCCTCCTGCCCTATTTACAAATACTTTGTTTCCAGTTTTCCTTTTCTCATATTTTTCTTTTCCTTTTTTCTCTTCCCCTATCCTTCCCACTTCCCCTACTCCTTTAGCCCTTTTCTTCCTTTTACACATTATCAGTTATGCCATTTGAACCTTATTTACACTTTTAGATTTTCATACCACAGTGCCTTTGCGTTTAAAATTAGGATTTGATTACAGGGTGTACTTGTGGTTTGTGGAGCTCTTATATTCCCAGGCTCATTGCGTTTTCACTGATGACATCTCCACTGCCTGCATCCATCTGCTTCCTCCTCACCCTTTAACAATCTATCTGGGTTCTTTCTTTATAAAGTCATCCTGTACCTCTTCATTTAGCTTTTCTCTTGATTAGTGTTTGTCTTGCTGTTGGAATACTGCTTATTTTGTCATTCATCTTCTCTTCTAGACCATATAAGAGATGCTGAATTTTTCACTCTGCATTTCAAGTGTATAGAGTAGTCGCTGCCAAAGAATAAGCTATTTGATAAATATTTATAGAGAAAAGAGTAGGAAAATGCTTGGTGATTTTAATTGCAGTGAGGAAAGTAAATGACATCAAGAAAATCCCACAGAATTTTATCTTGATCTGCACTCTAAGACATTTTTCCTCAGTTGTTTAACTTGACAGTCAGTGGTATGTACCCATATGCTATTAAAATATTTTTTTATTGGTGGACCCAAGTGTTGGAAGAAAAATGTCCCTGATAATTGATTTGTTTCCACTTTAACTCATTTTGCAGGAATTTGTTTTCAACACTTTCCCAGCTTCCTAAAAACTGTTATTACAAAGTTTCTAACAATACTAAGGTTATAAATATCAGAAAATAAAAATCTAAAGAAATTGATATCATATTCTCTTGAATTGTGTGTTTTTAAACTACTTCCTGAAACCTTTTCTTAAAACCACTAAATCACTCAAATTCTGATTCTGATTAACATGTGATGGTTAAGCTTCACTTTGTCAGTTTGTTCACTCAAAGCCCCCTAAGGCACACTTCAAGGTGTGCCTGGACAAATCCCACATGTGTGACCTTCAGTACTGTATCTGGCCCCTAGTCAATTCTTCTTGGACAATGTTGCCCTGGTTGTCTTTCATGTTTCTGCCTTGGAAGCAGCTCACTACTGACTGAATTCCCTGTAACTCAGAGCCAAATTATACTTCTTCTCCTTTAAATTGTGTTGGGTATTGTATCTCGGCAATAGAAAAGCTAACTTGTATGGGAATGCCTATCCCGTGACTGCTCCACCAAAATTATAAGGAGAGTAGCTCTGTAGGAGTTAATAAAATAGTTGAAATCTAATATCTGGAGGTTACGTTATTACTTAACAAATGTGAATACACAATGGAAAGAGAGAGACCTACCTTGCAAAATTGTGAGTTCAATTACTAGGATATGGAGCAGAGCGGAAACAAGTAGACAGGAACATACAAGTCAGTCACTAAGAGCCCAGCACTCTGGATCAAGAAAAGACAGAAAATTTAAAATTATCTCTGAGTACCCAATATTCTAAAACTAGTATGCAAACCTGGGTGACCATACTCTTTTATTTGGCTGTAAAATAATCTCAAGAATGGAGAAGAAATGAAATCCTAAAGTTTAGTTCTAAACGGTGTAAAGGACAATGAACTTTGGAGCTATCTTTAGAGAGCAGAAAGGAACGGCTAAAACAGGAATGTTCCCTACTCCCCAAATTTAGGATTTCTGCAGAACAAAACTTGCATTGTATCTTTAATTCTTCTGGTCTGAAAGACTTTATGTAATTATTTGGCCCTTATTTCACTAGTGCACTGTGTGAGTGTGTGCGCATGCACGCATGTGCATATGTGTGTTGTGCTGGAGTATGGAAGTGCAGATAATCTAGCTTTTCAAACTTGGCTCTCTGAATCCAGAAGATTAACATCTGACACAAGTGCCAAGTCTTGGTCAAGATCCTGGTTTTGTCTCTGACAGCGTCATTTATTAGGGCTTCTTGGTCATCTTGAAGAAGACGAAATGAATGTATCTTATCTGTTTATGAAGGGCAAATGATTTGTGGGCAATAGCATAGTCTGTGTTAATTAAAGTGTATTTCTAATCGCTGGTCACCTCTTTTGCATAAGGATGCTAGAAACTTATTCATTGCCATTTGGGATGCAGTAAAATCCCCAAGGGAGGCGCTTCACCTCCCTATTGACTTCTATTTTAGCAATGCCACAAACAATGTAGTGTGGGCAGAGGCATCGAAGCTACAAGTGAGAAGATTCTGTGAGAGCTACGCTCTGGTTTAGCTCTTGTCCTTTTACTTTTCTGCCACGAGAACAGTAGATTGCAAAAATATGTTGTTCACTGGAAAGGAAAAGAACACAGAAATAAGCCAGGGTAAAGCATATACAGGAGTAACAATTGCTATGATAAAAAAAAAAACATATTTGTTTGAAGATATTGATTTTACTTTTCAGTTTTTATTTTAGTATATGTTTGCAGTACACAATGGTTCCATTCTCTGTGGAGAGTCGATGCTGGTACACAACACACCTCAATTCTTTTCTCATCTTTCCTCCCCCTTCCAGCTCCCTCCTCCAGTTCTCAGTGTCCTTTCCATTTGCACAAGTTCTGTCACCCGACTTCCTCTTATCCAGCTTTAATTTTCTCTTTATTTATACTTTATGGTTCTGATAGAAGAGAAACCATGCAGTGCTTAAGCTTGAGTATCTGATGTACTTCACTTAACATTGTGGTCTCAAGTGCATTCCATTTCCTACATATGGCTTAAGCTTAAGCTTCTTTATGGCGGACTAGCCCTGTGAACCATTGTGTATCTATAGCACAGTTTCTTCTCCATTCATCTGTTGCTGGACATACAGGTTGCTTTCAAGGTTTAGTTAGCTATTATGAACTGTGCTGCTATAAACATGTGTATGCCTGCAGCACTGTAATATGATGTCTTCAATGTTGTTGGGAAAACACCGACAGTGGAATAGGTATAACTAGGTCAAATGAAATTTCTATTTTTAGATTTTGGAGGCATCTCCATACTGATTTTCTTAGTGGTTGTTTTTTATGTTCCTACTAACAATATAGAAAGGTCTATTTTTCCCCTTAGCTTCACCAGTATTTGAGAAATGCAAATCAAAACAAGATTGCGTCTTTCTCCAGAAATGATGGCTAACAGCAAGAAATTGTGCTATTGATCTTTTTATTCTAGTTCCAAAGCTTAACCAAGTAACAGCTAACTGATAACCACTTGAGGACCATCTTTCTTATCATTTTATTTATAGTGTGTGACACAGTGCCTGCCACAAAATTATGAAAATACTCCATATGTGCGTAACCTCTAATTTGAGAAATATATATTTTCCATGATATATAAATGAATTGTCAGGTGATTTCAGGATTCAAACCATTTAAAGTATTAGAATTTATTTGGATGCAAAACCAATATTGTAAAGATAATGCATTTGAAATGATTATCAAGTATTCCACACATATATCTAAATGGAAGCAAATTCCTACCAATACCTTAGTTCCTATAAAAATATGATCAAGGTAAAGAATTTTATAGAAAATATAGGAAAACGAAAATCAAGGACTCAAACAAAAGTTGTGTAAAATGCAAATTGAAAGTAATAAAATATTGGGCTGTGGATTTAGCTCAGGGGTTCTGCCGCCTGCCTGGCAAGCACAAGGTCCCAAGTTCGATCCCCGGCACAAAAAAAGAAAAAGTAGTAAGATATTACTATTAACACATTTTAGAATTAACATATATAACAATTGTGATTATTCACTAATCTGGAAACATTGTACATAGCAAATTTTTGAAATGTTTATAGGATTTTGCAAGATGACAGCTTGGCAATGTCCATAAAAATTTAAAAATATACAGCTTTTACCTCCACACTTCTAACTCAAAATTGTATAATGAAAAAACTTACATGTAAGAAAAGTTTCAACAAAATGCAATTATAATAGTTAAAATATGATATTTACAGTTAAAAATAGAAAATATCTATAGGGAGGTCATGTGGTAAACATAGAAGCATTATAGAGACTTAGTAATTTTATGTTTAATCATCTGGAAATACAACCAAAATACATTTATATGTGAAAAGGAAAGAAGTTGCCAAATAGATGACATTTAAAAACACGTCTATAAGATGACTTGGGATAATCAATTTGCTCAAGAAATTTCTAATTTTCTCCTAAAGTTATGGCATACTCACTGTTTATTACAACTGCCTCACTCATAGTTTCTACTCTTTCCCTCTCAAAAGTGCCTCAGTTCAATAGATTATATATCAGGTAACTTAGGCATAGCTTACAATTAATTAATATTGGCCTTACAATATTTTTTAAAGTTAGAAAGGACATGAAATAAAGATAATACCCACGATGGTCTTGTTTGGGATAGAGAGAACATTTCATTTACACCGTGTAATTTTAGGTTACATGAATCATAAATCATGTGTATGAATATCAATTAATGAGAAACTATGTATAACTAATTTCAAAATTTTTATAAAATATTGAATATGAAACTATTCTAATTTCTCTCAGTATGATGTTATAAGTAAAAAAAGTTGTGAAATGCAGTAACAATGATTAAATTTACAATATAAAATCATTCTCAGTGACATGGAGAGAACCAAATGGAATTATCATTAGGGGATATTTAAGGGAGGGATGATCTATAATTTCATTGTGCTGCTACACTGCTAAATTGTGACCCCTAAGCAGAGTATAATTTTTTCAATGACCTCTTGATGTTTTTTCAAAATTAAGATGTGCAAGATAACTATAATGACTTTCAGTAATTAGATTCCTAATTTGTAAATAAATCTTGTGTATATTCAGTTCTCACCAGGATATCTATTTGAAAGCCATGGTAGTCTCAGAAGACTTTTTCCTCAAAAACTTAATCTGTTTTTTCCTTTTGCCAGAAGGCTATCATAAAATCAAGTATTGTAGGATAAGCTTCACTCTTTGTTGGAATAAAATCTTCAGATATGGAAGCAAGTGTTCCTGACTGGTTCGTTGTGATGCTCTATTAGGTACAATCATGTGGAGCATATTGTGAATTCTCAAATTTCATGTTGAATAAGGGATTGAACGGATTGGAGAAAGATTATACTTTTACATGTGTTCTCATTCTAGTGTTAGTGTGTAAATTGGCATATACATTTCTCCAGATAATTGGATTTCATCAAACAAAATTCAAATAAATATGTCTTTGAACTAGCAATTGAATTCTACAAACTTACACTGTGAAGATACTCAGATTTATTAGGATCACACACCCAGAATTGTATGGTCAGGAAGACCTCATTATTAGTAGTATACATATTAAAAATCCACTCATGAAACATTTGAGATCAATTATTTATATACTATTAAGAATATAATAGAGACATCAAAAATAGGAAAGTGCACACACACACACACAGCATAGGTCAAGGAAAGAAAGAAAGTAAGAAAGAAAGAAAGAAAGAAAAAAACAAGAAAGAAAGGAAGGAAGGAAGGAAAATCTACCAGCAAAGGATACCAGCAATGGCACAATTGATTATTAGAATTTGAAGAGTTACTATTATCAAGGAAATCAATTAAATATCACTAAAATTATAATAAAATTGACAACTAAAATCACACAGTAAAATTAAACTCTCTCTCCATTTCTAAAGTGTATAGGTTGATTTGTTCAGAGTTGCGCTTTCTTATTGCCAACTTCCATAAAAATAGAACCCTTTGTTTTGTCTCCACTTCTGTGCCTCTTACTCTATTTCATATTGAACATTCCAGTTTGTATTTTTGAATGATCTTTCTCAAGCTAGGCTATCAAGAGATTTATCAAATACAGGCAGAGATATTAAAATATCAGGTATGTAGTTATAGGTTTATTCTCTGTAATAATGTGAACTAGACAGATTTAAAATACAAGAACTGGTTAAATTTCCTCTAGTAAGTTTATATTTGCAAATGCATCTTGTATTTGATAAGAGATAATGACTCAATATTTCCCTGAAAATACTTTGAGTCCTTGCTCCTTTGTTATAGCCATACAGAAGACTCTGGCAAGCTACGGTTTCTTTTATACTTTTAGTTTTCCTTTGGCAATCTAAAAATCATTGCTATCTCTATGCCCTTTATGTTAAGTAAGTCATTGACTGAGATTGTTATGCAGTGTGTAAGTCTGCAAAAACCAATATCTGACAAGCATCCTGTTTCTACTTCCTACCTGTTGTACACAGAAAGTCTTTTCTTTGATTCTGCAGTGATACTCCTTTTTTGGTTCAAGGTGTGTAATTATTATTTTTGTCTTGTATCTGTCTTTCTATGAAGTAGAACGACCTGATCTCAAACTGCGACAGATCATGTTTTCATCCTATGATGTAAAATAAAGCAAAACTGAGAATTTGCTTCTGAATCTATTTAACAAAACCCTAAATGTGAAAGAGATTGTGATTTATAACTCATAAAAAATGTACCTTTGAAGTAATTCCCACAGTGTTACTGTTGATGTCAATAACATAATAAATATTTTAAAATAATTTTTAGAAATAAAATGTTCAAAGTTTTATATAAGATGTTTTCTGAGGGTTCAATTTCACTTTATTGATCTATGCATGAACATTATTTCCCAATGTTCTACTGTTTGAAAGCACAAAAGAGAGCTTGCTTCAACAAGCCAGAGCTAGCCTGAAAGACAAAAGCCTTCAGTCTTGGCCAGCGCTCTTTGCCAGTGCCCCATGAGGGGCATGTTGATTTGACAGATGGTAACGTCATGATTGGGTAAAAATTAACCCGATTGACATTTCCTTTGATTGTAAGCCTTAGAATGCCTATTTAATTGAAATATTCTTTGAAAAAATTTGAACAGTCTCAATAAAGGGAAATCCACACTATAATTCAAATATTTCATGACCGTTCATTTTCAAAAAGGTTAAAGCATGTCAATAGTAAGGTGAAATTCTACTTCCAAATAATTACAGTCCTTGGACACAAGAGAGAGGAATGTCGTGAAAGGCATTAACTATAATAAATGCGGGATAACTGCCATTTGACTGACACTCAGGTGCGATTGAAGGACTTCTCCAAGGGCAGAAGGCTTGTGCTCATAAAAAGCTGGAGATGCTCCTAGAGGAGGAGGGAATAAATGTGCTTCAGAAGATATTTAGTCAAATAACCCATAGCAGGGAATTATGAAGAGAAATCATCATACTCCAAAAAATTAATATTTATTGAAACCATACAATTTGGCATGAATTTTATTTTTTTAAAATCTCTTTTAATTCCCTTAAAAACTCCCTGATGCAGTTATACAAATAAATGATGAGGACCTATAAAGGATAAAAATTTTTCAATGATTCTATTTCTAGTAAAATGCTACATTTCAGATTGAAGCACAGACAATTGTAATAGCCGTGGTAATTTGCAAAATGTAAAGGTACATTTTTCCTGAAAATATTTTTTATTTTAAAATTATTATTTGAGTGAAAAAAGAGGATCTCATTTGAATTGCTACTTTACTTTTTTTTCAAGTATTCTATTAGTATAAGAAAGTATTTACACTGATGATATTATTAATGACAAATAAATAAAAATTATTCCAATTATCCTATTTACTCATTAAGAGATGTGTCACATTTCATTCTGAAATAGAAGGAGGCTGGATTATAAACAGACAAATCTGCTTATAATATACAGTGATATCTCTGTGAGCTTAATTCTTTCCTCCATTCCGGTTGGGAACCAAATCAATTCAATGCCCACCTTATGGGGAAATTTGCTGTATTGCTAGAAATATTTTTCTTATTAATTCTTGTGGTTCATTAAAAATTGAGTGTTAGATCCAGGCAAGTTATATTTTTATTCTTTATACTAAAAAAGTATTTTAATTCATTCAAAAATGAAGAGGCAAAACATTTACCCAGCATGCATAAAGCCCTAGGATTCAATCTCTAAAATTAAAAAAAACTAAATCCTTGGGAAGACCTATATAGAATGGCTACCATCAAGAAATCAAATAGTGGGGAAGAAAGGGCAAAGAGAGGCCAGGGATAAGGGGAAAAAATGAGAATCAAAACATTTCATGTAAAGGTGCAAGATCCCAATAATGAATGTAACTGTACTGTATACCTAAAATGTACCAATAAATTAAAAAAAAAAAAGGAAAGAAAAGAAAAAAAGAAATCAAATAGTAAAGAATGCTGGAGAGGACATGGGGCAAAAAGCACACTTCTACATTGCTGATGAGAATGTAAACTAGCACAGTCATTATAGAAATCAATAAATCAGTGTGGAAATTCTTCAAAAAACTAAAAATAGAAATTCTATTTTACCTAACTATTCCCCTTCCAGGTATATTCTCAAAGAGTTAAAGATATCATATTACAGAGAAACTTGCATGCTCGTGATAGCAGCAGAATTCCTAAAAGCTAAACCTTGAAAGTACCCTATATGTCCATTAACAGATTAATGTATAAAGAAAATGTGGTATATAGGCACAATGGAATATTACTGTGCCACAAAGAAGGATAAACTTGAGTAATTTGTGGGTAAATGGATGTGATGAGACTATAATGTTAAACAAAATAAATTAGACATACAAACATAAATATCACAGAATTCATCTTATATGAGTAATCCAAAATATAAAGAGCAAAAGAAAAGATAGATAATAGAAAATAGGGAGATAGATCATTTGAGACAGGGAAAGGGTCTAATAGATGAACAGAGTGGGGAGGGAGGGGAGATAAAGATGACAAAAAAAGAATTAAGATGTGTTGCATACATGTACCAACTCCCCGTGAGAAATGTAATCATTTTCTACTGAAAATATGTACCAATAAAAATATTAAAATTGAGAAAAGAACTGCATTTTAACTAATACAGCTGACATAATTTCTTTGTAGAATATGATTAACAAATTCTTAGTATATTAATAGAGGAAGTGGAAAGGGTAGGGAAAGGAAATAAGGGAAAAGAAAAAAATATAAGTAAAAGATAAAATGTAAACAAAGTCTGTGTAAATAGGGGAGGGTTGAGGAGGTGAAAGGAGGACAAGAGTATGGGGAAAAATGAGAAACAAGATCTGCAATGTAAAGATACAATGTCCCAGTGATGAATGTAACTGTACTACATACTTAAAAAGTATCAATGAACTCAATTTAAAAGTTAAAGAAAAAGTATATTAATGAAACCAAAGATAGAATGGATTTAGAAATAGCCTTAAGTTATTTTAAAATTAAAACTATGTTTGAAGATACTATACAAACGTTGGGCAACTAACCTTGAGGTTTTTTATTTAAAGCAAAATAAATATTCTCAGGGAACTTTCATGCTGAGATCCTTTATAAATTTTGCATCATTTACTGTTTTATTGTTATATAATCTACACTATTTAATTATTTTTAGTATGAAAGTAAATGTAAATTATAAGAAAGGTTTAAAGCACTCCAATTAATGAACATGGTTAACAAATACATAACAGAAAGCACAGTTCAAGAAACGAAAACCACCTTTTTTTTTCTTTTTATTGAGTTTATTGGTAAAATGTAGGTATACAATACAGTTGCATACATTATTGGTATCCTGTACCTTTACATGATAGGTCTTGATTCTCATTTTTTCCCCTTGTCCCTGCCCTCCCCATTTACAAACATTTTTTCAGTTTCTCATATTTTTTTCCTCTCCCTTATTACCTTTCCCCCACCCTTCCCACTTTCCCTACACCTTTAGCCCTTTACTTCCTATTTCAAATTATCAATTATCTCATTAGGATCCTGTGTACTATTATAGTGTTTCACACCAGAGAAACTATTCGGTATTTCAGTTAAAGAAATCTCTGTATGAACATTAAAAATAGGGAATCCTAAAATAAAACTAAAAAGGAAAGTAAAAGAGAAAAGGCAGTGATGTAAGATTAAAATACTCCTTAATTCTGAAGATGAAAGTGGACCCTGAACGTATTTAAATTGCTTCTTGCTCTTGTAGTCTTATCTTATTCTTTTTTTTTCATTATTTAGAGAATACTTTATTGGTTTCTGTAATCAAACCCACATAGATATGACCTTACATATTTAATACAGTGCATTACCCCTGTACAAATGGAAAAAAATAAAAATAAAAAATTAACATTTCTAGACCAATATAGCTGTCAATTTCTGTGTAATGCCAACTCAACACAGTAAATTGGGATAACTTTTCCAAAGTTGACAGCACAGTTAAAGTTTCCAAAAATTCAAAAAAATATATATATATTTATATAAAAAGACCAATAATAATCATCATCTGGAAAAAGAACATCCTAGAGTAATATCTTTAAAAATAGCTCTGATAAAGCAAAGTCACTACTATGTATCATAAAGAGGTACAAGATATTTTACATTCACAGAGGTATGATACAGTATCGTCCTACATTAATAATACTAGAATCAGTTGTGGTTTGAAATTTGCTTTGTCTGCAAATAAGATTGCTACCCTTGCTTTTTTTCTGGGCTCCTGTCACATGGATAATTGTTTTCCATTCTTTCACTTTCAGTCTATGGGCTTCTTTTTGCACTAGGTGCATAAAGGGTATTTTTCTGAGTTCCCAACTTTGAACATCTTTAAAGAAAGGATATGGGAAACCTGTAGTAGAATGGTGTGGAATTCAACCATTCAGAAGGTTGGGGAACTCAATCTGGACCTTGCAGCCTGAGGTCAGTCTGAGTTATGGGGTTCAGCCATCAGCTAACTGAGATCAGGGGTCTTGAGTCCTGGCTCTGTCTAAGCCATTAAATGGTAAATATACTATATTGAACAGTTTGTTCACTGCAGACATGTTCTGGACTGCTTCTTGAATTCAATTTAATTCAAATGGTTTAAGAGTGATAGACTACCACAGGTGGTCAGTTTCCAAGTTGTGCTTGATAATAATGTGTTGGGATAAAGGATTGTTGTTGATTTGATTAGCTGTTTTCTCTGATGTTATGAAGATGAGAATGTCTGTGGGTCGTTAGAGACCCAGAAGCTAGGGCACAACTATATCAGGAAAATTTGGGGGATAACTCAGAGATTAAACCAAGGACAGCCCGATAACAAAAATGAAAATGAGAAAACACTTAAGCAAGATACAAAGACAGACTTCTAGTTCACCAATGGCAAATAGTAGGGCAAATGAGGATGAAAAGGCCGATAGTGAACCACCAGGACACCCTGAACTCAAATCATAGGAAGTAACAAAACAGATCAATCAGGCTCTAGAAAAATTCAAAACAGAAATAATTTCCCATATAACCATAGAGATAGTGAGCAAAATGAAAGTTGTGATTCGAGACTCTAGAGCAGAAACTGACAAAAAAATAGATGAGCTCAGGACCATGATAGAAGCCATGAAGGCCCAACATAAGAAAGAAATGGAAAAAAATAAACACCCAACATAGGAAAGAAATGGAATCCATAAAACAGATTCAAACAGATACCCAGGAGATTAAACACTCCACTGAAAGTGTACGCAACAGAATAAAAGAATGTGAAGATAGACTCTCAGATATAGAAGATAAGATTGCAGTCAGTGACCATGAAAAGAGAGGTCTCCTAAAAACAGTAGGGGATCATGAGAAATCAATCCAACAACTCCTAGATGATGCAAAGAAGAATAACATAAGACTGATAGGAATCCATGAAGTAGCAGGAGAAAATACAAATGACTTAAAAAAGCTGTTCACAGAATTAATGATAGAAAACTTCCCAAACAGAGGGGAAGAATTTGACATTCAGATAACTGAGGCATATAGGACCCCAACTATCCACAATAAAAAAATAATATACACCTTGACATATAATAATCAAGATCCCAGAAACCCAACAGGAGAACAAAATACTACAAGCAGTAAGAGAAAAGAAACAAATCACATGCAAAGGAAAGCCCATCAGAATCACAGCAGACTTTTCAACACAAACCCTTAGGGCAAGGAGAGCCTGGAGTGAGATATTTCAAGTACTAAAAGAAAACAACCTCCAACCTAGACTGATGTATCCTGCAAAACTCTCTTTCAAAATGGATGGGGAAATAAGATACTTCCATGACAAAGAATACCTGAGAAACTACATGAATACCAAACCAGCACTACAAGGAATTCTAAACAAGATCCTAGAAAAAGACAATGAAGGCAACAACACCATGAGGCCCAATAGAGAAAATCAAATGGGCAAGGCAAGAAACTTAAAGGAAAAGTTGAAAAAGCAAAAAGAGTCAATATAAGGCCAGTAACATGACAATAATAAGTCAGTACATATTAGTTATAACCATCAATGTCAATGGCCTCAACTCACCAATCAAGAGAAATAGACTGGCAAAATGGAATAAGAAGCAAAATCCAACAATATGCTGTATACAAGAAGCACCATCTTTTTTTTTTTAATCCAATGTATGTATTAGTTATAATATATAAGCCAAGGCTGGGGATTTAGCTCAATGGTGTCTCTGCTTGCCTCACAAGCACAAGGTCCTGAGTTCAATCCCTGTGGACGCTACTTTGGGAAAAAAAATATTACATATAAAAAGATAAATGAGAAATTTTTGCAAGGGGCTTTAGAGAATTATAAACAATCATAAGACATTAGTTCTGGGACATAGGAAGGAGACAGGATTTGGAATCTAAAGTAGTTGATTTTGTGTGATAAGTAGTTAAAAGGAAAATGACATTTTGACAATTGTTTTAAGCAAGGTAGGTAGGTATCTTGGTATGGGAGGACAGAGAATGGCTGCTTGGATATGAGAAGACCTGTGATAGCAGAGCATTTAAAGATGGTGTTTTAAGTTTTAATTGATTGCTTATTCTCATGGTTATCTCATTGCATACACATAAAACGCTGTAGAAGAATTTCTCCAAGCTGAGTATTTATGACAGAAAACAATGAAAATGTGAATATTGTATTGAAGGGGAATTTAGTAGTACCTGAAAATGATGCTTACATTTCCCTTATTTTTTACTTATATCCTCATGTATTAGCACATGAATTTCCAGTGAGGAACTGTGAGGTGATAAAAAATTTCACGTATAAAACAAATTTAATTATATTATAACAGAAACTAAGACTCAATTTGTAAACTACTAAATATCTAGATGAATAGAGTGCATTTAAAAAATAATAAAATATGGAATGTGTCAAATTTATTTTCTAAGCCAGCCTGAGATCTTATGTCAAACCGGGAAAGCTTATATGTTTTTCATGAATGAAATAAAGAGTTCTTTCTCAAGAAAACTTAGAAGCAGGAAAATTTCAAATTTATTTCAGATATGAGTGTGCCATAATATATTAAAATCCACATTTTTACTTTTTATTTATAAAGAATATCTCATCCAGGCATGGAGGTACACACCTGTAAGGCCAGTCCTCTGAGAAGCTTAGGTAAGAGACTGAAAATTTTGAGCTCACTAAGTTAGTGACTTAATGAAATCATGTGTCTAAATAAATAGATAAATTATTAGTCTAATAAATATTAGACTGAGAATTAGTAATTTTGTGTGTTCTCTTAGCAATGAAAATATTTCATGACCTGGGTTGAACTTACATGGAAAAATGAAAGAAACAATACAACTAGATTCACCTCATCCACAGACTTTGTATCCAGAGAACTTCTGTCTCTAGTACAGAAGGAAGCTAGGATTGGGAGCTATCTTGTAAGCAACAACACAGGTAGCAGTTAGATTCTTAAATCTGAAAGTATTAACCTCAGTGTTTCCCATACAAGTCCCTTCATTTCTATCAGCTTTTCACTGGCACCTTCAGAACTTGTCAGCCTCCCACTGTTCATGCATAGAAATGAAAAATAAATATTTAAAGAAGTACAACCTAAGTGATAAACTGAATGATCATAGTATGTGCTTGGAGAGCAAGTTTTTCTCCCTCCAAAGAAAACTCTTAAGTCTAAGGTAAAAGGAAGGGGACTGGTAGCACAGAGGAGGTGCGGAGTGAAGGAGAGGGGTCTAGCAGCAAATCACTGATGTAAAGGACAGAGGGTCCCTAAAGCCACTCATTCTGGATCCCCATCTTTTCTCAGCCTCCAGACCACCTGCCATGCAGGTGAATATGAGTGGGCAGCCATGGCCATCCTGTACGGCAGCAAGCTGTGAAAGACACCTTCTGATTCACTAGAGGAACTGGACTCTGTTCGGCATTTTCTGTGTCTGGTCAGTATTGGACCTTAATACACTTTGTTTACATTATTTGTTAGTAACTCACAAAGACTATCAATTCCAATCTTCTGTTAATCAAAATGCTGATATATATTTTGAAAGTGCATTTTACCCCTTTAATATAGGCCGTTCTACTTTATTCTTTTACATGGCCTTTCCAATCTCCAAAATAAAATAAAATAAAAACAATTATCCTTTGAAAAACACCTAAATTCAACCTTGTGAATAAAAATCACAAGAAAATCTTTTTAAAAGTTTTTAATATTACATATTTGTGACTTTCAACATGTGAAGTATCAGAATTCAAAATCACATGAGAATATTACTTCAAAAGATTAGTTTCTTGTTTTTCAAGCATCTTGTTGATATTAAAAAATGTAGTGTATTTACGTATGTTCACCTCTTCAGTGTGATGATACTTTTACTATCCTTCAGGGAGAGTAAGAGCATTTGTAAGCTTTATAATTGTCTCTAAATTTTACCTTTGGAAGAGTTTTAGCACAGGCATTTGTTTTTAACATCTAAGTATGGCAAAAATGTGAGTACTCCTGCACTGCTGATATATCAATGACAAATTCTAATTTGCAAGAAAATACATATAGGGGTGATCTTGAGGAGAACATAGTAGCAAGTGATGAATAAATATTTATCTCTAAATAAATAGGATTTAGTTTGTGGCTCTTATAGCTGGTTACTTCGGGTTAGGAAAATAAATTTTCCAAGTCTTTCATTATAAAAAGAATCTGGTATTGTGTATCATAAGATCTTTTGTAAACAATATGGTACAACATCCCAAATCAGAACATGCAGTCATAGTCTCTGAATAGATAATATCACTTCTTAAAATTTGAACTAAGGAAATAATTATCTAAATGTTGAATACTATATGCTCACCAATGTTTAAATAATAAAATGTAAACATCTCTATGCTTAAGGAGGTATTGATGGTTTACAATGTATCAGCTAAAGAGGAAATAAAGTATTTAAATGACAAATACGAAAGAGAAAGAAAAACATTTTATGAAAATGCACACAGTTATAATTTGTTACATAAGATTCAAGTAAAATAAAACAAAATTATTTTATTTACATCCATAGAATTGAATTGTCTCAAATTATATTTAATGTATAGTGCATTGTACTGTGTTGGATACATATAGTCAGGGACTAAAACAAATTCAAAACAGTTTTCATTGTTATTTAATTTTTCAAAATTATTTTCATATTTTTATATTCTTAATCAAAATGTAATCTTATTATTTAAAAAATTAACTAAAGTTAAATATTCTAATATTTACATAGAAGGCAAAATAATTATATTTTTTGGTTATCTTTTTATTTCCACTTATTTTTAAAAAGCACACTTTTCTTCATCTGGCTCAAGTCTTATTTTCTTTGCAGGGCAGGCATACAGTAGGGAGCTGATAAAGATCTTGTTGACAAATGAAAATAGCTAGGAATTAAAATTAGCCTGCTTATCCTAATCAATACTTAGACTACACTGAGGCATATACATTCATTAGAAAATCATTACTGCACATAAAAAATGTATTTGAAGCCACACTAATGTGAAATGTTAAAAGATATGTTTACAGCACATCTTAATAGGTGAAGAGTGATAAGAAAGGAATCATTAGCAGCATGTTTGTGAAGTGTGCTAAATGGACCTTTGCGGTTCTCTGTGGTCTGACACATTTTCTGCAAATGGAGCTGCTGCTAGGTTGTGGTGCGGTAAAGGGGGAGGAAGGAGGAAGCATTTCTTCTCATATGTATTTCCTGATATTCAATTGTGATGTGTATAAAGCACACCCAGATCTTTAGTCAATCTTTTTTTATTCTTCACAATCTCCATATTCTTAAATGTTTTCTATAAATACCATATCTCCTTCAGTTTATGTTTATTACTATTTATTAAACAATGCTCATAAGTTTTGCACATTATTTATTTTTAATTTTCATGCTAATTATTTATTGTATATCCCATTCCCCTGATATTTGTCTAATTCAAAATATGAATTAATAGTTCAAAAGGAGCTGGGGGTGTGAGTGCATACCTGCAATTTTCAGAACTCTGGGCAGCTGTGGCAGGACGATAGCAAATCTGAGCCCAACCTAGGCTACTGGGAAACTAAGCAAGACACTGTCATAATATACAATTTTTTAAAAGTGCAGGAGATGTAACTCGGTAGAAAAACCCTGGATATAACTGTGTCCCACCTGCCCCCCCCAAGAACAAAAGACAGAAAAAATGTTCCTTAAGAGTTATAGGGAAAACGACAAAAAAGGAAGGGGAAATGGGGGTAGGAGGCAGGTCAAGGAAGGAAAGAAAGGAATGGAGTTAAAATGAGAGAATGAAAAATAATGGAAACAAGGTCTTTGTAGATAGGAAGGAGAAAATGGGTTAAAGGGAAGGCAGGGGAATGGGAATAGTATAAGAACCAAGTTTGTTTATGTAAAGGTACACATTTCCACAATGAATGTTATTATTTTGCATATATTAAATGTACCAAAAAATTATTTTTTAAAAAGAGTTAGTGGGAAAGGGCTGAGGATTTAGCTCAATGGTTCTGTCACCTGCCTTGCAAGCGCAAGGTCCTGAGTTCAATCCCCAGTACAAAAAAGAAGGAAAGAAAGAACAAAAGAAAGAAAGAAAAACAAAGAAAGAAAGCAAGAAAAGAGTTAGTTATGAGGAAAAAGAAAAAATAATATGAATAATGTATGTTGTACCTGTAGGATCTGAGATGTATTTGAATATGTACAATATGCTCAGTGCATGCTGGGAAATCTAATGTCACAGACATAACTGCTGAAGATAGATTTTTCAAAAAATAATTTCAGAATAAATATTTTATAACTAGAATTTCATTCCCTCTCAAAAATGTTTCTCAAAATGTACCATGAATAGTTAGATATTTTCATCACTTTTCAACAAATTAAATTATCTTAATAGAAAATAATTGATTTTGACCCAACTAATACCAAGTAATATTTTTTAGTGTATTGATTGGCTAGACATAGAAGGATATGCTATATAGTATAATGGTTTATAATATTACTCTGACTTAACTGTACATGTTAGTTTTTTATACTGGTTATTGAACAACAAAATGACTAGTAATTAAAACAAAGGAAGAGAATGAAATTATAGACCGTTCATACAAAAGTTTTTCCCTTGGGGGAAAAATATGTTAAAATTCACTTTTTATTTTACTGATAAATACTTCCGAAGTTAATAAAAATAATCTCATGAATACAGTGCTGACAATTTTTTAAAATTAATGCCATATGATATAAAACTATTCACTTTAATTTGAAAAGATTATCTGATATTTGATGTGCTGTTAGCCTGATATCCCTAGAGTATACTATATATTTGTATGTATATAGTTAATTTTTTATATACACATAACTCTATTTGTTTCTCTGCATTTAGAGGAGACATTACTCTATTTCAGAAATTTTGTTTTATGCACAGTATTGCCATTGAAACAATGCTTAACAAATTCATTTCAATTGATGAATGGTATTTGTTTATATTTATGGGGTATAATATGTTGTTTTTTAAATTAATTTTTCGCTACATTTAAGGTATATAACATAATGACATTCATCGTTGGAAATTTGTACCTTTACATCATCAACCTTGGTATGTTGTTTTGAATTGAGCATAATTATAAAAAAACTTAGTCAAAATAAAGTAGCTATCACCTCATCAACCTTTTGGATGGTGAAAATGCTATAATTCATTGTAGTAGGGATTTTTAAACATTCATTACATTATTATTTTCGGTGGTTATTGGGCACTGCAACAAGTCGCCGAAATTTTCTTGTCAGCTTAACTGTACCATTTTACCACTTTATCAACAACTTTTCATTCCACATCTTTTATATCCTCATGCAGTCTCTAGAAACTACCCTTCTACTCTGTTCTCGTGAAATCAACGTTTTACATTCTGCATAGAGAGGAGATCATACAGTATTTATCCTTCTCTGTTTAGCTTTTTTTACTTTGCATATGGCTTTCCAATTTTATATATGTTGGCATGAATGACATAATTCCTTCTTTTTAATGGACGAATGTGGTTTTCTGGACCACATTTTCCTTATGCACTCATCTGCTAACAGACAGTCTTGTCCACATTTTAACCGTTGTGAATAACGCCAAAACGAACACGGGAGCGCAGATATCTGTTCAACAAACTAATTTCAATTAATTTGAAAATATACCCATAGGTTTGCTAGGTGTATTGTATGGTGATTTTTTTCCTTTTTTTTTTAACATCCTCCATACTATTTTCCGTGATTACCACTAGCACTCTACAAGGATTACTTTTTCTCCACATTCTCATCAATACTTGTTAGCTGTTTTGTATTTGATAATCACTGCTCTACCAGGTGTAAGGTAACGTCATTGTGATTTTTTCTCATGTATTTCTTTTTTTTTTTCAGTCTCATGTATTTCTTCATAAAGCAACCTCTACATGCATTCTCATGAAATACCTTTCAGTTTTTATTTTATTTAACTTTTTAAGCAGCATCTGAAATTAGTTCTTCTTTTTTACCTCCTCAGATAATGCTTATCTGGTCTAGGCTTAACTTTTGATCTGACAGCTTCTTGCACCTTTATTGGTGAGACAAACTGCCCAACATACACAAGTTAGAGGAAAAATGGCTTGCGCAGCCTCACAATTTCAGAGATTTTAGTCTATGGCCGGTTGTCTTCAAGGCAGCAATGTCATGACTGAAGAAGGGCTTGGTGGAAGAAACAAAACTGTTTACCTCATGAGATCCGTGAAACAGAGCACAAGGAAAGCACCAAGGGAAGAAATTTGCCCTACAGTGTCATGTCTTCTGGCTCACTTTCTCTACCCAGGCCCCAGTCCATAACAATGCAGTGCTTTCAACTTTGAACTCATACATTGGTTATTCATTGATGAGGTGTGCACCCCCATGATCTTATCACCTTCTGAAAGCCCCATCTCTGAACATATGGAGAGTCTTCTGAATCTAACACTGTTTTGCCACATTTTAATATTCCAGTAATTTTAATTATTTTTTAGGGAAGAATTAATATGTCATTTTTTTTTCTCATTGAGTTTATTGGTGCATTTTAGGTACACCGTAGTTACATTCATCACTGGGATCTTGTACCTTTACATGACAGGTCTTGGTTCTCATATTTTCCCCTTAACCCTGCCCTCTCTTCACCCCCTTCTCTCTTCCCTATTTACAAAGACTTTATTCCATTTTGTTTCATTTTCTCATGTTTTTTTTTCTTTTCTCTTATTTCTTTTTCCCTACCCTTCCCAGTTTCCCTACATGTTTAGCCCTTTTCTTCCTATTTCACTTTGTTGATTATACCATTAGGATCTTATATACAATTATAGTTTTTCTAAAATACTGATCTCACTGTTATTTAATACTAATACATCATTTAAAATAAGCTTTCTTAAATTGGCTTTAGTGATATATCATTACTTCCATTTTCTCCTTTTAGTTTTTTTCTATTTTCTGCGTTTACTTTTGTTGAATTCTTTGATCTTTTATTAATTTTCTATTAATTCATCAAGATAATCTTATTATCCTCCATTTTATTCTACTTGATTTCTTTAAGGTATTTTATCCAAGATTACAGATTCAGCTGCAACTTACATGCATCTCAAAAGTGTCTCCAGCTCAGACTTCATTCTTTACCCTTGAACTACATATTGCATTTTGTGTTTGTATGTTGAAAATTAATATAAATGTAGCATTTCTCAAAATCAACTTATGATTTCCCTTGCACACACACACACACTTAATCTTTTCCTTTTTCTCTATAATAGCAATAAGTACAACTATGTGTTTCTCTAAGATATCTCCTTATCTTTTCCAAATTCCAAAATCATATTTATCCCTGTGCTGTAAAATTTACTTTTAAATAGCTTACTTCTTTTTATTTTTCTTGAGCTTTACATATTTCTTTATGATTTAAACTATGACATTTTCTGATTTGTGTCATAGCAGTCATTATAAAATACGTACCATAGGTGCTCCTGCCCCATAATAAAAAACCCAACATTCCCAACATTAAAAACACTAATAGTTATAAAGCAAATTTTTATATTTCTATTTTTTCTGCATAAAAATTTTGTTCATTTATCTATTGAGCGTATTTTGGAAGCCAGGTGCATGCTATGCCAGGCTCTATGAATACAGTTGTCAGAAAACAGGGAGAAAAATAACCTCAGCTGAGTAGAGGTTAAATTTTTGAAAAAAAGACATACAGTATAAAACAAATACAAAATACATACTGAAATGTTCGGGCAGCAGCATATGCCTTGAAGGAGAATAAAGTGAGATATAAGGATAAGTGTGGTATTATTTCATTTGTGGTGGGTTTCTCTGTTAAAGCAAAATTTGACAAGACAGTTAATAAAGTGAGAAGACAAAATATCTAATTTGGACGAAGAGTATCTGAAGGAGTAAAACCAACCAAAGCAAGACTCTTATAGAGCAACAAACCTGGAGGTAAACAACTGCCAGTCATTAGGAGTGGAGTAAGAAAGAGCGTGTAAAATTTCAGCCAATGGTCCAGATCACAGAGGGTAGTTTAAAGATAGATAAAGATTCTGGATTTTAGACTAAATGCAATGGGAAACGTTAGATGATTGTGGATAGGAAGCACAAAGTACTTATATTTTAAAGGCAATCTCTTGACTGATTATATATAATAGATTATTGGAACACAACAATAAAAACAGCAAGAAAAGTTAAGAGAGTGTACAGTGGCTCAGTTGAAGAAATAATCATGATACTGTTCATGGATAACTGAAGGTAAAATATGGATGGGTTTAGCATATGTTTTGCTAGCAAAATATGTAAGCTTAATTAATGTTTTAGATGTGCACCATGAGGGGAAAAAGGAAGTAAGGATGAGTATAAATTTTTTCCAGAGGGATCTGGTGAATTATTTATTGTGTAATTTCTTGAGGTGACAACCAAAACATGAGTAGGAAGAGGTTTAAAGTGTTAGAAGTACTAAGTTTGGAATATGGGGTAGACAGACAAGATGATCCTTGACAATATGATCATTTGTGTGATTCTACAAGTAAGGATGAAGTTGGAATTAGATATCTAAATTTGGCATTTAATAGCAAATAGTGTTTTAAACCATACAATGAGATGTGATCACACATAAATTGAGAATAAATTGAAAAGTCTAACTAGTAAATCATAAAATTAACTCAAGAGGAGCACATGGGAATACAGGAGGAAAAGTAAACATACTGATAAACACACTTTGAATAAATACATAAATAACTTACAGATAATTTACAACCCACAGCGAGGTTGAACAAAAAGAAAAGAACTGGGCTTACAAACAAAACAAAATAAAACAAAACAAAAAAAACCTCCTTGACATCAACACCATTTTGAGGGCCGGGAATTTAGCTCAGAGGTTCCCCCTTGCGCCTTGCAAGCATAAGGACCACAGTTTGAACCCTGGTACCAAAAAAAACAAAATCAAAAACAAAAAACTCCTTGACAGAATTGTGCTTGCTCTGATCGTAGGACAATCAGTTGATATCATTCTCTCTAATGAAGAGCTGAAGGTCTTTATAAAGGTGAGATCTCTCCATAGTATGTCACTCCATTTTAGATCCAAATAAACTTGTACGTAAGCTTTGAAAGAATTATGAATTATGCATATAAATATATAGAATTATATTGACATTTTATTTAGAGTGTTGTAGCTAGCTAGCAATAAAAATGCTCAACAAATATAAATATTAATCATTAACAGCTAGGTATATCAGTGGCATGTCACCATTAATTCATCTGAATTGTTATTATACAACCTTTATGGTGTTTTGTGTTTATTGCTACACATCAATTTTAATTTATTCATACATTAGGCCTGTGTTCACTGATTTCTGTTGCTTGTAGATGTCATGGATTTTGAGAAATACTGCACTACTGAAGGATTTGAATCAAACAGCCAAGTATTTAAATGTACGCTAGTAGTTGAAACTTAATATTTATCGATTCACTTCATACACACATAAAAAATATTTTGAAAAAATCCAAAATAAAGATAAATAACTCTTTTCTAGGATGCAAAAATCATAGGTAAGTTTTATCTAAAATGTGATATAACTAATTGATATTATTAATTAAATATTAGGTCACAGTTGGAGCATAGAGATTACAGTAACATATTTTCCCTATCATAGAATGTTTTTATTAATAAGAATAAAGCTCATTTAGTAATTGTTTTAAAATTTTCAGTGTTCTTTTAAAATAATTTATATGTAATACTTTCCCCTCCCTGTAAATTCTGTTTTGTTAATAACCATGGAAGGTGCAGATTTCTTTCCACAGAGTTAAATAAAATGTGAACAAAAGGGAAAGAAAATATTCATATGAATTTGATTCAAAGATTTTCCTTTTGAAATTGAGACCAAAACAAAGCAAAACAAAACAAAACAAAAATAACCTCTGGTAATGGTGGCACACATGTGTAAGTAATCTCAGCACTCAAGATGTCGACACAGGAGGATAATTAGTTCAAGCCTGGCTACTACCACATGGGGAGTTCCAGGCTGGCCTGACTAATAGATGACACTATTCTATGAATAATTAATTAATCTGCTAATGAAATGCCTGGCTAAGAATGGCTAAGAAAAATCTGTATTTGGGAATTTTCAACAGCAGCTATAATATGCTAAAGTCATACTCAATATTTAAACTTTTAAATATTTTTGTCCAAGCAATTATACATAGTATTCTTGAAATAAAACATGCTTTTAGATATTTCTCTTAAAGCTGAAAAGAAAAATAGTAAAATTCCCTAGAGGATCTTGTAAGCCTAAAGACTTTCAAATATTGTGTGGAATTTCAATATAATAAGATAAATGGTAGACATACTTAACACAAAATAAAAAGAAACATTAGATTCCATGTTTAATTTAGCTACGAGTCTATTTAAGCAACCTGTACAAAGAGAAGTTTCTCAATTAATGGACTTACATTTTTTTCAAAAAATACTGCTTCCAAATAAGAGAACTTTTGCTTTCATTTTGAAATCAATCTGCATGGTCTTTTATGCTCAGGTTTATAAAGAGAAAAGCATAGTCTCTAATTATCAGTTAGAAATGAAAGAAAGCAAGGATTCAGTTTTATGAATTGATCAGTTTTTAAAAATAAGATCCAGGTAGCTGCTAATTATTAGGAAGAGAAGGAATACAGGAAGGAGGGAGGAAGAAGAGAAGGGAATAAAAAGTAGAGAAAATATAAAGGAAGAACTCATTTTGGATCACATGTCTTTTGTGTTGTTGTCAAACTCAGTGCAGGTATCTGGTAACATCCTTGAGACTAATTTCTCTTATATTAGTAAGTTTCCTTCTATTGGGTAATTTAGAATAGCACTGAAGTATCTACAAATGATGCTGTCCATTTCAATCCTAATAGTTCTCATCTGAAGGAAGGCTCCTAAATTACTACCATTTATTAGTATAGTAGTAATTTTTAAACATAGTCTTCATTTGAAAAATAGTGTGTGATTCTAAAATTTTAAAAATAGTGACTACTAAAACACAAAAATGGCTTTCTGATGAAGTGAAGAATTAAAATCTCTCAGGAGCCAAATTAATTAGATGCCACCCTATTCTAATCAGAATGTTTCATACCTTTTACATTTCTCTGCAGATATTTACTTGAGACAGATTATGACTAGTCAAGCAAGATTACTCGGGATAACTTAACAGCGAAAAATGGCACAGAAGCATGCACGAATAAACTGAATTCCATATAGCGTATCTAGAAAGAATTCTCACCCTAGAAATAGACTAGAATTTGACAGGATGCATTACCTAAAAATCTTGTTGGGTTTATTTTACTTCCTTTGGTAGATAACACAATTCCAAGTTTCTTTTAAAACAGTATCAAAATTCAATTAGTAGGTAAAAATGAAAGAACACTGACACTTTGAAGAGCAAAGATGCAAACCAAGTGAAATACTTCCTGCCACATCTTTCGAGCCTAAGCTTTCAAAATCTTCCTTGCATTCCTTATGTATTGGCTTAGGAATTTTAATTTTGCACAAATACTTTCAGTACCTACACAAAACACACATATTTCTTTGAAATAATTTGACTTAGAATTCCAGGAGGAGAAATAGTTATGTTAAATCATGAGATTTTGTAGCTGTCCCTTTTTAGGACAAGAATTCTAGACTCAGAGAGGATAAGTGGCCAGAAAATTACCTGAAAGCTTTAGGAGAGCTGAAATGATCTGATTCCTTACAAACACCAGCATAATGGCCTAGGAATGTGACCCTTGAAAAGTATTTAGTGCCTTGCTCAAGGGTTTATCATCTATATGACTCTAAGAAAATTATTATGCCTCAGTATCCCCCTTAAAAAGTGGACATGATGAGGGTGGTGCCAATTCAATAATTTTGTAAAGATTGAAACTTACACATTGAGTTGTCTAGAATTAAGCCAGTATTTAATGAATGCTTCATGCAGGAGGCCTTGAGTGTAGCGCATTTTGATAATTATGTACAATTTGTCCACCTTCTTTGCTGGAGTGAAGATTCAGCAGCGGAAGGTGTGCTTCTTCACTGATTTACTTGGACTCCCTTGCCTGTCTTCTGTATTCAGTAAGCTTCTATGCAGGTAGAGGAACCAGACTTGCTTGCAGTGAGTTTTCTAGTAATTTTCTACTTTCATTCTGAATTCAGTATATTTCTTACACTATAATCAACTGTAAGTCTAGTAAATATATAGGGATAGAATTTTTTTCTATTAAAGGAAAACCATATGGGTAGGTTCAGAAGAAAAAATAAAGAAACATTGCAAGTATTCTTCAGTTAAAATTATTACAAAAATAATATATTTTCTGGGCAATCATATTTTCAAAAGTTTTTAAAGAAATGCTGCTGTGTGCATCTTAACACAGGTTAAACCAAGTTGAAGTAATGAGAATATTTTGAATATGTTCAATTTGCTAAATAAATGCAATAATATTCCATAGTATACACAGTAATACATTATTGCTACATTATTTTTTATTTTTAATTTTATTATTTTATAATTTAATTGTAACTTGAGAAATTTAATTGTATTTAACTATGGGTTAACAAGAGATACCATTGTCTACTACTAAAACCCAAAATGATTAAATCTAGCTATTTAACATATGTGTTGTCCAAAATATTTGTAATTTTTTATTTTGGTAAGAACATTTGAAATTTACTGTCTCATCAATTTTCATATACAATGCATTGTCATTAACTACATTCATTATGATGTACAATGGAGTTTTTTAAAAATATTAATTGATGTTAGGATGTAACTCAGGGCTGCTGTGACTGCCTGACAGGCACAAGGTTCTGAGCTTGATTGCTGCTACAAAAAAGAAAGAAAGAAAGACAGAAAGAAAGAAAGAAAGACAGACAGACAGACAGAAAGAAAGAAAGAAAGAAAGAAAGAAAGAAAGAAAGAAAGAGAAAATTTTAAATAAATATTATCAAATATTTTATCATTTAATTATCAAATTCTCATCTTTCCATCTACTAGTAATAACCATTGTACTCTGTCTCAATCAACTTGACTGTTTTGATTCCATAGCATACAGTATTGATTATCTTATGTTTGATTTATTTGATTTATCATGTTTTCCAATTCTGTTCTGTGCCAATAATATCTCACTCTTTCTTAACACTGAATAATATTCTAATATGTCTATTTGAATATATAAATTCACACATATATACACACATCTATATAGTGTATATGTGTGTATATTGGATATAAAATCCACTGATTACAGTAAGTGGATAATTCTCTTCATGCACTTGGAAGTTCATCTGCTAGCAGTTTAGTGATGTTTTCTATCTATGTTCATCATAAGTATCAGCTAATAGTTTTCTTGCTGTGTTTTTATCTGGCTTTAGAATAGGGATAATGTTGACTTATAAGAGAAGCTTTGAAATATTCCCTCCTGCTTCAATTTTTGAAAGAATTTGAGAAACATTGGCATAATGTATTTAAATTTTGATTGAATTCAGCAGTGAAGCTGCCAGGCACTAGCCTTTTTATTGATTAGACTGAGGGGCATTCTATTATGGATTATCTACTGACTTATTGATCTAGTCAGATGTTACGTTTCTTCATTATTTCGCAGTGGGTTATACATGTTTAATGACTTACCCATTTTTTCTAGGTGGTCCAATTTTTGGCATGTATCCAATTTTTATCGTATAGCTGGTCATAAGAACATAGTTGATTTTTCATATTCTGTGACATAATTTTTGAGTGGTTCTTCATTCTGATTTCATTGATGTGAGCTTTCTGTCTGTGTTTTTCAGTCTATCTGAAGGTTTTTTATTTTTTAAACAGCTCTGATGTTCCTTAATCTTTTCTATTTATTCCTCGAATCTATTTTGCTTATTTTTATTATTTCATTCGATCTGAGAACTTTGTACCTAGCTCCGCCTCCCTTTCCCATTTTCTAGAAGAGATAATGTTTTTTATTTGAGATCTTCTCATCTCCCCTTCCCTTCCCTTCTCTTCTCTCTTCTCTTTTTCTCTCTCTTTTTTTGTACTCAGGGTAGAACTCAGGACCTTGTGCTTGCCAGGCAGGCTCAGTGCAACTGAGCCAAATCCTGGCCAAGATCTCATTTCAGTTCAGAGAAAGAATGTGAATTCTGCCAGTGATGGACATAATGTCCTATAGTCTAAAGTTTTTGTATTAATTTTCTGGCATGAAGATTTATGCCTTGTTGAGGAAGTGTCCCCTTCCTTGGGAAAGGACTTGAGATGAGCTCTAAGTGTGGACATTGACCTCAGACGTTGAGTATGTCAAGCCAGTTTGAATTTCCAGAGCTTCTGAAAGCAAGAATTCAGTTTGTGTGTGAACTGTTCTGTTGGATGCCATCTCTAACTGAAGGTCACAAAGATATCACCGTTTCCATCGACTGGTTACACCGAGGTATGTGTCCTCTGTTTTTTTTGTTTTTGTTATTGTTGTTGTTGTTGTTTTAAATCTTACTGTGTCTACTTGTGCCATTTTTTTCCAATGTTCCCCATGAAAAATGACTTCAGTGGCCTCCCTCGAAAGTGTCTTAGGATGCATTTCTCCTTAAAGGCATTTGAAAAAGATGAGGTCATTACAACCTGATATTTTGTACACTGTCAAGGAAGCTGTCATTTAATGAGAATAAATGGGAAGTCTGCAGTTAGTGAATGAAGGGACAGGAAACTTTGACATATTTTTAGAGAATAAAACTAAAATGCTTATTAGAGAAATGGGAGTGGATTTGCTAAATTTACTCTAGTGTGAAGTTGATTTTATTAATCATAATTTCAAAGTACAACCAGATATTTGAGTCATTTTCATCCAGTCTGTCTGCAGTGACAGAAATGTCATTTAGCTTCATTAATTTAGAGTATTATAAAATTGAAAGGAATAAAGAACAGTTTTGAATTGGGAACCTAGTGAAGGACCATTTAATATAAATTTAGTGTAAGTTAATTATATAAAATAAATTATTAAGAACTCTTTGTGTATTTGAATAGTAGTGATAGATATTATGAAATATGGATTATTATGGAGCTAAAATACATGGTATATGACTGTTGAAATAATTCAGTAAAAATGAATATCAAATGAGTAAAATAATTAGTGATAATTTTTGAACATAAAAAACTGACAGAATAGCAGGATACCAGTCATTTGTAGGTCTTTGAATTAAATAGCTCAATTAGATTATACAAGATTTAAACATTACAAGATTACTGGTAATTAATTACTAGTCTACAAAATTACCATGGAACCCTAAGAATTATTTCTCAACTTTTATTTTATAAAATATCTTTGACACAAATTCTCCATATTATTTTAATGGGCACATTTTAATGAGATAATTGTAGATTCATATTTAGCGGAAAGAAATAATACAGATGGGTGTTGGTCCACACATGCAATCTCAAAAATCTGAGAGGCTGAGACAGGAGGATACCAAATTCTACACCATCATGAGCAATTTATCAATGTAGATGCTGTTAAAAAGGGAAAAAAAAATTTATGTGACATGGAGATATATTTGAACATAAAGACCTGGGTTCAGTCTCTAGTAATGGAAACAACAATACAGCGAGCTTACTTTACCTATGCTTTCCTTAATTTCCTACAATGGAAGCACTGACACACTAGAAAGGATTCCTAGCACGATAACATTTGCTTTGCAGAATCCACAAATCTTATTCAAAATTCTCCAGTCTTACGTGAAGTTGTGTGTATACATTTGTCACTTTTTGCGCTTAGACTTTCTGTAATTTTACCCAACGTGTGGGTCTACATAGCCAGCACAACAGCCATGACATTAAAAATTCCATGAGCCTGAGAAACTTGATGGAACCTTTGTAAAATATGCCCCAAACAAACTGCCCTAGCTCTAATCCCATATCTTCTTTCTAAAATATTGTCTTTTCAAATTATGGTTATAGTAAGGAAATATAATAATTTATAGTAAGGAAAAATAAAGTATGTAAACCTGCCGAATAGTTTCTTTGGTGAGACTGGAAATTTTATCAATCGGTGTAATTCTCCAAATGCCTCCAAGTTTTTGCTTCGTGTCAAATATGTGCTTCTTTCTATTGCTGAGTGGTATGTTCTATATAGACCACAATTAATTTTCTTTTACTCATCTTTATTCACCGTTCTTTTATATACAAATCTTTATCAATAAATGATGGAAATTATTCTTTCTTTCCTACTCATACTTATTACTTGGTTTTCTTACTAAAATTGATTGATAGGGACTGGCAGAATGATAGTAAATATAACTGATGAAAGCAAGCCTTCTTTCCTCTTGTCCTTCTCAGAGGAAGAAGTCTTAGTGAGTTGCTAAGAAGAGAATTTGTATAGGTTTTGGGTAAATATTGCTTATCATACAAAGGAAGTTCCTGTTGTTTTTAACGTACATATTTTAAGAATTGATTTCATGTTGAAATGTAGTTTTCATCATCTATCAGTGCAATCATAATTTTTAAATATTTTCTCTGTTAATAAGTTTAATTTTATTAATTGATTTTCTGTCATCTTTGCATTCACACCATAAAGATAAGCTAGTCTTGTTGCAATTTACTACTGATATTTCTCCAGTTTTATTTATTAATTTGTTGCCTTATTTTTAGGATTTTTTTATAATTCTTATGGATTTTGATTTGGGTTGTTTAGTTTGATATGTAAAGTCATTGTGGTTATTATCAAGGCTATGTGTGCTTGGAAAGAGTTGAAAGTCATCCATTCTTTTTTCTCTGAAAGACTGGTGATATTTTTTCCTCGTACACTTTGAATAATCCACCCCTAAAGTAATCTGAGCCTGGAGAATTCCTTGTGAGATGTGAGAATTGATTCAGGTTGAAAAAATAGTTTAACAATATTTGGATTTCCAATTTTTCTTTATGTTTATAATAATGGTGCTGTTTTTCCTGATAACTATGTATATGTATTTAAATTCACAAAATATATTGTTTGTACACTCAACATTTATTTATGTATATAATTTAAAATTATTTTCCTCATTAATTTGAAATTATTTGGGGCTTTGTAATTCACTGTAAATTTTAAATTTTTCATGCTTCACATAAAAATTCCCAAACTCACTGAAATATTTAGTGGAACTATGCTTGCTGTATACATAAAATATCAGGATAAACCATAGAATATCCTCCAAAATACTCAGGACGTTTTAATTTTTGTCCATATCAATTTTAGTTTTCAATGTAGATTTTCGCAGGATCTTTAAAATCTTTTCTATCCTGATAAAAAAATGACAGGAGGCATTAACTAGAGTCACTCATTTTTAAATATACACATCACCAAACCAAAATCTTGTAGCAGATTCACTGTTTCAGTTTTTATATTAGATCTTTGATCCATTTTTATTTGATTATAGTACAGGTTGAATGATATGAATCTGGATTTTCCGTGTGTGTGTGTGTGTGTGCATGTGTATAAACAGTTTCCCCAGCATTACTTGTTAAAGAGGCTATTTTTTCTTCAGTATATGTTTTCAGCCCTATTTAAAGATAAGCCATCTGAAGGTCCATGGAGATATTTCTGCATTCTCAGTTAGGCTTCATTGAGCTGCATGTCTCTGTGTGCCAGTATCATGCTGTTTTGAACCCTGTGATTTTATAATGTAACTTTCTAATCCAAGACTGTGATTTCTCCTGCTTTGCTCTCGTTGCTCAGGATTGCTTTGACTATTCTGGGTCTTTTCTATCTGCAAATAAATTTTAGGATATTTTTCTACTTTAATATTTTATGTTCGTTTAGAATATATTAAAACTAATAATATCATATGGAACAGTTTTTTTATTTTTCCCCTACTTGCTACTATAAAACATTAGGCTATGTTTTCTGCTTTGGCTGTTTATTGTTTCTGCTACATTAGTATATGACAACTCATCTCTCAGGACCTTGACTGGTAATCACTTGTGTTATGTCTAATGTTTTGCTGTGTTCATAGAGTAACCCCAGGCTTTCTATCTGGGGAGTGGATAGGAATTTTCTGTAGAAAAGATACTACGACTAATGATTCTTTAATGTAATCAGATAATGATGATTGTCAATTAAAATTTATTGGAAATTAATACAAAAATTAGCAATGAATTAATTTTTCATATTCCTAACACTATTTCACTATAGACTTCTATAGCTTAAAATTAATGTCTTTTTTTGGCTAACTAGATACTTAAATTCTTTTCAAATTATCTCATTTTTAATTTCTATGTTGATATAATTTGCCATCTTTTCTTTTGTTTATTTTTTGCGTTTCCTGTGTCAGTAGGGCAGGAAACCAGGGCCTCAGGCATGATAGATAAGCATTCCGCCACTGAGCTACATCTCCAGCCCTTATTTTCCTTTTAAAATGTATTTGCAAAAGTTTCATATTTAGTCCATATTATTTGCCAAATATTTGTCAGAAATATGACTTATAGTGATTATGGTATAACTCAGTGATATAGGGTACATATTAGGGTATGTTTCCAGGAGCAAAAACCAAACCGAAACAGAGAGCAAGAGAGAGAGAGAAAAAGAGAAAGAGATTGAAAAAAAGTTGTACAATATCCTGCATTTAAATGTTTTTGTGATTTCTTAAATGAGAGGAATTGTGTACATTTAATTTATCAATTTTTATCATTTATCAAATTGTGTATTTATCGCTGTTACTTATCAATTTTACATTATTTTGTTGTTTAATCCTAGCATGGCTAATTTAAGCACCTTATGCTTACTGAATGTAATGTTTTTATTTCTTCAGTTAACTACTTTACATTAAAACTTAGAATTTTAATAGGGAAGGTTTAAATTATTTTTGTATATTGATAAGACTTACGTAATTGTACATCTTGGTGTTTTCATTTGGCAAATGTGATGATGATTAAAGAAAAAATAAAATAAAAAATAAAATGTGCATATGAATGTTTACATTTGCAAAGATGAGAGAATAAAGACAGAAAATATTCTTTTTGCTAAAGTTTAGACTTTTTCACGACATTCTTTCCAAACTTTTACTGTGTTTACTTCAGGAGAATTATATTTTCATCAATAATATGAACAGAATGTTTTTTGTTGTTGTTGTTGTTTTTTGTTTTTTGGTTTTTTTTTTTTTGGTACCAGGGATCGAACTCGGTCCTTGAGCTTGCCAGGCAAGTGGCAGAACCACTGAGCTAAATCCCCGGCCCCTGAACAGAATGTCTTAAAAGTAATATTTTATTACTATTTTTTTCATGTAGATATAAGGTGGTGAGGGAGAAGTCAACATTCATTCAGAATTTTTTGTATTGTTCTACTGTCCAAATTCATGTTAGTACCTAAATCTATAAGACCCTCATTTACTTGGATAAAGCTGCTAAACATATCAATGATTAAAATGTGAATATATTAAATAATACACTTGGAGCAAATCTGAGAGCAGAAAACGTAGTTCACTAAAATTTTCAACCTAATTTATAAATGTGTACATATGCATAATTAATTAAATTTATGAAAATAATAGTACTGTATAGATTTCTGCTATGAAATATACTGTGTACTAGGATATGAAGATATTTCCCATTATTTTGATAGAAAATTTTCTCCCATGTCAATAATAATTGCACATTTAAAATACCAGGGATATGTTAAAATAAAAACATGCCTTTAATGATTACTTGCAAATGTTGAATATGTATTTCTACATTTGAAGTAATTCATTAAAATATTTAAGATATTTAAGTTGGCCATGCCTCAAGTAAAACAATGATTTTCAGAGAACTAGTTAAATTGTTCTTGCTACTAGAAAAGAATATGAATCCACTTATTATAGAGACAAATGCTAAGGGACCAATTTAAGGCAAAGAGTTTTTCTTTTTAAGTAAATATTTCATTATTTCAAAGTAAGAAATTGTTGAGAATATAGTTTCAGGAGAGATTAAGTGAAATTTTGATAAATTGAAATGCTTTTCATTATATTTCTTACATATCCTTTCAGGTAGACACTCTGAATAGCAATCAAGTAATAATTCACAGGATTTCAGCAGATTTCCTCAGGGCAGACAGTGATATAAAGAGATAAGTTTTTATTTTGAAACGGTTTGACCTTTTACTAAGTCTATAAAAGAAAAGAAGAGTTCAAAACTCTTTGGCAGATTTCACAGGCCTCAATTAAGAAAGACTGTAATTATTATTAGAGAACAAAACAGTCAATTAGAGTTCTGGGGGCTTGTACTGGACTATCCTTAGCAACCTTCTCAGCTCACAGCCCTGACTTGAGGATCTTCGTGATGCACTGGGCACTTGATTTAGTTTACAGAGACAAACAAATTATAGCTGTCTCCTAGAGTGAAATTGCATTGTAACATGCCAAGTGGATGATAACTAGAAGGAAAATGGAACAAAAAGTCACTCTTTATCTCTTGATATCCTCTACCATCTTCATAAATATATTGATTAAAAAGAACGAAGGAGACCAAAACACACTAGGAATAAAAATACAACTCCATTATCTGTGGTGGGAAAAGAAACCCTTAAGAAAAAACATTATTTCCCTGTATATTATGTATTTATATTATTTATTATACCACACATTTCAAATAATTAAAAAAATCTGGAGGAAGAAACTACAATTTATATATTAAAAGAAGTAGTAAATGTTAGCACTGGTACAGATGATTATAAAATGCATTGGCTGTATTTATAGTCTCCACATCAAATTCAGTCTAACTTTTTGTATTTCTCAATTGGTGTATTTTAGGTTCTGATCAGTGATTTATTTTATGTTTTAATGTTTAACCTAGTGGAAAAATATTGCTAATTTTTACTACTACTGGTAGCTAGTTAGAAACAGCTGGCTTTGTTCAAAGAATAGCTCTATATTAAATGAATGCTTCTCAGAATTTAGCATCACCTGGAGGGCTTGTTAACGTGCACATTGCTGTGCCCCAAAACCAGAGTTTAAAATTCATTTAGGAGGTCTGTGTGAAAGCAAAATAATCTGCATTTTTAGTAAGTTCTCTGACCATCCCTGGTGGTTATGGGGTCACGAATTTAGAACCAGTGCTGTAAACTTCTGTCTGCAAAATCACCATGGGAGACTGTGAAATGTGCAGATCCTCAGATCTGCTGTCTAGACATTTAAATTCTGTAGGATCCGGAAGAGAACTCTAGACTGAGTCCCTCTGAGCACTAAGGGGACCATTTAGTATGGGTAGCCATCTCAGCGTTTATTCAGCAACTTGCTTCTAATTTGTGTCATATGCCGAGGCCACTTCTAGGCCTTGGGGATTTCATGGTAAACGAGAAAAACAAGACATTTAAAAATTTTACCATATCGGAGGAATACTGATAGAGAAAATGAAAACAAAGATATGAAAACTAAATGTGATACATTGAAAAAAGTAAATTACTGAGGGAAATTACACAGATCAGTACCTGTCAGTGAGAGAACAGATGGAGGAAGAGGCTTTTTAGATTTTTTTTCTTTCTGAAAATTTTATATCTGAGTATAAGAATAAATTGTGAAAAATGAGAAGGGTCATCTAGCCAACAACTAGTACATGAATGAATACCGAGGACCTTCCTAGGATGAATGTAGAAAATGTTTAAAAAAAAAGTCTGAGGCATAAAAAGCTTGACATGCTCAGGGAATTTATATGCAAAAAGTATTATATGAAATAAGGTCACAGATATAAGTGATTTGTACTATTAAAAACAATTTTAATTATAAGATTTAATAGAAAATTCTCTACATTTTATTTGCAAAAATCATTGCAAATTCAATAATTGGTTGGAGGTATTTAGTACGTCTCTATCATCTTCACGTTTTCATAATTGAATGTATAAATATATAAATATTTGATACAGAAGAAAAAGTTCAAGAAAGCTAATAACTGATACCTTCAAGTAAGTGTTTTAAAACCTTAGAAGTATTTTTAAAAATAGCCTCATATCTTTTTGTTGAATTCAGGTACAAATTTATCTTTGGAAAGAAATCAAATACCATCAGTTTGACAAATTTGATTAGAGTCTCATAGGCTGGATTATACATAACAAAACTCAAGTGACTCAAATATGAAAATCGAAATCCTAGATTCATTAGTAATTATGATATATAGTAATATTAAGTTGACTAGGAAAAAATTTCCCAATTAGCAATTTGTTTTGAATTTTAAATTAAAAATTCCATCAGTGATTGATTTCAATTCATACAAATGGAACAATTATAAATGTTCAAGTGTTTTATTGTCAACACAAGGAAAAAAGCTGATATATCTTTACCATGGTAAATGTATATACTTCAAAGAGAGAGGATAATTAACATAACCTGATAAGCACCCCTGGATAGTACACAAATTTTTTATTGACAATATTTGTAATGTGACTTATTTTTAATCAGTGTTATAATTTCCTAAACAAGGCATTCCCAACATATTAATATAGAAAATTAAACTACAACAGTGGACATATAAAAATAATATACACAAACACACATTTAAAAGTAAAGTTGTTAAGATTAAAAGAACAAATATATCAGTATGTACCTTCAATGTTGTATGCATAGAGAGACAAAAAGAAATATCATTTGTATGTATCAGCAAATTTTACAAATTTCAAACTTTTGAACAAAAAATTCTTTTTTTTTTTGGTTTTTTGAGACAGGGTCTCACTATATGGTTGAGACTGACCTGGATCTCACTATGTAGCCCAGTCTGGTCTCGAACTCACAGTGATCCTCCTGCCTCAGCCTCCCAAATGCTGGGATTACAGATATGCGCCACCACGCCTGGCTTCGAACAAAACTTTCAACATATAACTAACAAAATTTTCTTTCTTCTTTTATTCCCTCCTTTCTTCTTTCTGTCCTTCTTTCTCTTTCTCTTTTTCTCTTTCTTTCTTTCTTTCTGCTATTCATATCACATGAACAAGTGGTCAACAAATATTGTTTTATGTTTAAATTTTTAACAGGTATTACAGTAAAACACACGTCACAGTTAATTCCATTCAAAGTATTCTCCCTGTCTCTGAAGACACTTATCTGATAACTCTTGCCACTTTTGGAAAGTGCTCTGGAAGTCCTTGGTTATGAATGTTTCTGCGTAGCGTGATAAAAATATGAAGAATGCTGCTGCTGAATGACATCCAAGAAAAGACAGGTTCATCCACACATTACAGGGTGTCTTCATCCACCTTGTTTACAAAATCTGGCACCATATGTTTTCTGGCTCTTCCACATAGTCAAAATGACTGTAAAAAGTTAATGTTCGAAATTGATTCCGAATTTTGGGGGAGCAGCACACCACAACCACAGATACCAGCGAAAGAGGACTTCCCGAGCTGCTTCAGTAGCGATGAGAGTGTTGGGATTAGAAAGTTTGAAGTTGGGGGAGGATTTTGAGAGGGATTAACGGCCATGTGTTTTTCAATGTACGTTTTTTAATTGTACCACATTTTTATAGCACAACTCATAAAAGAGACATCTTGCCAAAGCAGTTGTGAATTTATTACCGCAACCGTAGATCAATCAAACTTGGAAGAGTTTAGATCTCATAATATAGACGAAATATTGGTTAAAGTCTAGTAAACTTTTTTTTAATAATTTTAGTTTTTAACATTTATAGCACAGTGGAAGCAGCTTGATAATTAAAGCACACCTACTTCTGACCTAGTTCATTAATACATGTGCACTTTAAGGGACAATCTCAGGTCTCTGATTTCTATCATCTCTTCCTTCACCTTATTCTTTGGGCCAAGCATGCCTTCAAAGTAAATTTGAGACGCACTTTTTTCATCAAGCATACTGTTGCATCCAGCCATTACCATTGTTTATTTGAACGGATTAACTAATTAATACTTGATTCAGAAAGGCTAATGAGCTTATGACAAAATAATCAATCTTAGTAAAACTAATTGGAATGACACCATTTCCCAGTAAGTTTATAAGTAAATATTCAATGAATCAACTGTGCTGAATATGTAGAAGTATGTATGAAAGAATAATTATAATTATGTTAAAATTAAGTTTGTGCAATATCCTCAGAGGATTATTTGGCAGCACTTTTAAAGTAAATATAGCTATTTCTTATAACCCAGAAACTCTACTTCTCAGTATTTTCCCCAAATAAACACGCGAAGTATACTGTCTGTTCAAGGGTACATAGAGATGAATGTACTTATAATAGCAAAATATTTTAAAACATATGTATTTGTTAAATATTCTTCTACATATTTGTATATTATATAGCAGTTAAATTATCAGATATCTCCATCCCCTGTTGTAGAAAGTTCAAGGCACAGAGTTTAGTGAGAAGAAATACGAATTGCCCATCAACATAATACAATGTCTGTAAAACCAAGGAGTTAAATCTATATATTTTTAGGACTGCCTACATGTATACAGAGAATATAAAACTTGTACCAGAATGATAACAGATGCAGTATCAGGATTTATATTGATATTTTGTCCTACACATTTCTATCACATTAAAAATAAATTCCTTTTGCAAAATGGTGTCAGAGGCAGTAGAAAACTGGACAACGTTCCTTTCCTCATAAAATAATAAAAATTAACAAAGTAAAATAGCTAAAGCCCAACTGCACTAGGCTTCAGAGAATTATAGTTTAAAACATTCACAAATTCTACTTCAGACACAGTAAAAATACAAGGAAGACAATACAATCCTTGGCTGCTGAATGAGGAAGGGTTTGCTCCCAGATCTTAAACAGTCCAGTGCACTCATAAAATGTAGTCACTCTAATGAAAGCCACTTTATACAATTAAGTCCTTTATTTAAAAAATTATTTTCATTTTTACATGTTTGCAGTATAGAATGATTTCATTGAATCTTTCTTCACAAATCGTATTCCATAGATGTTCATCTCTGAAATGAGTCTATAAATGAGTTTTTTACGTTTTCTAATTGTCTCTTCTTTGTCCTACTCCCTTTGTGATTTGCTCTCATATTCTCTCTCCATCTAGCTTTGCCGTCACATTTACTTGATGAAAAACCATTGCCAACTTCTATCTTGTAACTCACCCATGGTTTCAACCATTTACCTCCCATCTTACACGCCATCTCCTGTAATTTGGTAAAATAGAATGTGTTCAACATGATTCTGGGTTCCAAAATTTTGGGCACTACCCTAGCAAGCACACAGTAGCGAGTAAATCAGTTTAACTCCTCTGTTTTTATCTTCCTGTTTTGGAACGTATTTATAATTTTTAAAAAGAAAGAGAGGGATGTAGAGGTAAAAATGCTAATAAATCTGATAATCTAAAACTTTGGATAAGTACCCAAATCTGCTTGATGAAAACTCACCTCAACTTTACATTTATGATCAACTCTCCTCATTCAGATACTTCAGTAGTTAAAAATCAGAACTTCAAGCAAAGGACCTCAGCACACAGAGTTTATTAAAGGAGAATACACAACCTTATGTGAACATGTTGGTCACCAGTAAGATAAACTACACTTGACTTCACAGTCTCTATTGCTTTTCCCCAATTTTTCAATCTGATAGGACATTGCTCCTCTATTAAGGAGTAAAGTGGGAAAGGTGCTGAAAGAGATAGTTTAGAGAATGGCAGAGTGGCTCTCAAAACTTATTTTTTCAGCTTTAATTGAATTTATTGGTATATTTTAGGGATACAGTACAGTTGCATTCATTGTTGGGATCTTGCACCTCTACATGACAAGTCTTGGTTCTCATTTTTTCCCCTTGTCCCTGCCCTCCCTTCACACCCTCCACCCCTCCCCATCTACAAGCACTTTATTTCCATCTTTTCTTTATCTCGTGTTTTTTCAAAACTTAGGGAGAATCAACATTGTCTTGAAAGCTTGTTCCAACTCAGATTGCTGAGCAACATTCCAAAAAGTTTCTTATTCAGCAGGTTGGGGCCAAGCCTCAACAGATCTCAAACTTTCAGAGTGATGCTACTGGTGTCAGTTTGATGTTCAAAGCTGAAGAAGCACAAATTCTGGTAGTATATTAGAGACTTGGGGCATGTTTAGGAAATTGTTATGCTGCACTCCTATTCAAACCAATTAAATCTTAGCTTCTCTGGGTGGGTCTCTGACATTTGAAATGAGAAAATATTTTCCAGTGATTCTGCTATTCAAGTGATCTTCATCTAACAGTACCTGCTTCATGTAGATGCAAGGAAAATGCCAGTTTTCTCTAAAATTTTCTCATTATTTTAAAATTCATACAATTTAACCAGTGGGAGTATATTTATCTAAAGACTTAATCAGAATACACAAATTGGTAGCTATAGTTTTGACATATGTACAAAGATGCTCATTGTTTTAGGGCATTAAAATAAGCAAATTTTTTTTTCTGTAAATGAGACTGATTCACCTTTATATCAATATGGGGGCTGTACCTTTTCATTTAAAATTGAAAAATTGTCTAAAAACATTAAAAGGAAAAACTATAATAGTACATAAGATCCTAATGAGATAAAAACATTTTTTTATATATAAAGCACATGTAAACATTTCAGCTTGGAATAACTACTGTCATTCTGCGAAGTTTTTATGGAATACAGTTACATGTACAGAAAGTATTAAGAGTAATACTAAAGCAAACTCTAGACACCAATCCATCAATTGAAGAAACAGACCTTGCTTTTAAAGCCTGTAGGATGATTTCAATAAATCCTTTGTGTGTAACCAATGATCTCAACTTTATATTTATGCTTTTGATGTTTTCACAGTGTTGTTACAATGCTAAATTGTGTTCCAGTGAGAATGAAGAAATGGGCACTCCTAACAGTAGTGTATAATTTTTCTCTTGAGTTGACATCCTACTTAACTTGTAGTATTGTTTAAGGTATTGGGAGTTATTAATGGACTTAATTCTCAGATTATATATTATAATGTAAAAGAAAGAAATTCTCTTTGAAATAATTTAATGTAAAAGAACAAACTAGTAAATGTAAATTTTATTTATTTCAAGACTTCAGACTGTCTTTACTCTATTGAGTATACAACAAACCTTCTCCCCCATAATAACTTACTCTAAGATAGAAATGCAGAAAAAAGCGTGTCATTTACTTTACAGCCAAATAGCAAAGTCTCTTCTACCCATAATTTATTTATATTAGTCTGAAACTGATTGCAAAAAGATGTTGAGAAGCTAAAGTCCATTAAACACCAGCTGCTTGCAACAATTGTTTGCTAATACCACTATCATTAATCATCATAAACATGCTCTGAAGTATTTGGGGGATATTAGGATGCTGTGTAACTTTTGGAGTAGAATCCAAAATCTGTATTATGGTTTTCACTACCTCTCTATCATCACATTCCCTAAGAATGGAACCTATTGTCTTTTAATTTTTGTAACCTCTTCCCTAAAAGCATGTTTCCTCTGTTTAGACATCTGCCCTTTGATGCATAGTGAGTGAGGTTGGATTCTGATGACATTTCATTGAAATCTTTTGTTACATTTGTAATGTAAGGGACTTTTCGCAGAGGATCTACATGGTCCATGTTCCTCTATCAATGTCAAAGCAGAACCCTTGACTTTTAGCACATCTCAAATCTAATTGCCTAAAGTAGAACTCTGCAAACTTAATGAACTCCTTTATTTTTCTTGGCTTCTTGTTTAGTGCTTTCTTTTACATGGGCTTCCCCATTGTTTGGGCCTTAGGTATAGCTTTATAGGCACACCATGCTTTTTCTACCTCTTTACTCCTTAATAATAATACATAAAATCTTGTAACTTATTCAGTTAACCAAATTTATTTCAATATATTAATATTTGTCCTTGTGAAAGCAGATAAGATTGGATCTTTTGTTATATGTTCATATTTACTATCCACATATGCATATTGATGCTACATATTTTCTTGAGTATATAATATTAAAAGATGACATCAACATAGGATGGTTATTGTTTTACTTTAGGAGTAAACCTTGAAGTTGATGTTTACAGGTATAATTTCATTTATTCCCTACAACAATATTTTAAGCAAGAGTTAATTTTCCCAATTAACTGGAAAGAGATTAATTGGTTGATTTCAGAGCATAATGTCTTAAGTAAGTATTTAAGATTTGAGTGTTGATAATCCCGTGGTTCTGTTAACTCTAAAATAAATTCCTAGACAGTGTTGTCTGTACACTTGCACTAATTTCAATGTTTTTAGAATACTTATAAAATTTCATGAAAACATATAGCTTATGAACTTTGGCTTCTCTCTTATAGACTTTACAATACTTTTCTCACTTGCTATGATGTTTCAATGAGGAAATTGAGTTATTTCTAATATTGTGACTTTTTTCAATGGCTTGAACTGCAAGATATTACAAGATCTCAGATGTGTTTATGACAGAAGGTGGGGGAAGAGTCAGCTGGGCTCAGAAAATGGAGACACATGTTGGGCCAAATAATCTAAGACTCTAAGGAAGTCAGCTCTTACACTGCACAATTTTGCCCTTTGAATGGAATGTATGCATGGAGAGATACAGTACAGATAGACTTCCTCTTAAGGCCTGGCTAGTTAGTTGCACAACACTATTTTGAAAATGTAGAATATTGCTCAGGAAGAAAGCACACCATGCTTGATGAGTGACAACTACTGAGAATGAGACAGAAGTGGTAGCATAATCCACTATTTCCCTCTATTGACACTGTTTTGTATACTTTCCTGTAAAACAAAATCAGAACTGCTCAGCATGGTGGCACATACTTTTAATACCAGCTACTTGGGAGCCCTAGGAAGGAGGATCAAATTTTTGAGCACAGCCTGGGCAAATTAGCAAGATTCAGTAACCAATGTGAAGAAAAAACAAGAAAGATTAAAGGCTAAAGATGTAGCTCGGTGGTAGAATGTTTGACTGGCGTGCATGAAGCCTTTCGTTCAATCTCTGGCAGGAAGGAAGAAGCGAAGGAAAACAGAAAAACATAGAGGGAGGGGAAAAGGAGAGGAGGGAGGAAGAAACGAAGAAAGAAAATGTGAGGGAGGTGAAAATCACATGTGTTCACCTAACTGTATGGCAAATGCTCTGAGTCTTCATAGAAAATCACCAGGAGGCATGAAGTGGGGGGTGTTGGTCTTAATGATTCTGAACAGAGGGAACGGGAAAGTTAAGCTAGACATAAGGCATGGTCAAGTGTTCATCAGGTCAGAGCAATTCTCTGAACCAGTCTCATAAAAACCCAGAAAAAAGAATACTATGATATTATTCAATAAATTATACAATGAAAGATTAACAATAAATTATTATCCAATCAAATCACAGGTGTTGGAAACACTAACATTCAGCTGTTTTATCAAAGCTGCAAATATCAACACTGACTCATGGATCAACTATTGTTGATTTCTCAGACTGATGGAGCTACATTTCGAATGTTTACTAAATGCCCCAATTATCACCAGAACTCAAATCTTTAATAATATATAAGAGATACAGAAAGATATACACAGGCCAGCACAGCTCTTATTTGTCCGATCTATTTGGTTTATGATGCTTTAGCTGTGCGTGTGTGTGTGTGTGTGTGTGTGTGTGTGTATGTTTGTGTGTGCGCGCGCTAGGGTTTGAATCCAGGGTCTACACAAGGAACTCCATTTCCAGTCCCTTTTGCTTTTTATTTTGAGACAGGGTCTCACCGGCTCGCTGAACTTCTCAGGCTGGGCTTGATCTTGTAATCCTCCTGCCTCACAGATTTCAGGCAAGCACCACCATGCCTGGCTTGAAATTTTAAAAAAGTGAAATAAACCTAACTGAAAGAAGTTATACTCAGGACACATTAGAGCATTCTCGTAATGATCCTGCTCCTCACCATTGAAGCCATGGGTGATCAGCTCCATATGAAGTATAGATTTTGGCATTTCATACAGAGAAGTAATTGTTACTTTAGTAATAGTCGTTGGGCCCAACTCGAATAATCTGCACCTCAATATTATGACTAGGATGCATCCTAGGCTGTCAGGCAGCATTAAGTCCCAGGGGTTCTCTGACAGAAAGGAAATGCACTTTCAGAGCAATTTTTTTCTGTAAGCTCACACACTGCCTATAGGAGGGGTAGTATACTTAGTTATCTATTTTAAAAGCATATCGTTTATTTAAGAAGGCATGTTTTCCCCTCGCTTTGAACTTTGAGAGAGCTTTCATCTTTGTAGAGAGGACTTTGAGTAATATAATAAAATGCATCTTCAGGTATAGTTTTAGAGCAAATGCACACAAAAATCTCTTGCATTAAACTCTGGTGAAATGTAATCATCTATGAAATATTATTCTTTTAGCAGGCTTTGCTCTGTACAGAAAATGAATCTTAAAGAGAAAGTGACTCTTGTTCAGACTGTTCTATGCAGGAATGATGCTTAAGTCAAATGGTATGTTTTTGTTGCACTTGAAAGAACTCGGCCATTGTTGTTCTCATAAACTTTAGCACTTCTTGAAATGCATTCAGCAGGCTTTACGATAACTACCCTGGTCTGACAGGTAACCAGTTTATTCCAAAGCATTAAGCATTTATAATCAAATATGTATTTTTTTTTTATATATATATATATATATGCTTATATTGGTATAAGTTCACCAGCAAGTAAGTATGGAGCATTTTTAATTACATTTATTTCCTTGTAAAATAAATCCCAGTTGAGCATGGAGTATGAGACTGAACAAGCCCTTAGGTAGAATTGTTTCCTCTGTAGCTTCCTCTTAGGCTTATGCTGTATACAGTATGGCTTACACTTATGTCCTAAGAATGGATCTCTTCCTTTGTTACTTAGTAGAATTGAGCATTAAATAGGCACAGAATATTATTTGGGACAGACATCATGGGTTAGCTAGCTTAGCACCCTTTTCCTATTCTTTCTTGATTGCCTAGTTTTGCTACAATAAAAATGCAAAAGATCCCATTTTCTCTGACTCTTGAAACTACAGGAATTAAAGAGATGAAATAGGCTCTTAAACCACAGCACTTCTCTCTGTCCTGAGTGTACAGAAAGCATCTAGAGCTTACTAATGACAGGCAGATGAAAGAATATGGTATCACCAATATCCTATCTCATTCTATGAAAACCCAAGCAGTGTCTTAACTATTTATCTTTAGACTCTGTGATATCTGAAAAAATAAATGAATGAAACCGTATTTTCTTAAGTTAACATTGTCGGTGTTCTGCCATTGAAATTACTTCTAAATAAGATGTAACTTAGGATAAATCATTGAGTATTCATTCTGTGCACCTGGCTCAATGAAAGTAGGTTTCTAACCACAAATAAAAAACCCGAAGATAACAATGAGATACATTTTTATACTACAATTCTGAGGGGGGAAAGGGAAATTTAGACTTTCTCAAAAAAACCCTCAAACACTTATTTAAAATAATTATTTTTAAATGATAACTTGTACACATGGATACGGTAAACAGTTGTTGTTTCGTTTATATCATTTGTAGCTCTTCTCACTTTTCCTAGTGGAATCCCCCACCAACAGCGCTGGTGTCACAAGGGTCGTTCCTTCTCAGTTGCTAGAGGTGCACTACAGTTGCCAAGCACCGGTGGGCACCACATATACTCGTGACAAGATCATGGAATGGATGGAGGTAAACTGGAGGGAAATGATCTGGAATAAATTGGGCCTTAGTTATATTGTGGGAGGCGAGGCTCAAGCTTCTCCTCAACCTAGACGTCCCACACATTGCGTAGTGCAGAGACTTGGCGTCCCTTAACTTCTGTTAGTTACATACATTTTTAAAAGTCTGAATGAGACTTTCTACTTACTTGTTAACAAAAGATTCCTCATATAAATGAGACTATCATAATAAAGGGTATTGTAATATTTTAAATTTAGTAACCATTATATTTGTCGCTGTTATTGTAACCTCTCCCCTGCTTCATATAAAGGAAAAAAAAAAGAAATTTTGTTTTCTTGAGTAGTTTATCATATTTCATGGAGGGGCAAGCGATAAACTGAGAACTACCAAATGCTATGAATTCACTGTTCTGTGTATATTATTTAAACTTTCAGATCAGGAAATGTAGTGAGAGAAAAATGTGGTTTAATTTTATATTTGAACTTTTGGTTCAAACATGGACTGAAATTATTTAAGTCTTTGAACCACTCAGTGAAGTCACCTTATAAACTTAGGTTATTTGAAAACTTCAAAACATGGTGGAACAAGATGATTTTTACCTCATTTACAGTAAGGTCCTCTCTTCCCTACCACTTTTTGTTTGAATCTAGGTAACAACTAGCTATAAGCTATCTCCCAGGCTGCCCCCAAATCATGACACAAAGTGTTATAGGACTGTACTCTGCTTTAAATGTGAAATGCAAAAATCCCAGTCTCCTCGTCAAATGTCCCATATGCATTGTGTCCAAGTAGAGTGATCCAAGACCCTTCCACAAGCTTATTGTGCCTGATAGACCAGTGGTCGTGGAGTTGGAGTTGTACACAGCTATGCTTTTCATCATCACCAAGAATGGTGTGCATGTGTGTGGGTGGGGTGGGTGTGTGGGTGGTTTTGTTTGTTTGTTTTGTTTTGTACCAGGGATTGAACTCGGGACCTTGTACTTGTGAGGCAGGCAGCAGAAGTACTGAGCTAAATCCCTGGGCCATGGAGTATGTTTTCTTGACACTGATGTGATTGGTGGGTCATCCTAATAACCCATATTACTCTTATCTGCCCCCTTGCTCTCCAGAAACTGACTTTGACTATCCACACACAACATGTAGGAATGGCTCCCAGAAGGCTCCTGAGAAATGCAGGTCCCCATATACCGCCTGCTTTAGAAGAATTTACTAAGGCATTTGGCTAATTAAAATTGAAAAATGTTAGGCTAGACAATGTCCCCAATTTCCAGGTGCTAGCTGTTCAAAACCTAGAAATTTATACTTTATTTAATGCTTAAAAAACTCAGTTATACCATAGCTTTTCTTTCAAATCAGATATGATTGGATAAAAAGTTTATAAATGTATCACTCTCTGTCAGAATAAAATAAAGTGGACTATCCATTCTCTTGTGCTATTGAAACAATTCCAAAATCTGAGAAAAATAATATGCTATTTATTCTTCCTTTATGAACCTTGAAATTTAAGAAAGCATATATAAAAAGTTGCAAGTAACTGTAATGTTATGGAGAAAGATATATGAGAGAAACAAAGAAATAAACAGTTCCAAGGGAACACAAAGTTGAAAGAAAGCATACACAAATTAAAATTGTCCTATAGGTAAGCAGGGTGCAGTGGCAAAACCTATAATCTCATCATTGGGTGGCTAAGACAGGAGGATAGTTGTGAATTCAAGGCCACACTGGATTATATAGTGAGTTCAAGGCCAGAAGAAATAAACAGAGAGACCTTTTCTCAAGAAACTAAACAACCACCCCCCTAAAAAAAAAGAAAGAAAAGAAGAGAAAAAAATAAATAGTCCTCTAATCGTCCTATAGAGTGAGATTTTTCCCAAATGCTTCTTTTCCCAAATGTGATCTTTCATATATTTTTAATGTATATGCTCTAGGATTTAGGTAATCAGCATGAGATAACTAGTATTTATGTTCTTATCAAACAGAAAATTTTCAGTTTAACATTAGTTATAGTGTTATGACCAGAATCTAATAGACAATTAGCAGTTGCTTCTTGAAAAGTTTGATAATATTTGTGATACATAAAATACTTGACTAGGCTCAAGGATTCCCCGATAACTAATAAAATACCATTTATTAGCATGTGATTTTTTTTTGTAAATTAAGCAAAATTTCTCCCTCACTAAAATGATGAGAGTCATCAACTTATTGCAGGCCCGAAGAGAACAAAGAACATAAACATGTTCTCTCTCTGCTGGAGCTAAGGACTCCTGCCCCTAATAAAAGCATTTCTGGTTTCTGGCTTTCAAGTTCAGTGACTTCCACAGCTGCTTCTTCTGGGTATCAGTTAGGTTTGGTTTGGAGCTGCAATGTCAGTTTAGACCACTAGTTTGAAGACACCAGATCATGGCATATTTCGGTCTCCACAATTCTGTGAATTAATCATAATAAATTATCTATCTATCTGACTATGTTCCTTTGGAGAAAGCTAATATTACTATTTGAGAGTTTTCCTTAAAAATTTACATAGCCAAATAAAAGTGCTGAAAATAATCCATGAATTAAGCAAAGCATTCATGAATTGATAAAGAGGAAGAAAAGTATTTTTATAAAAAGATGTAGGAAAAATAAACAGGATGAACACCCTATATCATCATGAAGTTAAGAGTTATTAGACAATGACTTTAACAAATGAGGTGCCATTTATGACAAAGATATGAAAGCTTTAACAGTTTCTTGAAAAGTAACAGTCTCAAACTAAAAGCAAATACTCATGTTCAGAATATTCAAAACAGTGTTTCTGAATAAAGGGGGAAGGAGAGAAAGATTTTTGTTTTAGTTTTAATTGAGTTTATTGGTACCTTTTAGGTATACAGTACAGTTACGTTCATTACTGGGATCTTGTACCTTTATGTGCCAGGTCTTGGTTCTCATTTTTTTCCTTGTCCCTGCCCTCCCTTTACCCTCCCTCCCCTCCCTGTTTACAAACACTTTATTTCCATTTTTTCATTTTCTCATATATTTTTCCTTTTCCCTTATTCCCTTTCCCCTACCCTTCCCACTTCCCTATACCTTTAGCGCTTTTCCTCCTATTTCATATTGTTAATTATCTGATTAGGATCATATTTATGTACTATTATAGTTTTTCACACCAGAGAAACCCTTTGGTATCTACACATGTGTAATTTATTTATTTCACTTAGGAGTATATCCTCAAAATGTATCCATTTTCCTATGAATGAATCTAATTTCTCATTCTTTATGGCTGAGTAGTATTCCATTTTA
>NW_022900915.1:24412689-24479531 GCF_012274545.1 Fukomys damarensis
CAGTTTCCAACTGATGGGCAAATGGGCTGTTTCCAAGTTTTAGCTATTACAAACTGTGCTGCCATAAACATAGGTGCACATATATCACTGTGATATGATTCTTTTAATTCTTTTGGAAAGATAACCCAGCAGAAGGATGGCTGGGTCAAATGGAACCTCCAGTCCCAGCTCTTTGAGGTATCTCCATATTGATTTCCGCAGTGGTTGCACCAGTCTGCACTCCCACCAACAATGGAGAAGGGTTCCTTTCTCCCTACAACTCACCAACATTTGTTATTGGTTGATTTCTTGATAGCAGCCATTCTTTGTGGGGTGAGGTGGAATCTCAGTGCTGTTTTTATCTGCATCTCTCAAATGACCAGTGATGTGGAACATTTTTTCATATATTTACTTGCTGCTTTTACTTCTTTGCCTGAGAAAGACCTGAGGATCAGTGGAACAGACTGGAAGACACAACTCCAAATGTACTCAGATACCTCATCTTTGACAAAGGAGCTAACCATCCCCACTGGAGGAAAGATAGCCTCTTTAATAAATGGTGTTGGAAAAACTGGATCTCAGCCTGCCAAAGATTAAAAGTAGACCCTTATCTTTCACTATGCAATCAATTAAACTCCAAGTGTATTAATGATCTAAATATTAAGACAGAAACACTAAACTTGCTGGAAGATAAATTAGGAAGAACTCTTGAAGATATTGGCATAAGAAAAGACTTTTTAAACAAATCCTCAATAGCACAGGAACTAGCAGAATGAATCAACAACTGGGATCTCATTTTATTAAAAAGCTTCTGCACTGCAAAAGAAACCATCAGCAGAACTAAGAGACAATCTACACTGTGGGAAAATTTTTTACCAACTGCTCCTCAGACAAAGGACTATTATCTAGAATATATAAAGAACTCAAAACAATCAGCCTCCCCAAATATAAAGACCCATCTCAAAAACGGGCATCTGAAATGAGAAAGATATTAAAATAACTGTCCTCTCAGCCATATCAGTATTGAAAAAAAGTTCATGGAGACATACTTGAAATTTAAAAGATACAACTAGGTGCATGTAAAGGTACAAGATCCTAAAGATGGCTGCAACTGTATTGTATACATAAAATGTACGTATAAACTTAATGGAAAAAATGTAACTAAAATATTTCTGTTTCCATCATTTTTCTTTTGGAGACAGAGTTTCACTGTGTTACCAGTTACAGAGTTACAGTATGATCTCCAACCAGCAATCCTTCTACCGCAACCTCTCCCAAAATCTGGGATTCCAGGCTTTAACCACTCTGCCAAATTCATTCAACTCTGTGCTCATTAGCTTTTCAAATAGTGGGTCCACTGATTTATTACTTCATTCATTTACTAGACATTTTAATGCAAGTCTCTAGTCTCTGCCAAACGCAGATGAGATTTTTGAAAACTGATACAAAGCTTTATAACGATTACTCATAATTACATGTAGAGAGGAAATGTAAAGAGAAGGAATAACAATATATTTGGACTCATAAAGTGTAAATGAGAAGAACAAAGCAGAGAGGTAAAGGGGAAAGAAGGCAGCAAATATTTTATGTAAGATTTCATAGACATCTGAATGACTTTTAAGTTTTTCTGAAATAGACATGAAAGCAAGAGCTGGAAAAAACGAATAGTGTCCTGAGAGTACGTGGACAAGGATAATGCAGGAAGAAGAAACTGCACTTTTAGAAAAGTGTATTTGTTTGAAACTGTTTGGTGTATGAAATGTTAGGATGTTTTCTTTTCAACTGTTTTAGTGATTTTGAGAGTTTTTTATATATAGGAAATTTGACTCATATAAATTTATAACTATTAGATTGTGAGTGCTTGTAGGTCAATGAGGTGCTGTTTCAGATAATGCTTTTACTTATAATGGGATCATGTAGATATTATGTCTTCATTATCGACACATATCCACAGTACAAACAAAGCTCATACATTCATATGGCTGGAGGACAGAAATGTCAGAGGAAAACAACTAAATCACTGTACTGGTTTGGCTTTTCTAAGAAACCAGTTTTCCTTCATGGATCAATCTCCCTTACAAATTATGAAATTCTCAATAAAAAATTCTTTTTTGGTTGCTTTTAGATTAGCTTTACAAATTTCTCAACAATAATTCTATGCCTGTTCTAAAAATTTAGCATAATGTCACCTTAGAATATAAGATTGAGATAAAAATAAACCACCCTAAAGAATTGGCACAACTGAAGCAATAGAATATAAGGATATTTTTTTTGTTCTGTCAACTTCTAAGTTTGGAAATCATATGATTTTATCTTTCATTGGTAACATGTACCAATTTCAGATTCTTCCACCAGCAATTCCAAGGGTAGATAATTTTGCTGTGGAGAAATGGCTCGTATGGCAGGCTTAATGATCGGTATGTAGTAGTGGATTTTAGTGGTATGATTTGTGATACACTTTTCCTAGGTACTAATATGAACATTGGATCTATTCATGGCATAGGAGAATTTCAACAACCCAAATAATGTGACTTCCTCTGCATTGAAAGTTCAAAAACTTCTTGAAGGCTGCCAGATTGGATCATGTTCCAGTTCTTCTTCAAATGCACAGATGTGACAAATTATACTTTGTCATTCTATGTTAAACTCTAACTCCTTAAATACTCATCTTTGTACTTCTTTGTAAGGCTTTTTCAATAGTTATTACGTTCATCAACCCTCCTACCTTGACATGTAGCACATATAGTTTGTTCCATTTTAATTCCTATTGCTAACTAGATGATATGATGCGACTTGTTTATCTTGACAACTATGTAAGAATATACTCTGGCTCACAGGCCTGTTTATGATATCTCTTATGTCCAGTTGTCTATTTTATTGCCAATACAACACAGTAAAGTCACTCAATTTCTGATTATAAACATCCATTACACATTTATGTTAACATTCCAAAGTTTCAACTATATTTAATGAGGTAAAGTCCTTAATATGTTTTGCTTCTCTCTTCAGTACTTGATTCTCTCATAGGGATTTAGCTCAGTGGCTCCATACCTGGCCTTGCAAGTGCAAGGTCCTGAGTTTGATCCCTGGTGCTGAAAACAAACAAACAAACAAACAAAAAACTTGCTTGTCTGGTCATTTTGTGCAAGTGTGGACAAAAAGTGAAGAAGCGTAAACACATTGGGTCAGGTTTCTCCATCATATTTCTTTATTAAAGACAATTTTCTTATCACCAGTGGCCTTAAAAATGAGCCATTTAAATATTTTTAGATTAATTGCATTGATACATTTTAAATATACACAATGATCACATTCATCACAGAGAATTTGTAACTGTACATGATATAACTCAATTCTTCTTTGTTTTCACATTCCCCTTCCCTCTCTTCAACCCTTCTTTGACTCTTTGGTTTTTTTGTTGTTTTGTTTTTCTGAGACAGGGTCTCACTATGTAGTTGAGACTGACCTGGAACTCACCATGTAGCCCAGGCTGGTCTCAAACTCACAGTGATCCTCCTGCCTCAGCCTACCCTCCCGAGTGCTGGGATTACACACGTGAGCCACCACGCCCAGATTTTCCTCTTTATTTACAAAAGCTTTGTTTACCTTTTTCCTTATTTTCCCTTCCTTTCCTTCCTTTCCCCTTTACTCCCTCCCTAGTTCCCATTTTTGTTTGAATATTTCTTCCTATTTCACAGTATCTATTATATATTTTGGTCTTTATTTATAATTTTCATTTCTCACATGAGAGAAACCATGCAATATTTAAACATGTGCGTCCAATTTATTTCACTTAAGAGTATAGTCTCAAGGTATATCCATTTACATAGAAATGTCTCAAGTGTATACTTCTTTATGAGAGAGTAGTGATGTGGGACGAAATTGATAAATGACATGTGGAGAGAGGCAGAATGCAAATAAAATAAGAAAAAGTTTATTTTGCTAGCAAAAGGCTGATTGCATCGAGAACAGTGCTAGAGATCAACCTCCTACTGGCTTACAGCTGCTTCTTTTATAGAATTTTATGGCCCAGATCTCATTCAGGTGGTTACATTTCATTCTCTCAATTCACATTACCGATATTCAAATCAGGGTCACAAGACAGTTAACTTTCAACCCAGATGTAGCAATTCTTTGTAGTTAGGGGAGTTTACCTTTAAGATTCACCTAGCTATCTATCCTAGCCCATAGGAAGTGGGTGTTCGGGTTCAGGAAAGCAGATGTTAACAATGGTTCTTTTCATCTTGGCACTTTTACAATCATGTGGTTTACATAACTTCGGAGTTCAGGGTCTTGATGTGCCCTGTTATCTCAGGATGAGACCAGATCTCTCATTCCGTGGTTAATGCCTCTGGTGCCTGTTAATTCTGAACTCAACAAAGCAAATTGCTGTTAGAGACAGCAGAAGCCTTTGCACATTGTTACATTTTGTAGTACAAGACTTTTCTCTATTAGTAGTATTCCACTGTATATAAAAAATTAATCTCATCAGTTTATGGCTATTTTGGCTGTTATCAAGATTTAACTACTATCAGATCTGCTGCTAGAAATGTAGATGTGCTTATATCACTGTGGTGTGATGCTTTTAATTCTATTGGAAAGATACTAAGAAGGAGAAATAGCTGGGTCAAATGGAACCTCTAGTTCTAAATTTTTAAAGAATCTCCATAGTGATTTCCATGGTGGTTGCACCAGTCTACACTCCCCAGAAAAGTAGAGAAGGGTTCCTTTCTCCTTACAGACCCACCAGCATTTGTTACCACCAGGTTGATTTCTTGGTAGCAACCATTCCTTCTGGAGTGAAATGGAATCTCAGTGTTATTTTAATTAAAAATTGTACTATGTAAAAATACTGAAATGTGATTCGAAGAAAGTCATATTTGGTAATGTTTTATTTTGAGTTTTATTTTAAATTTAAGTGGTGCAAAACATATTTAAAGTATGCATAATAAAGAAAATGTGATGTTTTTATATATGTTTGCATTGTACCATATTTAAATCAAGTCAAAGATACCTAGCTCATCAAAACTTTGACAGTTTTTTATAGTGAAAATTTTCAAACAAAGTTTCTTCTAGTCTTTGGAAATGTCACTACATTATTATTATTCGTGATTGTGCTACTGTACTGTAGAACACCAGAATGGGTTGCTCATATGTAACTGAAATGCTGTAACCATTGATCAACATTTCTTTATACCTCCACTTCTGGTAACTACCATTCTATCAAATTCTTCAAGATCAAAATTTTTTAGCCACATATAAATTATGTCAGGCAGTACTTATTTTTGTGTGTATGTCATTTTCCTTTTCTGTGCCTGTATTTCTATTTCACTTAACATAGTTATCTCAGTCGCATTAGAATTTCACAATTTCCTGTGACTGAATAGTATTCTGTTGCATCTATGAACTATCTAATACCCTTATTCTGTAATAAATTGATGGACACAGGTTATTTTCATTTCTTTGTTGTGACTTATGCTTTAATGAACACAGGAGATAAATAATCCTTTGACATACTGATTTCATTTCCTTTGAATATAGACACAATTTTGAAATTTCTGTAATTTTTCTGTTTTTACCACGTTAATAAACATCCAGATATCTTTTTATTTTTATACCAGTGAAATCAGGATATTTTAAAGAAAATTATACAACAAATTCAAAATTCTACTATTTAACTATTGTAAAACTTCCCAAAGTCAAAGATATTTTCTAATTATTTCCTAAAATTAGAAATACAGCAAAACTGCCTTTTATCTTATGAAAATCTGAAAATTCTGTACAATAGTAAGAAATGTTTACTTGTTTGAAAAACATAATTATCTCCTGCTTCAAATATCTAAACTTAAGCATTCTATGTGCCTTTCATTTCGAGAAGGTAATCCAAAAGTTTTAATATTTTAAATTTTGTAAAACATAGCTAATTAATTTAATCTTATGTACATTTAATCTTATTTGCTGCAGATATCTAAATAAAAGAGGTATAATTTTCTTAACAATTAAAATTCTGGTAAGGCAATCAGCACATTTAAAAATTTATGCAAGATGTTTACAAGCAATATTATAAATACTGTTTTCAAACATTTCTTACAATAGAGCAATAGGAAGATTTTGCAAGTATCTTAAGATTTGGCCATTAAAATGTCAAAAATTCTCTTTAAACATAAACTTAATTGAAGATAAATCTTTATCTATTCTTTTTCTAAAGAGTAGAGAAATGTAATTATGTGCTTCTGTTGAATGTTCTTGAAATAATTCATTTTTGTTCCCAAAATATCTTGCTATCAGTCTGAAACACAGCTGTCCCTTGCCAGTTACTTCTGAAAGAATCAATAAGCTAACTTATAGAGAGAAGCAAAAACAAACAAAACAAAATCATCATCTAAAATATAGGTTGCTTCAAATAGTTATTTCCAAATTATAATTTGGAGGCATATTTAAAAAAATACTAATTTCAAATCATGTTTTCCACTTCCCCAAATTATGTACTATTTGAAAGTGTCACCAGTATTTTAATTGACTTTCCCAAAGTTATACAATTTCATGCTGTGTAAGCACTCAAGCTATCACTTAATTTCACTTTCTGTTTTAGAAAAATAATTTTATATCCAGAATATTATTCATAAAGGTTAAAATTATTTGATTTTAATGTTTAAAATACTGCTGAAGTAATAAAATTTACCATTAAATTAATTTCACCTTTCTTATTTGTAGATATAGAATACATAATTTAATATAAAAAGAATTGTTCACTTAACAGGTAGGAAAGTATCCAAAAAAATGTTAAATCTATTTGAGTATGAGACTAAGAATAGTTTTAAAGTTGGCCTCAGAATTAGCAGCAGCTTAATGTGAATGCAATTTATTATTACATATTTCTTAATCATGCCAAAAGGAAGCACTGATTGAGATCTGTTTCCTCCATGTTTTTCCTGGATCTTGATCCAATAGTGGATATATAAAGGCCAATATAAATAGCATCCTTCTTTTTCTCTCACCATTAAGCTACTTCCCTGTGATATGTGATATGTGACTTCTGGTTCTGTGATGGACTGATATAGTTAATGAAATGTGACAAAAGACAAGAAGATACCAAATTCCGTGAATTCTACATATAAATTGGAAATCTATACTACTTGAATTCAAAGTAGGTGACTTTCATATCAGCTTTTCTTTATAAACTGGAAGAGATCTATCCATATATTTCAATGAATTTTCTTGTTGGCTATAATTTATAAATGCATGTAAGATATCAAAATATTTCAAAAATATAAATTGTGTGTGCATTTATACATCAATTTAAAATTGTTTGATTTAAATATTTTTCTTCATCTGGAGTATTTTAAAACTCACCTAATTCTTTAGTCAGTAGAAAATTTCTCTAACATCATAATTAGTGTTTGCATTACTTATATGTAAGAGTCTTTTCATCATGTATGTATTGAATTGCTTTTGGAAAAAATAGATTATTGGAAATCATTTGACATACAGTAAACATCTGAACCACTAAGTCTACCTATTTCAATATTCTTAGTTCATTAAACAAATACTACCTTTCTTGTGAGTGTATCAAATCTCATGATCAGTGGCATATCAGAATAAGGTGACATAAACTATGCAAATATAGTCTAAAAGATAACTACACTTACCAGAAGACTAAAAAAGAGAACAGCTTCAGTGAGATAATTATCAAAGAACTAAACCAGTACTTCCAAATACAAATATTGACTCAGACATTGATTCAGCATTTGGTATAAGGATAGGAATTGGTGAAAGATCAGGATTTCAGCAAAACTGTAAGGGATTTTAAAGAATGAAGAGTAATTCTGCGTTCTTTTCTACTCTTCGGAGAACAGCAACAGAGAATCTAGGAAGTTCATTTAACCTAATTAATAGGTTTGTATAACATTTCTAAAGCTCCCAACAAAGGGCATTGCTGACTATAGTTTTTCAGTAATAATTAATTTCTGCTAGCTCCTAATATGAGGACTCAAAGTGAGTGGAATCACGTCAATTAAAGTAGTGAATCATAAAATATTTTCCTGAAATGAGACATGATAACTGTATAATAAGGCTATTATTTTATTATAAGATTCTGAGGACATTAATTCTGTATATACTTCCACATTACCTCCTTAATTGTACTGATGCACAATATACAAAGAGATAATTTGAAATAGTTAATTTTGCTGTGTTTTACCTAAAAGTTTCTCCCTACTGGGGTTTTACTGTATTTATAGATGAATTTAGAGGAGACTTAATAATATAATAAGATCATGGAATATCACCCATAATTACAATGATTATTTTGTTCATTTTCCTACAATTAATACATCATAATTTTAAAGACAAACCTCATTACTTAAATTTTGTTAAATTTCTACAAGGTTTTGTATATTCCTAGCACATGTGATATTTCTTCATGACAATAATATATCTATTTATGAATATTTCATTATAACTACATACATTAATAAAATAGCTATATTTTCATATGTCTATTATGCAATTAATATTTAAGTATGAATTATCATGTAATATAATACAATTGCTTGTACCATAATTACATAATATACATGCTTATGTGACTATTATTTATTACAATGTTGAATTAAAGAATAATTTAAATGTCAAATATGTGAACAGAAGAAAAATAATACTATAGCAAAAAAAATTAAAATCTGTTTATCCTACATTTCCAATTTTAAGGAATTATTGTAGAGATTATAGAGTATGAAGATGTTCACTTTTGTATTTTTTACATTACTGAAGTACTTAGGAACTTAATTATTTAATATAAGAAGTAATGCAAATACTAATTATGATGTTAGAGAAACTTTCTACTGACTTAAGAATTAGGTGAGTTTTAAAATATCCAGATGAAGAAATATATTTAAATCAAACAATTTTAAATTGATGTATAAATGCACACACAATTTATATTTTTGAAATATTTTGATATCTTACATGCATTTATAAATTATAGCCAACAAGAAAATTCATTGAAATATATGGATAGATCTCTTCCAGTTTATAAAGAAAAGCTGATATGAAAGTCACCTACTTTGAATTCAAGTAGTATAGATTTCCAATTTATATGTAGAATTCACGGAATTTGGTATCTTCTTGTCTTTTGTCACATTTCATTAACTATATCAGTCCATCACAGAACCAGAAGTCACATATCACATATCACAGGGAAGTACTTTAATGGTGAGAGAAAAAGAAGGATGCTATTTATATTGGCCATTATATATCCACTATTGGATCAAGATCCAGGAAAAACATGGAGGAAAATAGATCTCAATCAGTGCTTCCTTTTAGCATGATTAAGAATTATGTAATAATAAATTGCAATCACATTAAGCTGCTGCTAATTCTGAGGCCAACTTTAAAACTATTCTTAGTCTCATACTCAAATAGACTTAACGTTTTATTGGCTACTTTACTACGTGTTAAGTGAGCAATTCTTTTTAAATTAATTTATGTTATATTAGAACATACTGGTAGTCCACTTTGTAGAAAAATATACAAGTTGCAAAATGATAGAAATTCTATGGTTTTCTAAATGCTATTGGAATATTTTCACCAAATTGTTAAACACAAAAATCTCCTAAGCTATAGTTCAGCAAAAATATTTTACTGCTTAACTGGTACAAGATTTTTACATTTCTTTTTCCTATTAGGCAGATAATATTTTATAACAGAAATATTGATGAAAATAATGAACTGTTGTTTGTTAATGAAATTATACAGCCAGGCCTGGTGGCACACACCTGTAATACCAGCACTGGGGAGGCCGAGGCAGGAGGATTGCAGGAGTTCAAGACCAGCCTGGGCTACATAATGAGTTTCAGATCAGTGTCAGCTACATAGTGAGACCCTGTCTCAAAAAACAAAAAACAAAAAACAAAATTATACAATTCAATAAACTGCAAAGAAGAGAAAATAATCTCATGGAACAGTGTTAAACTCATTGTCAACTACAAGGATATGATTTTAATTTTTGTTTTGTAAAAGAAAAGTGTCTTTTTCTATTGTTTTAGTAAAGTAAAACAATTTTTTAAATTAGTTATAAAATTTCTCTGAATTAAAATTTTCATGAACTCTGTGACAAAGCAATTTGAAAATTTGCTGAGAATCAAAACGTTTAAAAGTTTACTCTAACTTAGATATAAGAAGTAAGTCTAATTAGTTTTTCAGTATATGCTACAACACTCCTAGATAAGAACAAAGGACTCTTAGTTGGAAAAAAAAAAAAGCACAATACTTATCAATTTTTCATTTGTTCTCTTGCTTCTTGAGTCCTGAAGGTCAACATAGATGGACTTTATTATGCTTACACTCATACACAACATAAAGACCCTGAGCTTAGGAAATCCATATGTCTTACAATGGTCAATGCTCTGGTTTAGAATTAAAATGTCCCTCCCAATGATTCATATGTTAGAGGTAGGACTTTAGGAAGATGATTGACTTCTGGGCAGACTATGCTCATCAATATATTAAGCTGTGATGAGAACATAGATGAATATAATGTTAGATGTTGAGGCTCAACTGAGGCAGATAACTGAGGCAGGCCTTCCTTGCCCGCCCATATCTTAGGCCTCTGACTTCTCCCTCTGTCTCTGCTTCCCAGCTGTCCTGGTTGATCAACTTTCTTCCATCATATCTTACCACCATAATGTTTCTGCTTTGGAGCCAGCCAACAATGAACTGAACCCACTGAAACTGCGATTCAAACTAACTTCTCCTCCTTTAAGATGTGCGTCCAACATTTTGTCACAGCAATGAGTGAGTAATACAAGCATGTCTATTGTTTGGTCTGACTCCATGAACTGTCCCTGTCCAACACAGTCTGTATTCAAACATCTCTGAAAAGATATCTGGAATATGTGCACATTACACTCCTATTACTACTCTCCAGATGTACAGTAATTTGAGACATCCCCTCAGAATTATCACCTGACAATGTCTAACTCATATCTGTAATATTGTGAATAGAAAACAATTTTCAACGACTGTGCCAGTCTGTCGGGCACTCTGATTGACACAGACTGAGAAACAATCATTCCATTGTTTCATTCAGTGTTTAATCAAGGCTACAGTAATAGATTTCAGGCATCTGAATGGGCTCAACCTGCATGATATATCTCAACTATGCCTGTAATTGTCCCAGATCAAAATAGGGAAGAAAAAAAAAAGGCCATAAAATGTCAGACATCAGGATCAAATTTAGCACACTAGGTAGTTCTTTCCACTTAATTGACATTCTGCATTGGCATTTTCACTTGGCTGAGGCATTCATCAAGGTACAGAATCATGCATTTGTAATTACAGAGGCTGTACTAGGTCCTCACAAAAAACACCTAAGGTAATGCTAATCATCCACAATTTCCCTGATTAGGGAATTGAGCTGAAGGTAAATGCCTAGAAGTGAGATGGTGTCATTGATTCTATAACTAAAACTAGGAACAAATTTTGTAGCACCATTTCTAATAAATTACCTTCATTATACAGACAGCTCTCTGAGGTGCTTATGCGTAATAACTCAGTCCCTCACCCCTACCCTAGCAAGCTTCCCTAAGATCCAATAGTGATGTAATTTAGAAGTTATCTTCTCAATTGTCTGATGGTTACATGATTTGCAGATAGTGTTTTATCAAATAATTCCAGATCTCTTATAATCACCATGGAGGCAGGAGGATCACAAATTCAAGCCCAGACTACGAATGTCCTTTCTCAAAATTTAAACAACACACACATTAAAATAAAATTATATATGTATTGGGGATGTAGCTCAGTGCGGGGGCTCTAGGTTCAATCCCTAGTAGCACAAAAAAGTGTATACTAGTGCTTTGGTTTTGGAGGAAGGTTAATTCTTGTACACAAAAGGTATTCTCCCAGGAGTCACATTGTGCCCTTAAAGAAAGTGCTATGTATACTTGTTAGTGTCCATCACGTGAGAGAGTTATGTTAGACAGAAGGATGGTATGCATTAATCAGGTTTCTTTTATTGTTTTTTGGTTTTCTGATACAAGTTCTTGCCACATAGTCCAGCTTGTCCTTGAATTCACTATGTAAACCAGATATGTCTTGACTACAGCCGCTCTTGCCTCATACTTTCCAGTGCTGAAATTGTAAGTATGCAGCACTTGTAATTACATCTATATTTTGGTACCCAAATACCCAACGTAATAAACTTTAAGAAAGAAAAGTTTATTTTGCTTCAGTTTTAGTGGTTTTTGTATAAAATTGAGCAGATGCATTATTTTTAAGCCTGTAGTGAGGCAGTATATGATGGCAGGGAATGTGTAGCTGAGCAAAGCTATTTACTTACTGGCCAGTTTGAAAGAAAGGGGAAGAGGGGAAGCCAGTTTCTAATATCCCCTTTCAGGACATGAGTCCTTTGTCTGGAAAATTCCCCATGCAACACCTCTTAAAGTTTCTCACACTTCCCAAGAGTTACAAGTGGAAACTACACCTTTAGCACATTAGCCTTTCGGGGACATTTAAATCCAAAAGATCCAAATTACAGCATAGCTTCCAATGTGTTTCCTCTTCCTGGCGGTAAGTTTTAGAGTATCCAGTTCGTCAGGCATAACTGAATCTTCCCTTTGTTTTCAGGAATATCTAAGAGAAGTCAACTCAAGACATCCTTTGTACATTACAACAAAAAGTGGTATTTGTCCTGGGGCAGAATGCATTCAGTGTGATGACTAAGTCACGGTATATTAGCTTTATATTTCAGCATAATTAATCACCATAAATTGAGCATCTTAAATCAACACATATTTATTATCTTGTTGTCCTCTTGTGTCAGGAGTCTGGGCACAGTGTATCTCAGCACACTGCTTCATGGTCTCAATGGGCCACAGTTCAGTTTCTTCCTGTGCCTAGGGTTATGTTGGGGTCTTGAATGGGAAGATTTACTTTTTGTCCCGTATTTTGTACCGGAAGTAGTTGCTTTTTATGGTTGTAGAGTTGAGGTCCTTGTTTTCTCGATGGCTACTGGTTGATGACAGCTGCTTGCCACATTGCTTCTATTGGGAGCTGTCTCACATGTTTTTAGCTAGAAATGGGACTTTTCTTCCACCTGTATTGGAAATTCGTCCACTACCTTTTCTCTAAATAGTAATTTACTCACAGGAGTGTAAGTTTATCACCAGTGTCATGTGATGTAATCTGACCAAGGGAGAGACTCTTATTTTGACATTGTTTAGAAGTTGGTTAAGGGAAGCTACACTGATGTATGTCCCTTTTTGAGGAAGGCTTTAGAAATGGCTCTACAAATCAAGAGGTAATTTACATTCTTTTGGCTTTATACCACCAATGGCCGCATAAAGGTGCTAAAATGATTATTTAATCCCCACCACAAACTGGAGTTTGTTGTTTAAGAAGCTAAGACTTTGCTTTAATCATGCCTTCTTTGTAAATTGACCCTTAATCCAGAAGGCTCAGAAACAAGAGAGATCAGGGAACTTTTACGAAACTAACTTTCCACTAAATGTTGGTAACTGAGAAAGCAAGGTAATCATACAACTGCCTTGTTCACTGAGCTCTCGTCTTTACCAGGAAAAAGTCATGGGGCCTATCTGGGCATAACTGCATTCAATGACCATAAACTATCATTAATCTGTTTAGGTCAAGAATAAATGATATACACAGAATCAGACAGTTTGGGTAATAATGTGGAGACTATTACAATATTCAGTATGAGCAGATGACTATGTCATGTATGGCTCATGAAATGTCTTTCTGAGCACTATTAGTTCATGGTCGAGTGTCCCCTAGCATTAACTGTACACTTCTGTTAGACACCAAATGATCTTAAAATAAAAAAAAAAACAACTCCAGATTGAATTTAAGAGTGACAGTGCTATAGAAAGCATCAGCAGATGGGTTCGGGAGTGCAGCTATAACGTGGAACATTACAGATGAAGAGCTCTCATCTGAGATCATGAGGATATTGCTGCTCCTGTACTGACGGTGGATCCAGAGAGCAAAGGGTGATGCGATCTGGTCAGTGCAGCTAGATCCTCCTAGATCCGCAGTTTGGCTTGAGTCAGTCTCATCAGAGACTATTTCCTTAGTGTGGACAGCAAATAATGATGATTTAATTTTTTAAGACTGGCATAATAAATGAATATAAACCTTATGGTTTAAAAAACACAAACATCAAATCCAGAAGTGTGGACTAAAGATGTCAGTGGATTTTTCTTGGGACTGCAGTACTTTGTCCCCTTTCCATAATACTCCTCCCTCAACACTCCCTTGCCCCTCTGAGAAGATTGGATAGCAGACAAATGGCCTCTTGGACGGCTTATTTTAAAGTGATATTTTGCTATTCTGCCTCTAAATGTGAACTCCTGTACTCAACAAGAGTCAGGAGAGGGATGGTACTTAATATATTGTTTTCCCACAAAAAAGTCAAGAACATTTACTACCAGAATTCAAGAAATCATACTGTATTATGGTAACTGAGCAAGAAGTCTCACTCTTTCTCTTTTATGGAAACATCTTTGTCAGCATCACATGTTCATTGCCAAACTATCCAGTACTGTGGGAAAATGTGAAATCATGTTCTCCCTGTTAGTTGTTATTTTTTTAAAGTACTGGAGATCTAACTGGGGACCTTGCACTTGCAAGGGAAGTGGTGGAATCACTGGGCTAAATAGCCAGCTCTCCCTGGTAGCTATTAACTTAGTCTGCCACAGCTTCAAGAATGCTGACAGAGAATTCTGGGATGAAATAAAGGTCTTCTATAAGTACACAGATAGTAGTGCTTTCCATCTTAAGATTTGATGTGATTAAGATTAAGATTAGACTGATGCTTGCCTGAGAGCAGAGGTTTGTATCACAAAACAGAAAGAATGGTCTTAGGGATCTAGAATATTTCAAAACTGGGCCATGTGGTGAATATCTTTTATTTCATCCTTTGCTCCACAGGAAGAAAATATCTCTGTCTTCTGAGGATGTTCCTGGAAAAATATCATTGAAAGTATAGTTCATAACAAAGAACAGACAAAGCTTCCTCTTACACAACATCAAGAAGTGGAAAAGACAAATGAAGAATTACAATCAACAGAGTTTATAATATTAACTTTAAGGTCATCTCTTATGCATTGCAATTTTCAGCAATGTTATTTTCATCATTGCATGTTGTATTAGGACTTAAGTTGCTTTCAAAACATTAAACGTTCTATTCTAGACCAAGCTATTGGACTATCATTGTAGTTTATATCAAGGGCTTATCTTTTACAGAAGAAATAAATGTGACTTTATTAAGATTATTCATAAAATATTGATGCATAGGGAGAAATAATTTTGAGTATTTCTTAAAATTAGATATATATGATATACAAAACCTTAACATAACTAATGAAATTTTGAAAATGTTAGCTATGGATTTTACTGTGTAAAATTAAAAATATATAAATGAAAAGTGTATTCACTAAATGTAAAGACATATAATCAGATATTTGATAAAATATCAATATAGTGGATCAATGCTTCCTTGACAAACAATAATGCTTTAGCCTCAACAAAATATAAAAGTGAAATTTATAAACAAATACATTGTAATTTTGTTGGTAGGTATTTATTTTGGTAGAATGCATACATATTAAAATAAATTTTTCAATGAAAACATCAGGAAATAATATCCAATGTTTATTCCTTCTGTATATATTCAAGGAGAAGGTATTGAACATTTGAGACTATTAATACACAGTGCATGACTCTGCTAAAGACTGAACGATGTGACACTTCCATATATTTGTATAGAGAGTCAAATTGTTTCTTGATGTTCTTGTATTTTAATATTTTAATTTTAATATTTCTCTTTTGAACAAGGTGTTTGCTAAAAGTCCACTAGTACTGAATTTTGAAAGTCACCCCACCTAGTTGTTCATGTAAAATACCTGAATCTTACTAAAGATACCCTCCATAAGGATAATCCTCCATATTATTAATTAAAATAATGATTACAATTTTTAAAAATTAGACTAAAGAAAATGATAAACTATAGTGCATAATTTTATAAAATGTGTATTAATACGCTAATAATTACTATTTGTAACTTTCATAGTTTAATTACACGAGACTCAAACTTTTAAATAAATCATGTATTTATTTCTATTGAGAGTATTTCTTTGTATTCCTCAAATTTGTTCTCATTTTTGCATTCTTTTATCATCTTCCTAATGATAGATGCGTTTCATTCTCAGGAATGAGAATACTTTTATTATTAATAGTTAGACTTCATTATTATCTCGAGAATATACTTTTCTAAGTAATGAAATAAAGCTTCCAATCTCCAGAGGGCATTTGTGAATTGCAGGTATAAATGTGCACGCACAAACTCTCATGTTACTGTTGGCATCACGGTGAACACCTAGATGGTTTTAAAATTATTTAGAGTAATGGAAATAACCCCACTGCTTCAGTACTGGCTTTCTTTCAGTTTTTGGAAAACTCATTTCTTCTACCTTTTAATTTTCTGGTCTGGGGTTGTTTTTGTTTCTTTTTTTTATTTTATTGAGTTTATTGGTACATTCTAGGTATACAGTACAGTTACATTCATTACTGGGATCTTGTTTCTATTTTCATCAAATATACATTCTCAGTATGATTTCGCTTTCCAGGATATTAAGTGGGTAGTCCTTCAAGTTTCTCCCCCTACTATATGCTAAAACATAATTTTGTGAACCTCATAATATTTTATTTCTTCGATTTATAAAATAATACTTCTTATAGAATTTCCAACAAATCAATTTTCATGAACTTTAGGAACACCAACCTCTGAGAAAACAGACCTTGACACGAAGTGTTTATACTTGTGGTTATGGTTATAGTAAAGGCTTTCTTCCCATGAATAGCATGGTCTCATGACAGAACATTCCCACAAGTTTCCCACAGCAAATGAATAAAGTATCCAGTGACTTCAAATGTGGGCAGCAATGTCTATGCTGAGAATATTTACACATTTTGACGTTTAGCAAGAGTATTCTTTTTCATACAGTAAGTCCTAGCAGTATTTTAGTTGAAATATTTCTGAAAATGGAGCAATTCATTTATACTATATCACTTTGGGCTTAGGGCGCATATAACCTACCTTTTCATAGGCATAAAATTCAGTTGTCTTATTTCTACGGCATGAATTATGCTTAGGACCTTGTAGAGTCACAAAACCCTTTAATGCTTTCTGTTTCTACATTTATTTATCCCTAGGTAATCACATTCACAGAACTGAAAAGAATATAGCGAGAATTGCAGAATGTATGTAGTGAGTCTTACATATATTAAAAAGTCGTTATTATTATTAGAATCCTTATCAACTGAGAACTTCTGACTTATTTTCAAAATTTGTTTATGCTTCATAAATACAAGATCAGTAAATTTGTTTTCTGGTTTCCTGTAAATCTTCTCTATGCAGACTTTCTCTTCTACTTTTCTAGGAAAATGAGGCTCCTGTCCTTTGACACTGTAACTCACCCAAGGCAGAACAGTATACCTATATATCTTCTCTTTACTTTGTTAGAAACTTCCTAATCTTCCTTATTCTTTCCATCATAATACTAGAAATTTAGTAAGTCGCTGTCTTAGTCCACTTTGTCCTATTCTAACAGAATATCAGATACTAGAATACAAATTTGATTTCTGACAATTCTATGGTCTAGGACTGCCAAGGCCAGATTCTGACAGGTGCTGCTTCCTGGATGGGGCTGCACCCTACAGACAGAGGAATACTGGGTCTGCACATGATAGACTGTAAGAGGGTAAAATTCAGAAGCTTCTGATATGCGATCCTCCCTCCATTCACAAGAGGAAGATCCCTCACTACGTAATCATTTCATAAATGCTCTGTCTTTTAATTCTATCATAGTGGCCATTGAGTTTTAACATCAGAAGCTTGGGGGAAAATAACCTAAACTATACCAAGTAGGAATATTGAACCAAAAACAGCATAGGGCTTTAAGGTTTTACATTACTCCAGAGAAACTATCCGGCATTTACACATGTGTGACTTATTTATTTCACGTAGGAGTATATCCTCAATAGGTATCCATTTTCCTATGAATGAATCTAATTTCTCATTCTTTATGGCTGAGTAGTATATTTGTGGACCCTGGCTTTCATTAGGGTTTATAGCCCCTCTTTACTAACTTAAACCTCAAGGCTCTATTGCCAAGCCTTTATTTCTTAAATCGAGGTAAAAGCTATTAAACATTAAATGTAATATATCTATATTAAAAAGTAATATATCTATATGACCAATATAATCACATACCTGTAAACCTCTACTCCAATCAAGATATAAAATATTTTCATTAATACAAAAAGCTTTCTCATATCAGTTTTCCGTCAAGCCCTACTCCCACAGACGACCACTATTACAAGTTCGGGTGTCATGGATTAGTTTTCTTAGGGTGTTGAAGCTCACGTAAATGGAATTATGTAGTACTTCCTCTTGAGGAGTTTGATTTTTGTGCACTATTTTCCATTCTAATTTTTCTGTATTAGAGACTCAACCATGTTGCTGTTTGTATCACTCATTCCATTTCTGCTCAATGATATTCTAGAATGTAAATATAGTAGTTAAAACATTTTTTTCTACTTAAAAGACATTTTTGTTCTTTCAGGATACTGGTTACTGTAAAGAAAATGGCTGCAAATATTCTTAAACATGTCAGCCTGAGTATATATGTTTCCATTTTTTATGGGTAAATACTAGGAATGAAATGCCTGGGGATAATTTATATATGAATTATTTCATGAAAACACACCCAACTATTTTCCAAAGATGTTTGTAGTATATTGTAGTCTAACCATAAATTCACTATGGTTCCAATTATTCACAGCCCCACCAATATTTGTTGTTGTAAATATGTGATTTTAGACATTCTACAGGGCATGAAGTGATATGTAATTGTTAAGTCAATTTTCATTAACTTGAATGGTTTTTAACAGAATTTCATGAAAAATACTGTTTAAATCTTCTACAATATTGTAATGGATTGTTGAAGCTTATTACCACTATATTTCAGAAATTATCATTTTGGACACAATTTCCTTATTAAATACCTTATAGTGCTTGTAATAATTTCCTCTAGTATAGCTTGAATGTTTTTTCACTTAAGGCTGTTTTATGAGAAACTTGCAATTTTGTTAAAATTCAGTGTATTGATTTGGTTTTTTCTAGCAAGTGCATTTGTGTCTTCTGGAAGGTAGCATTTGCCTAAGTCAAGATTTCATATTCAACTTTATTTTCAAATTATGTTGATTAATATACCTTGCATTTTCATATAAATTTTAGAGTCAGCCTGAAAATTGCTATAAAAACAAACAAACAAGAATTATGAAACAGGAATAAGAAAACTTTTGCTAAAATTTTAATTAAGAGTGAGGTAAATCTGTATAGATACTTGTGGACTATTGATGGAATAATGAGTTTTTCTATACGGAGATTTACATTTTTCCAACTAAACTCCTTTAGGAACTCTGAGGCTTGTTATTTTCCATGTAGAAGTTCTGAAAACTTTCGTCAGATTTATTCCTAATATTTTCTCTGCCAATATAATGAAATTCAAGAATATTTTATTTTTAAATTTTTTGCTACTTTTAAAATAGTTACTTCCTTTCTTGTTTGCTAAACTATTCTATTTTCTTTCTTCATTTATGGTAAAATTACTAGGATTTTGTGAATAGGAGGTAATTTCATTTTCTTATAAAAAGTCACACTTTCCCTTGTACGCATTTGCTTATTTTACCTATGCTGTTTTTAGATTAGCTGAAATTATGTAGCTGTTCAATAAAATTCATGAAATTATTGTAATATTGAAGACACATAATATTTTAACTCTGGGGATTTAGCTCAGTGGTTCTGACACCTGCCTTGCAAGCACAAGGACCTGAGTTTGATCCCCAGTTAAAAAAAAGAATTACCATTAAATATTTCACCATTAACTATAATATAGGCAGATTTAGCTTTGAAAGATTGTAGAAATTATATACTTAATATAAATATATGTATATATTCTATTTTTTTTTTGTTCTTTTTTTCTTTTTTCTTTTTCTGTTTTGGGGATCAAACTCTGGTCCTTGCACTTGTGAGGCAGGTGGCAGAACTACTGAGCTAAACCCTTTGCCCCTCTTTGTGCTTTTTATAAAAAAAAAAAAAATTGGAGAGGTCCTAAAAGTCAAAGTGAGTGATCTATCACTGAACTACACACTTGATCCTATCCCCAGATAATTGAGAGGCTTTACTTTTGCCATGAATGCATACTAATTTTGACAATATGCTATTTAGATATTGATTTTACAAAACTAAGTGAATTTGTAATACTGTATTTTCTTTATTCTGACAAGAGAATAACTTACAATAATAGACCAACAAATGTTAATATAGCATTTCTCTAATAAACTACAATTTCCAAATATTTTAACCTATTTTATATATGGCTAAATGTAATTCAAAAATATTTTGTGAAGATATTATATCTGGTCATAAGGAACAATGAGTGATAATTTCCTTCTCTTGTAAAAAAATTCCTAGTTTTTAGATTCAAGGCTTCAGCAGCCTCTTGAGAGAATTTGGTGAGATCATTGTTCTATTACTTTCTGACAAAAATTTTGTCAGAGCAATATTGTCCCTTTCATAAATTTTTAATAGAATCAATTAAATAAAATATCTGTGCCTACAGTTCCTTTTGAGAAAGTTTTCAGTTATGGTCTAATGTTCTAAACTGTTAAATTTCTATGTAGTTTCTCTATTTGTTTACATTTTGGTAATTTGTGTCTTCAGATAATTTGTACAATCATTATAAATTGTGCTAATTGGCCTGAAAATGTTTTAATACTGGATTCTATTGTTATTTGGATGGCAATGGTATTTTTTATTTTTCATATCATTTTCTATTTCTTTACTGTTCTGATTTAGTCTTTAGAAGAGTATCTTTTTTTATCTTTTCAAGAGATCAAATTTAGCTTTTTAATTGTCTATATTGCTTGTTTCTGTTATCTATTGTATTATTTCATTCTAAGTACAGTGCTTTGATTTATTATTTTCTTCAGTTTCATAAGGAAAACTACTGATTCTTAAATATTTCTGTTGTTCTAAATATGTTCTAAAATCACTTCAAACCTTACTTCTATTTTATTTTGCAAATTATTATTTTTTTATTTTTAGGTTGAAATATTTTATGCTTTGGCTTCTGAACTTTCAATCAGTAGGTTTTTATTTAAAGAAATATACTAATTTCTTATTCTTAGAGATTATTCTTAATTATTTCTCATGAAAATTACCTAATCCCTGCATCGACACTGAGAAAAAGTCTGTGTAACAATTTAATATACTGAAATTTATTTTGTGGTGCATCATAGGGTTAAACATACTTAAAATCCCATCTGCTGTTGAAATTCAGAATGTATGGTTCGCAGTTATTGGCTAAAACAGTATGCTACTGTCAGTTTTCTGAAGCTCATTAATGATACTCTGATTTTCATTCTCCCTGTCCATTGTCCTAATATTGTCATGTAGGATATAAAATAAAATCCAAAATGTAATAATTATTTTAAAGGTTATACCTATTAATATTTTAAGGAGTTTTCTTTCCTATAGTTTAATTATTGTTTGATTGAGAGAAACAATAATTTACCATAAACCTGAAAAATAACAGCATTTCAGAATTAATTTCAACAGTGATTTTAACTCATTTCAGGCTCTGGATATTTTAATGTATGACATTCAGCTTCTAATATTTAACATATAAGTGTACTTTCTAATTAAAATTTAAATTAAATCCTACATAAAGTGTATTTTTTTAGAAAATAGAACAGATTTTTTTCATTTCACTATTATTTTTCTAATATGTCTTCATGTTGTGCATGATAATGATATCATTTGAAATTTTATCCAAGAAAATAAAAGCAATACCCTTGTTTTAAAATTAGAATCTAGGGCTGAATATGTAGCTCAGTGTTACAGTAATTGCTTAGTGTGCAGGAGCTGAATCTTTGGCATCACTTGAAAAAAATTTACAGTCTATTTTTAACAATATATCAATATATATTAGCAATGAATTGGTAGGAATTGTAAAATTAGTATTTGAAATATTCCTAACACTTAAGGAATGAATATTGTCAAAGATAAAGCATTTTATATATTCTAGACAAGAGTTCTTTGTCTGAATAGTGGCACAGTTTGTAATAACTAAAACTTGGAAACAGCCCATTTGCCCATCAGTTGGAGACTGGATGAAGAAGATGTGGTTTTTCTATAAAATGGAATACTACTCATCCAGAAAGAATGAGAAATGAGAATCATTCATAGGAAAATGGATGCATATTGAGGCCATACACTTAAGTAAAATAAATAGGATACATGTGTAAATAACAAATAGTTTCTCTGGTGTGAAAAACTTAATAGTACATAAGATCCTAATGATATAATTGATAATGTGAAATGGGAAGATAAAGGCTAAAGGTGTAGGGAAAGTGGGAAGGGTAGGGGAAAGGTAATAAGGGAAAAGAAAAAAAATAGGAGAACATGAAAAAATGGAAATAAAGCATTTGTAAATGGGGAGGGTAGGAGGGGGTGAAGGGAGGGCAGGGACAGGGGGAAAAATGAGAAACAAGACCTGTCATGTAAAGGTACAAGATCCCAATGATGAATGTAACTATAATGTATACCTAAAATGTACCAATAAACTTAATGAGAAAAAAAGAAAAAAGCTAAAAAAAAAGGTAAAGCATCTTAAAAAGTGTGTTTCTGTTTAATCTATATGGTTTCCACAATTTTAATTATAATAATGACTTATTTAACTACTTAATTATATAATGTTCAAAATTTCATTCTTGACATTTCCATAGTTTTCTGTGTACTGTCAAATAGTTTTGTGCACTAGAAACAGTTATTCGTCTTACAATGCAATTATTAAGTAGTATTATAAGCTGTTTTCTGTAAATTAACCATAATTTTATTGTTTTAAAATCACATGTACAACTCCTTCACACTTCTAATAAAAAAAATCGGCCATTTTTTCCGTTATGCTATTCCAAAACACTTGACTTCTTTTTCATTTTCCTCTTTTTAACAATCAAGTTCTCTTGTGCTCCTTCTTCACAGCCCTCAAATTTACCAGAGCTCAGTGGCCAAACTCAGAATTTTTTAAATCATTCAGCTGGGTGGCATGCTCTTGACTCTCAACATAGATCTGGCTAAAAACCTTCAACAAATACCCATTCCACAGCTTCAATATTAGGATGACTTGAATTTTTATCTGCCAGGTTAATTAGTCTACTGCCCCTTAATCTCAGTCGCCTGCAAATTCTCAGGACATGAGAAAAATGCACACAAATTTTTCACCAAAGCATAACACACATAGCCCAGAGTACAACTGCCAATGCATTTCTTGTTCCCAACTGAAACCTCCTGAGCCTGCTCTTCACTGGCTGCATTTTTATAAACATTCTGGTCTTCTAAGTTCTGGTGAGAATTTCCTGTCAAACTGATATTACATCGTTCTAAAGCTGCTTCTCCAGCTGGCATCTCCAAACCTTTCCATCCTCCTCCCTCAAACCAGTTCCCAAGACTTCTAATCCATATGGTAAGGTAGCGTCACAGCAACAATTCTATTTCCCTGGTACCAAAATCTGTTGTTACTTTCTTGGCATTGAGACACAATGCCTGACACCTACTATTTAAAGGAGGAAAGCTTTAGGTTGGCTCACAGTTTGTAAATCTCTCAGCCCAGAGTCTGCTGCCTTCAAGGATGCAAGGTATGGTAGAGGAGAAACAACCCATGACATAGCAGGCAGGTAGCAGAGAGAGAGAGAGATGAAAGGAGGAAGGAAGGAAATGTATCTTTCCAGGGCACGACTCTAGGGACCCACATCCTCCAATGAAGCTTTACCTCCCAACATAACATTTAGCTATAAACTCTTCAGTGGTCTTCTCCACTGCCAAGTGTCATAGCTCAATCCAATCATAGCAAAAAATCCCACTTTTGAGCACATGGGTTTTGGTGGGACATTCAGCTAGAAACCATAACATGTATATATCTTGCTTATGATTTTGCAATGTATGATTCTTGTTATAAAACTTTGATATCAATTTCTTTATGTAGGATCATTCAAGCAGAGTATGAGATTTTCCAAGAGCAGTGGGTTTCATTCAAAAGTTTTTCCTGTTGATCTCTCTATTTAATCTCACTGAAATTGCCTCCAAATTTATACATTCTATGATCTTTTCAACTAGTGTTATTATATTGACCATTAGCTGCTTAGAGTTCTAATTAGGAGAGAGTTATATCTTATGAGGTTTCTATAAATACTGATTCCAAAATTTAAAGTTAAAAGCTTTAAAAAGTTAAAAGAAACTTTAACATTCAATTTCACAATCTCAACACATGTAATAAATCAAGCTAGTCATTTGACTACAATCACATTTTCTCTTTAGTCCATCTATATCATTTTTTCTTCTCACTGTAATATAACTCCTTTCCTCCTGAGAACACTCAAATTTATATATTTTCTAAACTTCTCTCCAACTATCTAACTCTGATAGGTAAATAAAAAGAAACTTATGTGTTAATAATCGCAAAAAGTGTGCATTCATTGAAAATGTGTTAAAATATTGAATTGGATTCATGCTTCCTTGAAAAACATTGAAGGATTTTCCTAACATAAAATGATTCTGTAATAAATCAAAATAAAACAAATACTGAAAGATAAATCAAATTCTGAAGACACATTTAGCAGGGTATCCATCTAAAGATGAGAAATAATAGAGGTGAAATATTTGTTACTTAGCTTTATTTTTTTATTTTTTTTCTTCATTGAGTTTATTGGTACATTTTAGGTATACAGTACAATTACATTCATTATTGGAATCTTGTACCTTTGCATGACAAGTATTGGTTCTCATTTTTTTCCCTTATCCCTGCCCTCCCTTCACCCCCCTCTTCCCCTCCTGATTTACAAACATTTTATTTCCATTTTTTCATTTTCTCCTATTTATTTTGTTTCCCCTATTACCTTTCACCTACCCTTCCCACTTTCCCTACATCTTTAGCCCTTTTCTTCCAATTTCACATTGTCAATCATCTCATTAGGATCTTCTGTACTATTATAGTTTATTCACAACAGAACTATTCTAACAAAACCAGATTCCCGCTTTGAAACACATATTCACTTTACGTTGATCTTCGAAGTTAGACTATCATAAACATTTGGCAATATGTAATTGAATGCTTACAGGCTAAAGTTTTGCTCTTTCATTTGATGAATTGTGCTGTGCTGAAGTCTGGCAGTGCATTTTAGTTGACCTTTCTCCTTAACTCCATTCATCTTAAACCCTTTGTCACATGAATGACAGGCCGTCATAGTGTGATGGAAGACAGAACTTCAAAAGGATGCATCATCTTGTCAGATAAATGCAGATCAAAATTCCCTTTTAAAATCCTATTTTTTATTGATTTACAGGGAAGCCTTGGCTAAATTATACTGTAATATTAAAACAGAGTTAAAACATAAACTTTATTCATCAAAGCTCATTCGGAATAAATGCAATGATATTTATATATCAGGATTAGATTTCTGTGTGAGAATTAGGAATTTTATAACCATCTATATTAAATTGGAAAAGTGAAAATACAGGAAATTTCCTTAAGACAATGTCATCGTGCAAGAAATTACTTTAGTGAGGTGTGTGTGTGTGTGTGTGTGTGTGTGTGTGTGTGTGTGCGTGTTTACTATATACCTCTTTACCCCTTACTAAACATGGTCAGTGAAAAAATAGCCTCCCTTTAGGACTGACTACACATCAAAGTTTAATTTATGTGGGACCCTGATACTGATAGGAATTCTGATGAAGCAGAAGATGGGTGGTTTCATATTTCTTCAGCAGAAATCATTTATCTACTTGCAGAACAGACATCACTAGGTGAAGAAAGGAGTAGATTTCCTCATCTTTTCTAGGTCATTCCTCTCACATCCAAGACCTTTTATTACAAAGTCTTGAAAGATTCTCTGCTTTGTGTGTTTATACCAATTGACAGAGGCCATTCATATTGTAAATCAATGAACCAGTTTCTTATTTTGGCAGGATCAGTAGTGATTTCACAGTAGAATATGAATAGAGAGTAAAGACATTGACCTGACATATTTTTATCCCTTCCCGTGTGAATTTATCCTTCCCATAGAAGAACAGAAAAATATCAAAGATAAAATGATCACAAGGTAGAAATACTATTTCCCTGAAACTGCAATGGAGAGAAATGAAGAGACTTGAGATTTCTTTGACAAAGATACTGAGGTCTGATAATAGTACATTTCTCTTGTGAAACTGTTCAACTATATTAACAAAAATAGATACATGCGTACATACACACACTGATAAATATTTTCTTTGATTTCTCATAGATAAATGATATATTTAGTTATTCCAGACACAAAATGCGTATTTTTTCCAAACAATAGCAATAAAACAGAGAAACAAAAGTAAACAACACATTTTAAACTGGTAATAATCATCATAATATTATTATATACAAAACAAAATTACTGAACTATTAGATAATGACTTTTGCAAAAGGTATGAATAAAAGCAGCAAATTCATGGATATTTCCAAGAAGATGAGGAGTTGGAATGGATTCTGTACACCTAGGTGATACTTGAGCATCTTATTAAAGTACTAAAAGTGTTATTTTAAATTTGCACCAATTTGGTCAATAACATCTTTTTTTTTTTGGCACCGGGGATTGAACTCAGGTCCTTGAGCTTGCGAGGCAGGTGGCGGAACCACTGAGCTAAATCCCCGGCAATAACATCTTTCTTAATTACTGAGTATAATGTGATTATTACCAGTAGCATGCACAATAGAGAATTAAAAGAGAAATTCAAAGAAACAAATGCATAGTTTTAAATAATTATGAAATTAACAATTGAAAAAACACTAACCTGTTTAAGAAATAGAACCAATATCACCAAAACATAATGTAAAGATTACGTCTATTAACTTTACTCTTCTAATGTTTATTTAATTACCGACCTGTTTGACTTTGCCTTATGTGATAATATATACATTCTTCAAATTTATTTTTATTTCTAATAAAGTATGGCAATATAATCAAACTACACATTTTTTATTTGTATCTTCCTTTGCACACAAGTTTTAATACACTTAGCATGTAACTGTAGTTACTTAATTAATGTTTCTCTGACACCCATGTCAGGATTCAATTACTATTCTTAGCGCAGAGAAAACAGTTGTTTTCAGCATTTGTTCAAGCAAAGCTGCCATGAACACTCTTGTCTGTGTATCCTGTTCCACATTTGACATAAGCCAGATGGCTGCATAAGAGCATCAAAGGTACTTGAGAGGATGCAATCTACCAGGGAGACTGTTATGATGTTTACCCATAGGTTAATGCTAAGGGATAAACTATACTCTTTAATAGAAGTGCACATGAATCGAGCCAATCAAAATAAAATATAAAAAGGAGCTAAAGAGCAATCTATTTGTTGAAACAAATAGATGTAGATTCTTGTTGAATTATTGCCACTGTATCTATATCATGCCAAATGAATATATACAAGTACTGTACAACTGCTAGCTATTGAACACTCTTGTTGTTCAGCCAACAGATTGTTTAAGAAATCCTGGAAGATATATTTATCAAGAAAAGTAAAAGTGTTACTGAAAACTGCACTTTTGCAGAAGAGTCAGCAGTAACAATATTTGGGTTAGATTTCAAATCATAACTTAATTTACATGTATGCCTAGGCAGTGAGGAAACTTTCTACCAAAGATGTCCATTTAGAGGGATTTTTCACTTGATGGAAAGTTCTACATATGCCATACTGCATCTTAAGAGATTTTGTAGAATCCTGAATTTCTATTTGACTACACTGTGTTAGTGATACTTTGAGAATCCTTAATCCTTGACCTATGGTTTTATTACTATCCAGGTATGAAGTAGCCCACAGAGATGGATAGATGATTGTTACATCACTCTGTCCTCCCCAGGTAAGAACATACCTTGGAAGAGCACAAAACCCATTATGTGTAGAGAGTATTGTGCATGAGGAGCTAGCAGTAGGGATGCACTAGCAGCATTGATCTAGAACTCCAGTCCTGAACCATTGACTGAGATCTAACAATGATTAAGGTATTCAAAATGTGTTTAAAAATTGTCAAATTATCTTTTGTTTGATATTCTTATTCAATTGGTGATATAATTTAACTTTAAAAGTCTCACTGTAAGTTTTATCTGCAAGGAATATAAATACATAATCTAAAAATCTTTCCTATAGAAAGGACTACATAGTGTACTTAGAATATCATTAAAATTTGTTATATAGAGTGAAACACAGAATTATTAATCTTATATAATAGCTTTAGCTTAATGTGACATATCCAACATCAATTTAAGATCCTTTCAGTAGTTTCAGTAATAGCTATTAGTGATGAAGTCTTATTTATTGAATTATCTGTGTGTGTGTATGTGTGTGTGTGTGTGTGTGTGTGTGTGTGTGTGAAAACACAGAAAAGAAAAAGGAGATGAAGTATGCTTTGCCATCTGAAAAAATATTCTTGGGTAGTTTTAGCTTGAGTTCTGCAATGAGTGTACAATCCCAAGATTCTTCAGAAGCCTTGATTTCAGAGATGTGATTTATAACACAAGGCTCAAAATTTTCCTTTGGTAGCAATGGTAAGAAAAGCTTAATATGATCCCTTCCAGGGAAACTTAAAGACAGACTTTTCTGCTGCTGTTTCCAAAGCATCCAATCTCTGGGTACTAGATTATAAAAGATGTGGTTGATATCAATTGGTTGATCAATCACAAGGCTTCCTTTACCTGGTGAATATACACTTGAGAAAAATTCAGTAAGGCCTGGCAACACTGAGTCATGCCAATTTACAAGAGTATATGACACATAGTGTTCTGTTACTAGGAGATTAAGCCTTCCAGTAACAATTGAACAAGAGATCCATCTATGTCTTCAACTGGGAGTAGAATCCGATCATTATCAATCAGTAATATCTTTGACCAAGACAATCCAGTCGATTTGGTCATTGCCTCAAACACCACAATGCTTGCAATAGTTCATTTAAATGTTTCACAATTTCTTTCCATTGAAATGAATATCTTGATAGCAGCCATTCTTTGTGGCGGTGAGGTGGAATCTCAGTGTTGTTTTCATCTGCATCTCTCATATGACCAGTGATGTGGAACATTTTTTCATATATTTACTTGCTGCTTTTACTTCTTTGTCTGAGAAATGTCTGTTCATTTCAGATGCCTATTTTGGAATTGAGTCTTTATATTTGGGGAGGCTGATTGTTTTGAGTCCTTTATATATTCTAGATAATAGTACTTTGATGAGCAGTTGGTAAAATTTTTTTCCCACATTGTAGGTTGTCTCTTAGTTCTGCTGATGGTGTCTTTTGCAGTGCAGAAGCTCTTTAATAAGATGAGATCCCAGGTGTTGATTCTTTCTGCTAGTTCCCGTGCTACTGAGAATTTGTTCATAAAGTCTTTTCCTATGCCAGTGTCTTCAAGAGTTCTGCCTAACTTATCTTCCAGCAAATTTAGTATTTCTGTTTTAATATTTAGATATTTAATCCACTTGGATTTTTAATTTATTACATGGTGAAAGATAAGGATCTAGTTTTAATCTATGGCAGGTTGAGATCCAACTTTTCCAATACAGTTTATTAAAGAGGCCATCCTTCCTCCAGTGGGGATGGTCAGCTCCTTTGTCAAAGATGAGGTAGCTGAGTACATCTAGATTTGTTTTTGTGTCTTCCAATCTGTTCCACTGATCCTCAGGTCTGTTTCTTTGCTAGTACCATGTTGTTTTTATCACATTGGCTTTGTAGCATAGTTTCAAATTGGGAATTGTTATACTACTGCCATGTGTCTGTTGAATCAACCAATAACAAATGTTTGTGGGGTTGTGCGGAGAAAGGAACACTTCTCCATTGTTGGTGGGAGTGTAGACTGGTGCAACCACTATGGAAATCAATATGGAGATATCTCAGAGAGCTGGGACTAGAGGTTCCATTTGACCCAGCCATCCCTCTTCTGGGTATCTTTCCAAAAGAATTAAAAGAATCATACCAGAGTGATATATGCACACCCATGTTTATAGCAGCACAGCTTGTAATAGCTAAAACTTGGAAACAGCCCATTTGCCCATCAGTTGGAGATTGGATAAAGAAGATGTGTTTTTTATATAAAAGGGAGTACTACTCAGCTATAAAGGATGAGAAATGAGACTCATTCATAGGAAAATGGATACATATTGGGGATATACTCCTCAGTGACATAAATAAGTAACATATGTGTAATTACCAAATAGTTTCTCTGCTGTGAATAAACTGTAATAGTACATAAGATCCTAATGAGATAACTGACATTGTGAAATGGAAAGAAAAGGGCTAAAGCTGTGGGGAAAGTGGGAAGGGTAGGAGAAAGGTAATAAGAGAAAAAATATGAGAAAATGAAAATAAAGTGTTTGTAAATGGGGAGGGGAGGAGGGGGTGAAGGGAGGGCAGGGGTAAGGGGAAAAAATAATAATCAAGACTTGTCATGTAGAGGTACAAGATCCCAGTAATGCATGTAACTGTACTGTATACCTAAAATGTACCAAAAAACTCAATAAAAGAAAAAAAAGAAATGAGTATCTATTAATGAGTATTTTTTTTCAGTGATGGCTCATATCAGAAGAGGAACATATTTTAAATTATCTTCATTTACTTTTATTACCACATCTTTCTGCACATGGAAGATAATATAAACTGAATGGATAGTCCATTGAAAGCTAGTGACAAGCGTTTGTATGAATATTTATAATTTTATCTGATAGGGATAGGCTCATCAGCTTTTGTTTTATTGTTTTTAATATGTGAAAGACCAGAATATTTTTGCCTAAGGAGCAGTTTGGGGATATAACAAAGATCACTTCAGTAAGAATTAGGTGTAGAGAATTGGTAGAGCATTTAGGCAGCAGGAGTGTATGAAGGTGGATTTCAGCCAATTGAGAGATTCTCATAGGAGAAAAATTGAATAGGAAAACGGAGAAAACTGACTTGCAAATGTTTTCTTGAAAATGGTCTGTCACTTGGCTAGGATGTTACATAGGGTCTTTTCAGACAATGTGAATCACCAACAAAGGAATATTCCTTTCCTGCTCTTAGAGGTTGGTTGACTATTATCCCAGAGGTGAAGACTTTCAGAAAGTCCTCTACTGAGGACAAAAGTGCAAGCCAATGGAAACAGATAATTACTCTTCCAAAGAGCTGCTGGCTGCTTAAAATAAAGAAACACATCTTGACACATTCTTTTTCACCTTGTAATCCTGAGTTTGGGTTTAAATACATATTTGAATAAGTCCTCCTGGTCCTTGTAGCTCTTGTACCTATAAAGCCATATACTTAATTGAATTTTTTGCAATTTGAATATGGTTTTATTTTGTTTCTTTTTTGATATTTATTAGTAGATATATACAGTATATAGTGATTACATTCAATGAAGGACATCTATTGGATTTTTATACATTGTCTGTTTGCTTAATGACCTTGAATATCACTAGACCTCTTCTTTAGTTTCTTTTAGCACCAAAATACTTTTAAAAACTAAAGAAAAATTAAACTTAGCAGAATTTTTTGTGCAACCAATGATTCATATGTCACGATATCTTAGTTTTCTCATTGTTGAGAGAAAATACTCAATTCCCAAATTTAAAGAAAGAAAGATTGATTGGCTCATGATTTGTAGAGGTTTGGTTCATAGTTGGCTGGCTCCAAGGCAGGGTGGCACAGCAGAAGAGCATCGTAGGAAAAACAGTTCATGGAAGGCAGAAGGCAGGAGGGAGCAAGACAGGAAGTAGCAAGCTACAAGAACAAGCAGCTTCCCTTTTTCTGTCCATTATATCATACCTAGGCTACCCATCCATAGGGCAGGTACTATTCATACCCAGGGTAGAGCAGCCTTAATCCTATCACATACCATACATAAGTCCCTGCATCACACTATTGAACCCAGCAACACACACACCAGCTCCAGCCATCTCCAAAAACCCCATTTATGATCACATGAGGCTTTGGGGGAGATCTAGATACCAGTCAGAGTATGGAGATGGAGATGCTCAGAATGCTCCATTCAGTTCACATGCAGACAGAGTTTTCAGTCAGAAAATGTAAGTGACACAGAAAAATAGCTTGTTTTGCTGTAGCTCAGCACCTGCTGTAGTGGGGCACTGTGGGACAAGGCCTTGCTTTATAAGGACATGATTTGATCATATGACAACCTATGACTGGACCAAACTCATATTCAGTGATTGGCTGAGACTTTTTTTTTTTCCCCTTGAAAATGACCTTTTGTATTGCCTGGCCCCTTTAAAGTGGAAGCCGTGTTGAAGATTGTTTTCATCACTAAAATCCACATGATAAAGTGTTTGTAGATGGGGAGGGAAGGAGGGAGTGAAGGGAGGGCAGGGGTAAGGGGAAAAAATGAGAATCAAGACTTGTCATGTAGAGGTATGAGATCCCAACAATGAATGTAACTGTACTGTATCCCTAAAATGTACCAATAAACTCAATTAAAGCTGAAAAAAAATTAAAAATAAAAAATAAAATCCACATGACATTTCCATTCATTCATGCAGTTGAGGCATACATACAATTTAATCAACACCAGTGTGCTCCCTAGGCAATTATGACTTGAAAGTGAGTTCTCCAGACTACTTCTTTAGTCTAGGGACTAAATGACAAGTACACAGTCACAGGCAAACACTCCTATAGTTTCTTACCACATTGATCCTTGATAAAAGTCTTTTACCAACTCTCACATATATGGTAGCTTTAGATCCCACATTTATATAAGGAATCTGCATTATGAATATTGTTTTCTGAATGTGAATATGAAGTGTGTACATGTGTTTGAAATAATTGTGTCCTATCTATACCTAGTTGATTGCAATATTGTTACTTAATCAACTCTAGCTTTTTAATTGAATATAAGAATTATTTTGGAAAAATGAGCTCATAAAAATTATGTTGAAAGACAAACACTGAGAAACACAATACTGCTTTTAAAGTACTGCCATGTACAAAATTTAGCTCAAGAAAAAATGTTAGGTGCTGAAATGATGAAACTAACAAAACTAATATGCTGAAATTTTTTCACTAAGTACTGTCAGACCAGTGCTTACCTCTGCAATCTGTTTTCTCGTTCCCAGGCTAGTAAACCCAGTTTGCTTTTCTGTCCAGTCTCCTGAGTAATTTTAGTTGGGGATTGGAGAAGAGGTGAAAAGAAAGTGCCATTTAGTGTTTTGATTCTTACACAGGATGCTGCCTAAACAAGTTCGCTTCCATGTCCTAATGACTTTATCGTTATTCCAGGTGATTGAAAGAAAATAAAATGGACTGGCACCATTAAAACCAGCTCAGAAGTATATTGTTAGTGGTAAAGATTTCTTGTCAAGATGTCTTGGATTGCACTTTTGTTGAGGGAAGACAGTGTAAATAGTTGAAGAATGTTATTAAAATTGAAACTTTTGGTTATGGAATTGTGTGTGGGGTTAGAAGCTTTCTGTTTGTGAAATGTATGAAATAAAAATAAAGTTCCAGAAGTTAAACAAAGATAAATAAATAAATAAAGTGTTTCCATGTATTTATTTTCAAAGAGTTTGCCACACTACAAATTCTTTCATGATTTTGAACAATATTTATATCACTTACACCAAAAGCAGACATAAAATTCCATCTTCTTTTAATTTAAAAAGCAATATTGAAATATTTTTAATGTTTTGTCTATCAAAAATTTTCTCAAGTTTTGATGAATTGGTGAAATACAATTGTGTGTTTAGTTCAAAGGAATAGGTCAAAGGAATTATAAAAAATATTGATAATTTCAATTTTACTTAAAAGACTGTTGTATTAGAATTGTATCAATGCAAATATATGACTTGTTTTGAGGAAATGGGTCAAACAGTTATATTACCACGGTAAAGAAGTTATTTACCACTATGGTTTAAAAAGCTTTCTTTAATAATGTTCATCCTTAAGGGCATTCACAAAATAATGATTCTACAGTAGTAAATTTTTAATTGTCTAATGATCCACACAACTATGCTTGAAACTGACAGTTAATGTAATTTAAAAGAATGCAATCAAAATTAAAGCTTTTTAAGGCTGATTATAAAAATATATATTTTTCAAATGTGAAACATGCTTATAGATAAGCTAGTATATAATACATATTGAAAATATTTTGGGTAAAATTACAAAAATGGTACAAGTTCTTCAAAAGTAAAATAGCACTGCCATACGATCTAACTCTAGCCTTACTCAGCATGTACTCAAAGGAATTAATGTCAACACAGTACAGAGATACTGGTATACCCAAGTCACAATAGCTAAGTTACAGAATCAGCCTAAGGGCTCATCAACAAACCGAGGGGTCAAAAATCATTGCATTTATTCAACATGGAGTAACTCCATTCATAAAAAAAAGCAAAATCATGTCATTTACAGGAAAATGCATGGAAGTAGAAATGATGTAAAATGGAAAAAATATTCAGAATGGCAACTGCCATGATTACTCTCAGGTATGAAATCAAGGGGAAAAAACACATGAAAGAAGAGAAATTATTAGATAAGAGGAGGAGGATCAGAATGAGGGATGAGGGGAGGGTAAGGAAGTGTAATGGGTGTGCATGTGATTGATGTTTAGAACGTGCATGTATGGAAGTGCCACGTGAAACTTATCACTGCAGAATTAATGCATGCTAATGAGAATACACATTTTAAAATGTGTTAACTGAAAATACCGTGTGGTGTCATACATTTTAAGTACTCAGTTTTCATTAATTTATTGATTTACCCTTGTCTAATCCTGATAATTGTCACTATTAAAACTTTTAGAATGGGTTTAATATACTTTAAAATATTGGTGTATTATTTCTCATAGCCATGGAGTACCTATGTATTTCTAGATGAATAGCATTATCAAGGAACATTGACTTTAAAACCCTTACATTTTTCTGAGGCAGACAGGTAAGAGATTCTCAGCATAAAACTGTCTAGAAACTCACTCAACCCTTGGGATAACCTGAGTTTCAGCTGGCCTCACAGAATATTTACAAAAACTGATGAAATTTCATCATTACAGCTCTCAGTGATTGAAGCCAACATATCCAATAAACCTCTATTGAACTTTGAGCTGAGGTTATGAACATGAAGCAGAGATAATTTGGAGCAGGGTGGGAGTATTTTGTTTTGTTCATAATGAGTTTTTTGGAAAAAATGTGTGCTTATAAAATAATGGGACTGATTCTTTTTGGTCTCATAAAACTTATAAAACTGCTTATAAAATTGCAAAGGAAGAGTTTCCAATATGTTGAGATTAGTGAACTTGATGAAGTCAGCATTCAGCTATTGTTAATAATTTTGAACAAAGCAATACGCAATTGCTATTTTGGCTAGGCTGATTGGGTGGTTCGCTTCAATACCATGAAACCATATTTAGAATGCAAATATAAATTAAAATTTTCCTATCAGTATTAAATCTTTTGAACACAAATATGTTAAATTTCTCCTGTCAGTATTAAATTTTTATGCTAACTGTATATCACATTTAATATTAAATATTTTACTAATTATTCTTTAAATGAGAAGCAATTCAACCTACTTACGTGTTCTTATATTTATAGAAATAGAAAATTACATTTTCATCAGCACTTTGAAAAAATGTTCCAGCTATTGAATTATATTTATGTCTTTTATTTTAAGAATAAGGAGATATATTATTAATCTCAAGGGAAACAAATAAATAACTTTCATATGAATAGGTGAGTTGACTTTGAAACTGTCACTGGTCAAGAACCTATATTTCCATGCATATAAGTACAGTTAAGTCCCTGATTTTCAAAAACGTCTGGATCTGGGGAAACATTCTTAAGTAGTATTATTTTGGAAGCCCTATGAAGCAAGTTTTATGCACCTTTGACCAGAATATACCATGTAAAGCACAAAAGAACCAAAAACACACAAAAATACAGTATTACACTGTACAGTATGAACACAGCAGCATAACTGTGACAATGGTCAGCAGACATGAGCTACTTTTGGAATTTGTTCACATCTCTGAACGTTTGTATTGTGGGATCTGTTTGTATCTGTGAGTGTCTGCAACTCAAATGTTCCTAAGTTGAGGTCTTACTGCAGTAAATTAAATGGAGATTACAAAGTTCTAGTACATTATTATTTTAAAATTCTGTTCTTCAAACTGGAAGAGGCTGAAATACCACCAAGCACACTCAGCCACCTTGTTTTTGACAAGGGAGCCAAACACTTTCACTGGAGGAAAGGAAGCCTCTATAATAAATGGTACTGGAAAAACTGGCTTCCTACATGCTGAAGAGTAAAACTAGACCCATGTCTCTCATCATGCACTAAACAAACAAACAAATAAACAAACAAAAAGGATCAAAGTTCTAACTATTAAAACCAAAACACTAAATCTTCTGAAAGCAAAAAGTGAAAGTAAAACACTTGAGGATGCAAGAGTGGCAAAGACTTCATGAACAAAACCTAGAGAAGTAATGCAAAGAACCAACAACTGAATTGTAATCCGAAAAAAGTTTTTGCACTGCAATAGAAACTCAGTGAAGAGACCAGCCACAGAGTGGGGAAAATTTTAGCCAGTAGTCCCTTTTCCATGGCAGGGAAAAAGGAGCACTTCTCCACTGTTGGTGAGAGTATGGTCTGGTACAACCACTGTGGAAATTAGTGTGCAGATTTCTCAAAAAATTATCCTTCTGGGTATCTTCCTGAAAGAATTAAAAGTATTCTATCACAATGATATATGTACACCCATATAGCAACAAAGTTTGTAATAGCTAAATGTTGGAAACAACCCAAATGCTCATCAACTGATGAATGAATAAAAAAAGTTGTGTGTGTGTGTGTGTGTGTGTGTTTACAATGAGTACTACTCAGCCATACTGAAAAACTTGAGACGCTTAAACTAAATGGATGAACCTTGAGACTATTCTCTTAAGTGAAATGAATCAAACACATATGTGCAAATATTATGTTGTCTTTCTGTGATCGAAACTGAGGGTTAAATAAATACCATGTTGAACAGATAATGTAGAATAGGAAGAAATTCTTCAAAAGGAAAGGGAAGCTGGGAAGACAGAGGGGGACAAGAAGGAAGAGAAAATATTTGTTTTCCAGCTTTAATTGAGTTTATTGGTACATTTTAGGGATACAGTGCAGTTACATTCATTGTTGGGATCTTGTACCTTTACATGACAAGTCTTGATTCTCATTTTTTCCCCTTACCTCTGCCCTCCCTTCACCCCCTCCTCTCCTCCCCATCTACCAATACTTTATTTTCATCTTTTCATTATCTCACATTTTTTTCTTTTCCCTTTTTACTCTTCCCCTACCCATCCCACCTTCCCTACACCTTTAGCTCCTTTCTTCCCATTTTTAAATGTCAGTAATCTTATTAGAATCTTATGCATTGTTGCAGATTATTCACACCAGAGAAACTATTCGGTATTTACACATGTGTGACTTATGTATTTCACTTAGGAGTATATCTTCAATATGTATCCATTTTCCTATGAATGAATCTATTTTCTCATTCTTTATGGCTGAGTAATATTCCATTTTATAGAAAATATTTTTTACATTAAGTTTATTGGTACATTTTAAGTACAGTACAGTTGCATTCATCATTGGGAACTTGGACCTTTACATGATGAATTTTGGTTCTTATTTTTCCCCATTCCCCTGCTCCCCCTTCAACCCCCTTCATCCCTCCCAAATTACAGAGTCCTTGTTTCCATTTTTTAATTGAGTTTATTGGTACATTTTAGGTATACAGTACCGTTACATTCATCATTGGGATCTTGTACCCTTATGTGACAGGTCTTGGTTCTCATTTTTTTCCATTTTTTTATTTCTCAAATTTTTTCCTTTCTCTTCTCTCTTTTCACCACCCTTCCCTGTTTCCCTTACCCTTTAGACCATTTCTACCTATTTCACATTATATATTATACATTTTGATCCTTATTTACACTTTTAGTTTATCATACCGGAGAAACTATTTGGTATTTACACATGTGTGTCCTATTAATTTCACTTAAGAGTATGGCCTCAATGTGTATCCATTTAGCTATAAATGTCTCTAGTTTCTCATTCTTTATGACTGAGTAGTACTCTATTTTATATTAAAAAAAAGAAAACTTCTTTATCCAGTCTCCAGTTGATGGGCAATCAGCCTATTACCAAGTCTAATGTATTACAAACTGTGCTGTTATGAACATGTGTACGCATACATTGCTGTGGTATGATTCTTTTAATTCTTTTGGGTAGATACTCAGCAGAGTACTGGCTGGTCAAATGGGACTTCTAATCATAGTCTTTTGAGGTATTTCCATATTGATTTCCACAATGGTTGCACCAGTCTGCACTACCACCAACAACGAAGAAAGGTTCTCTTCTTCTCACAAACCCACCAGCATTGGTTGCTGGTTGATTTCTTGGAATCAGCCATTCTTTATGGGGTGAGGTGGAATTTCAGTGTTGTTTTCATCTGCATTTCTCGAATTACATGTGAAATTTTTTCATATGTTTATTTGCTGCTTTTACTCCTTTGTCTGAGAAATGTCTGCTCATTTCAGAGGCCCATTTTTGAATAGAGTTTTTATATTTGGGGGTCTGATTTTTTAAGCTCTTTATATATTCTAATAGTAGTCCTTTGAGCAACAGCTGATAAATGTTTCCCCACATTATACGTTGCCTCTTAGCTCTAATGCTGGTTTATCTTTCAGTGCAGAAGCTTCTAAAGAAGATGAGATCTAACTTGTTAATTCATTGCTAGTTCATGTGTGACTGAGGTTTTGTTCATAAAGTATTTTCCTGTGCCAATTTCAAGAGTTTACCTAACTCATCTTCCAGCAAGTTTAGTGTTTCTGTTTTAATATTTAGATATTTATTCCATTTCAATTTTAGTTTAGTGCATGGTGAAAGACAGGGGTCTAGTTTTAATTTTGGACAGGTTGAAATCCAGTTTTTCCAACACCATTTATTAAGAGTGTCTTTCCTCCAGCGAGAATGATTGGCTCTTTTGTCAAAGATTAGGTGACTGAGTAAGTCTGGAGTAACTTCTGCATTTTCTAATTTATTCCACTAATCGTCCAGTCTGTTTCTTTGCCACTACCATGCTGGTTTTTTCACAGTGCTTTGTAGTATAGTTTCAAGTTGGGGATTGTGATGCCCCATGTCATGTCTCTGTTGCCTAGAATTGCTTTTGCTTTTCTAGGTCCTGAAGAGAAAAAAAAATTTTTAAGGAGAAGAGAAGAAAATAATGGAAGCAAAACTTTTGCAAATGAGAGGAGGGGATTGGGAGAAAAGGAGGAATAGGATATATCATATACAGCTGCAAATTACCTTTGATGAATGTGTTGGTTCTTTTATATTTAAACTGTACCAATAAAATTAAAGAAAAATTAAAAATCTGGTCTTGGTCAGTCTCTAGTAGCCTCGGAACACAATCATAAATATTTGAGGTGTTTGCATTAAATTCATTTTTTGATGAGATTGTGGTAACTATTGCTCAAAGCACTGTGAATTTTCTAGAAAACATATTCTGGTCATCCAAATCTTATTCAACTCTCAACACAAGCCAGCTTCTATATTTTCCAAAAGACATTAAATAGAATTTATATTAGTATTCAAATTATAAAAACATTCCTATATCCAGTCTTCTAAATCATATCCATCTTTCTCATTCCAGGTTTCAGACTCTTCAGACTCTTTATCCCAGCACTCAAATATTTTCTTCCTTTGTAATACAGATTTGATTATCAGGAATCTATGTGATGAGTATTTTTTTAAGGCTTCAGTTATACCCTGTCTCCTACCTTAGCAAAGTGTATAATGTTTAAGGGAAATTTTACTTTCATGATGTACTTGTGTATTTTCAAGCAAGATCTTCATCACCTGACTAGAGAAGTTCACTGATAAAGAGAAAAACATTTACTTTGACAACAGAAACCTAGAAGATTCTTTGGAATACATCATTTTCAATAGCAAAGGAGATTTCCAAAGACTTGGGAAACAAAAGGATTCATGGGAAATCAACTTATTTTCTCTGTGCATTTGGAAAATGTGAGCAGAGTGAGAAAGGCAAAATTCATTTTAGGATGCAGGAATTTGAACTACAGTATAGTAGAATATGACGTAATTAGAAAACAGAATACTTAATTGCTAAGATGAGAAACACTGAAACCTAAACACAAGTTTTATAGTAGAATAAAATCATGTTTTATTGACTTGTAAGGATGTCAATGTAAAGATAACACATTCTAACCTGCACAGATTCCTACCACAAGACACACATAATCAAACAACTAATCTTTCTTGGTTTGACTTAAGATGTACTTCTAAGGGCCTTAGTTACATTTATTTACTTAATAGTCACAATTAACCTATGAGTAAGGTCTAATAGTTTCCCATTTTTATAGATGTGAAAAGAGAGGCTAATAAAATGTTAAAGAAAACAAATTAGTAAATGGAAGTCCCAGGGTATGAATTTGACCTTTTGGAGTCATAATAGTGCTCTAGTTGTTTTTCTAACATGTTACTTTTTTACTGAGTGAGAAAGACAAAGGTTAAGTTTGAGTATGCTAAAACAGTTTCTGGTTGTGTGTTTTACCAAAAAATACTTATAAAAATTTAAAAAGCTACAAATAGGCCAAGCTTGAAATAATCCAATTGTCCATCTGCACTACAATGAATTAATAAATTGTGATCTATCATACATTGAAATTCTATAAATTGTAACCTATCATCCATTGAGAATGAATAACTCAAAACTATTTGAAATGTTGTGGAGGACTATTCCAAATAAAACTTTCAATAAAAGAAGCCAGAAATAAAGTTATGCTAAATTACTCAAAATATACACTTTTCAAATAATAAATATTAAACTAGAGTGTTCAGTTTTGGGATAATGGTTATTCTGTCAGCAAACAGAGTGATACAATGGGACTCTGCATTGCTTCTGCTAGACTATTAATACTTTTTTGGATCCCTGAGCTGGTTATACAACTCAGTTCAGTTACTGGCCATTATTAAGCTATGTACTTGTGAACTCTTAACTTATGGGTTTTATGAATGTTTATTTCCATTAAATATTTCCATTGAATTAAATTTTATATATGGAACTTAATAAATTAATAAATGAAAAATACAGTAGAATATAAAAATACTAAAAATTACATTCACTTAATTGATTGGAATAAATATATTTTTAGCTTAAAACATTCAAAGCAAATAGCACACAGTCCTTTCAAGTGGCATCGCTAACATTAAAGAAATTTTCAATCTCATCTTCATGGCAATAAGACTCATACAAAATTTTTTCTCTGATAACATTTACATAGTTTATTTTTAGAATAAATCTTCAAATTTCTTCTTGGAAAAAAGGCATTTCCTAATGTCTTCAATTTGTTCCTATAGCACCAATGATAAAATATGTACATACACATATTATATATATATATATATTACATGTGATATATATATATATATCACTGATGATAGCCATACATATTAATATAAAACCAATGATATACATACATATATTTGTCAATGTACTTTATATTGGAAATATATATATAGATATATGTATATATCTATATATAGAGAGAAGCTACATGGACATATGTTTTTGTAGGTAAAAATATAATCAACAAGAAATGAATAAGTGACATTTTTACAAATACATTACATGATATATTATTCCTTAATTCAGTACTACTATGAATATTACCAATATTCTTATTTTCCATAGATTTTCCTCCTCATCAACAGTTCTATGATAGTACTCTGGATTTATGTTGTGTGGGTTGGGAAAGCTCCAGTCTATTTGAGAATTAAAAAACAGGGTATGTTATTGTACCACGGTCTTATAAACTCTAGTTTTCCCTTTTCCTTCTCATAAGATGTGTTAGTCAAAACAAGACTGTGAAACATCTTGATGGTAATGTCTAGAAATGTGAAAACTGTGAAATAAATAACATGTTGTTATTAAAATCATGATATTTTGGTAGAAACAAGAATAATTCGGATCATGTGGAACGAAACACTTCTTCCTTCCAAGTATATGGGTGGAAGATGAAGTACACTGTTAACTCCTCCCCACTCCCGCCTGCTCCAGAGATATCCATGTCTTTATCCTTACAATTTACAACTATATTCTAATACACAACAGAGGGAAATTAAGGGTGTTTATGGCATTAAGGTTGTTAATCACCTGATGAGTTTATAATCCTGGATTGTTTGGGTTCAGACATGAGGGACCTTAAAAATGGGAATCAGAAACAAAAAAGGTGGATCGGGAAAGGCACGTGAGGACAGTAGAGGTGGCAGAGTCAGGGGCTATGAGAATGACTGGACCAGCAGCTGTGGGCTCTGATAATGGAGGAAGAGGGCCAAGTGCCAAGGAACATAAGTAGCCCTCAGAATAGGGAAAGAGAAAGATATTTTTTCCTTAGTGCATCCAGAAGGGGCCACAAAGGTGGCCGGTAGATATCTTGATTTTAGCCCACTGAGAGCTGTGCTAAACTATTAAAGTAACTATAAGACTGTAAATATGCATGCTCTCAAGATGTTAAATTTATGGCATTTGTTTTATCAGCAGTGGAAAAGTAGTACAGTTACTACGAGCTATGTTTTCCAAGCAGAAATGTAGGTGTGTTGTTGCATTGAAACTCCTCACATTGCATGGGCATGGGCTGGGCAACGGAACAAGTGCTCAACAGTTTTGTACAAAGCTCAGTAAAAATCTCAAACTCATTCCAATTTATAAAATATAAAACGTACCAACACCGGAACATTGGTGTTGGAAAGCAGAAGATTATGCTTCGCTGTGCACTGTGGAGAAACTGGCAAAACAAAGATTGGTTCCAACCAGAGCCCCTGATGCTGTCACTGAGGCCTGAAAAGCACCTGCTTACACATCATCTGCTTTACTACCTCTCTCTGGTTATGGGGCAATGCTTCCAATAGGAGATTTTGTGCCAGTCCAAAGCAGTTCAATTCACATTCCCTGCAGATCTCGCGCTAGGAGCAGAAGGTTGCTCTGCACTAACAACACTTCATGCTATTTTAATGAAAGATCTAAAGAAAAAGATTCAGCCATGGAATATGATTTGAGATGCATTTTACCCAGGCTGTTGCAAAGGTAAATTAGGACTCGTTAAGGAGAAAATTTTTACCCCCCCCTTTGCTCTTGCTTATAATTATGTTCTCTAAGGGCACACATAAACAGAGGAAAAGTCTAGCAGAATCAGATATGCTGGAAGACTGCTTTAGTTCAGTACTGCCAGAGTTGGCATTAGACTATGCTGTCTCTGGAACTCAATTGCCAATGACAGAAATGTAAGCCTCAGAAAGAGTAACTTCACGTGGAGATCCTGAACTCTGCAAAAATTGTTCATTCATGAATTGGCAAGAAGCTGATGGAGATGACACAGGATATAGAATGAAATTTCAAGCTGGGAGTCAATAATTACCAAAGTATAATTTTAATGAAGGAATTTATAGATTTTCCCAAGATCTATATACACAAATATATAAAAAGAAGAAAAAGAATAGTATTATTCATATGCAGTGTCTGAATCATTTTGAAACAAGTATTCATTTTGCTACTAGAAGCCAGAGCATAACAAGGTCATTAGATGAATTGGATCTTTCCAAAATAGTTTGCAATATGTATCCTCCCTTAGAAATCCCCCCGTTTATGCTTTTTCAGTCAAACCAGTCATGCAGGGGACAGAAGTCAGACTGCTTTATGTTAAAATGTCTGAGTAGAGTCTCTGTGAATCTAAATTTTTCCAGGTTCAAAATACTAAGGAAGTGAAAGTGACATTTACGTACATTATAACTTTTCACTGTCTTTGATTATTTCAGATTGAATAGGTATGAAAATATGGTACCTTCTGACATCCCATGACTGATGAACTATAGCTCTGATTTTTATGATGATTGATTTTATTTTTCAATTGTTTTGATTTCTGAAAATTTAAACACCCACTTAGCATGAGATTGATAAGGGTTATTTTTCATGTAGGAAATCTGACATAGATTTATGAAATTGCTTGACATATTTTAGGCCTGGTTGTCCATGTGAATTTCTATTATTTTTGTTCTATTCTTTTTGAATTTGAAATAAAACAAGAATATATCCTATTAGATTAGTATGAAAAAGACAAATTCTTAATATCAGTACAGCCAATTGTGTTGACATACAAATTCTGTAGTTTATCAAACTCCCAGAAAAATATGTATTTCTTTTCAAATTAAACTCTTCAAATAATATCACATTGTTGCAAAGATTTCCTCACTGAGGGGTTGAACTTCTATCACATCCTCGAGTAAATTTTAAAGCAGTTTCCAAACATAATAAATAAAAAAAAAAGAGTTAATTCCTGGACCCAGCTGGCCAGCATGCATTTATCATCTGCGATACTTAAATATGTCACTGTGAGTTCATCAAACCCTAAAAGATTTTTCAATTCCACTTGAAATAATCATGGACATTTTGACTTGCAACTGACCTAAGACATAACCTTGCCTAACCACTCACCTAAACTAAAAATTTTCAATGGCACTGTTTATGACAAGTGGTCATCCATTACATTTCAAACACTATGTGTGACCAAAAAAAAAGCTATTTTAATCAGATCATTTAATTACTTAATTAATTAGTTTTCTAAAATATTCTCTTATATGGTAACAAATCTGTATCTTTTAAATATCTACTTATTGGTTCTTTATCTGACCTTGCAGTTTAGGAGAAGAGATTATAGCTACTTATTATCTTTCTTTCTCTTATTTGTAAACACTTTGTAACTTTTAACCTTTTTTGAAATATTCTCCAAGGGCCACAATTATGCTGCTTGTCATTTTTGGGTACATACTGAGTTTTTTTAAGTACTTTTAAAATGTTGTCCTGAGAATGTACCTTTATTTTTCCAAAATAGACTTCATGGCTATCTATTGGCTTCCAGTCTTCTCAAAACTAGGACAGAATTGAAGACCATATTTTCTATTATTGTTTAGATTATCTGATGTTTTGGGACTTCAAAATAGACTTTCAAAATATCCTTATTCCATATACAGCCTTATTTATCCAGAATTGCCTCCCCACTTCCCAACTCTCCCACCTTACTTGCATTTGCTTTTTAAAACCAGAGTGCGGCCCTGGACAAGTTCCTTCTTGAAGAGGTGCTGAGGCACAGGATTACACATTTCCCCTTATTCTTTCAATGTGGTAGTGTTGATTCCTTTAGTATAATGTGGGTCTAATTAATGCGAGCCTCTGTTTCTTTATCCAACTTATCCATTTCAAAAAGCTTGACAAGAATGAGGCCAAAAGTTGTCTTTATCATACAAGATGCTACTTTCAAAACAGTCTTGATGAAATGTCTCTCTGATATGATCTGCATCTCCTTTTGAGATCCAATATACAAATTCCTCGAAACACATAATGTTTTTTAAATGTATGGATATTTTTCATTACACGTGTCCTCAGTTGAGCATCGATTCTTTTAATACAGGTTTGTTTTACCCTATTTATTGTGAGAGACCTTGTATACCCTGTTATATTTCAGCAGTATACCAGTTAGGGATAATCTGCTTCCTTCCTGAGGGGTAAAATATACTTGGATATGCACACAGACAAATAAGCAAGGGAATATAATGGCTGTAGAGTCTGTGTGTATTTAGTAATGTGCTACTGGAGTTCTGAGGAAGGAGTATTGCATTTGGGTCCTCTAAGCCAATTCTTGTGTGTACCTGTTGTGACAGAACTGTACCATGGTAAAAATATATATTGGAACTTTAACCCTCAGTGTAACTGTCCTTTGAGAGAGGACTATTTAAAAAAAGCAGTTGGGGCTAACTAAGGTCTTTAGAATGTGACCATACCCCTTTGGATTAGGGCTCGGTTGAGAACTGAGAGAGTAGAATTCTCTCTCGATCTGCGCAGAGAAAATGCTGCCTGAGGAGGCAGGAAGAAGGCGCGATCTGTAAGCCCTAGGAGATGTTTTTCACTGGATGCCAACACTGCTGACACTTCTGTCTTAGAATTCTGCACTCCGGAACTGGAAGAAAGACCTTTGTTCTGATTAAGAAACCCAGCCTGTGACATTTTTTTATAGCAGCCCTATAAGACTAATATTGAGGTCAAGTATTTTAATATTAAAATATTGGTGGGAAGTCATCCAAATTTAGGTGTGCTTTTTTGTATCAGTGTATCTGCAGTAAACTTATCAAAATTACTTTTATTTAATTGACATGCAACAATGTCTTAGTTTCTCTTTTGTCATATAATTTTTTTAATTGAAGGATAAATTACATGCCTTCAGGCCCATATCTAAGAGAACACAAAGGGAGCATCCTTAAAACCACAAAAACCTTCAAAAAATCAAGACGTGTGCAGTTGGTTACCAAGTTTTTTCCTAATCTGTCACATCAAGCATGCTTCTTCAAAGTAGCCTATATTGTCCTCTCCCTGATATTATTTATTGCTACAAATCCTGAGAGTTTAATCCTTTATTAGAACTTTAACCACACAGAAAAATATTAAGAGGTCAGGAACATTAAATAATATAATTTTAAATTAAATAAATTATTAGTGAAACAGTTTTAAGATGTATCTAACTTTAAAATCTAGATGATTGAATAGTATATTTCTCAATTTCAAAGGACATATCAGATTGTAAAATAAAACTTGAATTACTGATGATGCAAAAATGGTGAATAAAAACATGTGGGGAAAGGCCTTTAATACAAACAGCCTTAATCAAAACAGGACAAATTGCCTAGAACAACTCCTGTGTGACAAGAATTGCAGCTTTTTTTTATGCTATACCAGAAATGGTGAACATAAATGGAAAATACTTGCTGATGAGAAATCTGGATATGATAAGGAAGGAATTTCCCGGTGCCCGTCTCTGTCACAATGTGGCAACATGTCTGTCAATGATTCTTTGAGCCACCGCAGATCTTCCATCGCTGGCCATCACAGGAGACCAAACTGATCAGCTGTAAAATGCATCCTCACCCCAACGCAGCTCCTGCTTCTGCTACTTGAAGGACTATGTGTGTCGTGATAGGGGTAGCACACCTCTCCACAGGATATGGCAAATGAAGCTCCAAGCCCGCATTTAAATGGACCCTGTCAGGACACCATTTCATTTAGAAACCACTTACAATTTCTGCACTTACCAACCGCCATATACATGAAATCCCGGTGTTCCTCATAATACTTGGATCTACATGGGAGCTGAACTGGGGACATAATATCAGAGCACCTAGGCTTCGTCCTCAACAAGGCAAAAAAACCAAAGTATTGTATTTTAATCCTCACAATAATCCTGTGAATCAAGAAATGGTGTGTGTATATGTGTATGTGTTCAGATCTTCCATCGCTGGCCATCACAGGAGACCAAACTGATCAGCTGTAAAATGCATCCTCACCCCAACGCAGCTCCTGCTTCTGCTACTTGAAGGACTATGTGTGTCGTGATAGGGGTAGCACACCTCTCCACAGGATATGGCAAATGAAGCTCCAAGCCCGCATTTAAATGGACCCTGTCAGGACACCATTTCATTTAGAAACCACTTACAATTTCTGCACTTACCAACCGCCATATACATGAAATCCCGGTGTTCCTCATAATACTTGGATCTACATGGGAGCTGAACTGGGGACATAATATCAGAGCACCTAGGCTTTGTCCTCAACAAGGCAAAAAAACCAAAGTATTGTATTTTAATCCTCACAATAATCCTGTGAATCAAGAAATGGTGTGTGTATATGTGTGTATGTGTGTGTGTGTGTGTGTGTGTGTATGTGTGCTTGACACATTAGTACATTATGATTTAGCAACTTGTTCAAAGCGCCAGAGGCAATCTTCACAATTTCGGTGTATGTTAAACCTATAAATACTATTATATTGCTAAGCAGATTTGGAAAGGACGCAGGATCTAATGTGACAAATGTTGAAAATATGTTTCACTGAAGTTACACAGACTGAAATCAATCCAAATCCCAGCAGCCCATACTTTTGGATAGTGAGTAAGCTGTGTGTTGATTTTTCTCTCAGTTAAGATACGATATGAGAACAAAAACTGAAAGAAGGGCGCGATTGTTTTATTGAAACAACTGGGGAGAAGTGGCTTGACTTTATGAATTCAACCAGTTGGACTGGCATGTAGCATATGCTGAGGTTTACAGTCTGTTTTTGTTTTTTGTTTGTATAACACTGAAAGTTGCCCTAGAGAAGGTACACACTATGGAGCTATGTTACCTTAACAAAAACTCAAATACACTACACATATAACACCAAAAGGAGACTGGATTATCACACTTGGTCTTAGCCAAAAGGCCAAGAAGCGATAAAACTGGATTATTGAAAAGATTTTACCCAGAACATTATTATTTTCAATGTCAGGTATCGATGCTTATGTTACGAACAAAGCACTGAGTTGGGGCAAAGAGTGAGCCCACATTTGATTTACATTTTGTTATAATTTGTTCTAATTCTGCATATTAGTAAAAACTGAAAGTGAGGATTTAATTTCTCTCTCTCTCTCTTGCTATCTATCTATCTATCTATCTATCTATATATATATATATATATCTCTGTGCCACCCCAAAAAAAAGGAAAACGAATTTTAGGAATGATAATTTGTAAGGTTTAAGAGAATTTGAAGTAAACAAAATTTCTTAAAATAAAAAATACATCACATATCAGCCTCATTTTGGATAGTATAGGTATATAAAAATCCTTTCTATGAAACATAAGAATGAGAAACTATCAAGACAATAGATTAAATAGTAAATAAGTAGATCACATTTTAACTTGGGTTTCACGAAGGATAAAAGTTTTGGGTTGGAGAAAAGTGCCTTGCCTTCTTCCCCCACCAAAATTCAAAACCCTGAGAAAAGACTTTCTGAGGTAAGTCCTGAGCATCTGCTAACAGAACGCTAAGCAATCTGAGCGGCAGTTTGGTCCCCTTTACATTAATGCCAAAGGTGTCTTGGTAGGAAAGAGACATGAATGACAAAGTCCGGGAACTGTACTCCTTTCATGTAAGCTTGAGCTACTTCGTACCTTCCAGGCCTAACTTTGGCTATAATTCCCTTCCTGTGCTTTTTGTTCACCGTATTCTTCCTCCCTCAGATGATATTTTGGTAACCTTTTCTTTGTCAAGATTATTGTAAGCTCTCTATATAGGTTTTGCCAAGTCCTGAAAATACGTTGGTGAATGAAAGCCCCAAAGAACTCCCAAGCATGGTGGAAATGACTGCAAAGACCAAAGGCTGGGGATTACTCATTTATAGAAAATCACATATTTCATCATCACAAAACCAGAATTATTTATATTTGTACAGGAAAAAATGAGCTTACAGTTTTCAAAATGTTGTCAAATGATTGAAGGATAAGTAAATAAATTATCTTTGAGTCTAGAAAAAATGACAACCTTAATACCATGCAGTTATTATTCCTGAGGCATGAAAAATGATGTTCAATGAATTTAGGAATTTTGTAGGGTATGGAGAGGACTGAGAGGTCACAAATTGCCTGGTAGACAAGACAATGTAAACATAGTTTAGAAGAATAGGAGATTGAAGTGATAGATACTATGGGAAGCGGAGACCGGTACAAAATAAGTCATATTTAGAAAGGCACACAACTGTGGAAAATCACAGGGCATGGTGATTCACAAAATGTCACTACATCATAGAATGTATAGGAGGGATGGTAGCTATGGAATTTGAGTGGAGGGGAGGAACAAGAAGAAATATCCAGTAAGTCATATTATTAACTGCAAGCATTCTTCTGACCACAAAAATGAAGATTTTTTTTTCCTCATTGAGTTTCTTGGTACATCTTAGGTATACAGTACAGTTGCATTCATCATTGGGATCTTGTACCTTTATATGACAGGTCTTGGTTCTCATTTTTTTCCCCTTATATGTGCCCTACCTTCACCCCCTCCTTCCTTCCGTATTTACAAATACTTTATTTCCTTTTTTTTTCATTTTCTCATGTTTTTTTTCTTTTCCCTTATTTCCTTTCCCCTACAAAAATCAAGATTTTAGCCTACTTTGTAATTATAAAAGTAGAATGGACTGCTAAATTGACTTACAAATAATGAGAAAGATAGGAAAGTAATTTAAAGGATAAATATTCCTATAAATTCAACCAGTGGTAGTATAGATGGCAATAGAACTTTGAAAGGTATTCTAAAATCACTTACATGTCCTGAAATACAAATGGCACTCGAGTAGGATCAGAACTCAATGTCTGGTTTCTACTTTGAACTATGGAATTTTTTGTTTTAATGTGTAGGACGGAATAGTTGGCATCCATATATAGTTTAAGTAGCAAACAATTTTAATAATTCTCTCAGGAATGCCAAGAAGCTTGTCTGATTCAGTTGAGAGTAACAGTGATTTCCTGTGTACCACTCTTCCACTGATATTTCACATGACTCACGTTCCTGGACTGCACAGACAAGGAAGACCTATCAAGATGATAGTAATGATATTAATTACATTTTCTGTACCTTGTGATTCTTTCTATAAATCCTTTTGTTCAAGATTAATCTAGGGTAATTAAAGCAAACACCTGAAGTTAAAATAGTTGTAATCCCCTTAGTTGAATGTGCTTTTGCTAGGAGAGTTTGATGAACATTTATCTGTTTAGTGCAATTAGAATATATTGCTCAGTCAGACTCCACTTCAGATAGCTATTTGGGTTGCAAGGAAAATTGCAGTTACTCAAACAAATTGCTGTGTATATGTATATCAATTGTTGCATGAATTTTTTTCAGTCCCTGAAAAGCTAAACTATGGTCTTAGTGAATATATTATTTTATCAATATACTTTCTCCCATTGCATAGTGGACACAATATGTTTTTTAAACATTCTTCCTAATTCTTTATTTTCTCTTTGGTTTTATGGTCTTCCAAATGTAAACCATCATTTTTGCATCATTATATTTTAGTATGCTTTTTCATTAGTTACTCTTATGTTCTTCCTTGCGATCCTCCAATTATGATCTTTCAGATAAGGGTCTGTGCTTCTCTAAAGCTTTCTTTCTTTGGCCTGCCATCTGAAAGTCATTTTCCTAATTTTGCTCCTTCACTTTGTGTGCGTGTATGTATGTGCATATATATATTTATGCTCAAAACAAACTAGCGGTTCTTCTAGAATATGAATTCTTTTCTTTTTTCTTTTTGACATTCACTCTTAATTTCAAGACCCTATATTGTATTTCAATGTGATGGAATCACTGACTTTTCTCATCTTAGAATATAGTTTAAAAATTCTTTATTCTATCTTCAGCTCTACTTTAGGTCAAGTGTGCTTCTAATATAGTACATTCCTTTAAAGCAAACAGCCAAATCTATAAAATACACATTATTATTGTTCTACAGTACCAGAGATATTACATTTTTGTATTCTAAATTTTTGACAAAAGCTAAGAAATACCGAGCACAGATCTAAAGGTTGGGTAGCACAGGGCATACAGATATTCAATAACTATGTGTTTCTTCAGTTATATAGCAGAGAGAGTTTGAGGCTTAGAGGACTGCTGACAGAAATCTTTAAAGCCTGAACAGTGTGTATAGGCTAACATGCAGCTTTTCCTTCCTCTACTATTTTCCTGTAGATAAACTGACTGAGACATAAAAATAATCATGTTCTTCATGGCAATCAATACAACTCTGGGTTGAAATTTTATCATGTGCAGAGCTGTGTCCTGGATCCTTGGGGAGGTAAAGTGTTTCAAATTACAGATCTCACTTTTAAGTTCCTTCAACTTAGTTGACGAGTCAAGGCTTGCACGATACATAAAACATTCTTTGGGATCCACAAAATAATAAAGGAGGATATTTTACTTACTATAGAAACCAGAGTGTTTGTCAATTAAATTTCTCAATGAGTTCATATAATGTTTTCACTTTCCTTTACCCTGTTCCCTGCTCCTCTGTAAGCAAATACTCCAAGTTTAGCCCTACTCAGAACAGATTCTCATGCCTTGCCGTAGGACAGGGGAATCCTGCTAAACATGCATATATAAGTATAGCCATCACACACTTAAATAAATTCACAATAAGTCATCCTCTGATAAACAGGGCTAGTTCAGTAGAGATAAATACTTGCAAAGAATTCTACGAGGTGATATTAAAATGATTTTATTTTTATGAACATTGCTTAAACTATATAGACAGTAGGATGTGGCAAATAAATCATGAACAAAGCAAAATTTGACTTACATCTTTATATTTGTGACATATAATTAAAGTAGGATTTATAGAAAAAAAACTAAAATGTTGTTAAATATTTATGTAATGTTACTATAAATCAACAGCTATGAAAGGAGCAGAAAATCACCACTGAAAATACTGTTAATATGAGATTTAAAAATATAACATGGAAAGCTCTACTTGAAATTTAATTTACCAAATATCTATAAATCAGTAAAGAAAATGAACAAAGCACTAATTGAATCAGCAAACTCATCTCTGTAGTAAATGTAATATATTTGTCTTTCTTTCCACATAATAGCTACACCCACATGTATGGAGGTGTTTTTAAGTATCTCATTTTTAATGTTTATAAAATTAATAAAAAAGTAGATATCAGTATTATTATAAGGCCAGAAAAGAAAGGGTAGGTTTGATCATAAATCTCCATTGTCTTTCCAGAAAGCTATTTGTGCTGAAATACTTTACAGCATACATAATGGTATCATATATGGCTCCGTATTTACTTATTATAAAAATTTAGGATATAATGAAAGTTTATTAACAGAAGTAAATTAATATTAGCATTAATGATGAACATGAGGAAAAATCTAATTGTAAATAAATGGAAATACTTAAATATTGTTTAATCATATGATAGCCACTTAAGTCACTTAACCCCTATTGGGAGTTAACATTTATTGGATTGGGTTCACACTCACAATACAAAATTGAGAATGGATAAATAAATACAGACGCTATCTACACCATGATAGCAATCCTTACTCACACACCAGTGCACAGTTAAGACACATAGTTTCTAAATTTTCTTTTTTTTTCTGCATTTTCATATACTCGTTAGAGAAAGAAATGAACTGATACAGAGGCAAGATAAGGATTTTGATATGTCCTTTTAATATTTAAATATTTAGAATCATACCGTCACATGATCAAAGAAAACGATAAGTGGTGCAGAAATTGGGGTGCAGTGACAGTATCGTTCATCTCATAGTAATGGGGATAAGAAAGGAAACAGGATATTTTGTGATTGAATCTGACATACGGAAGAAAAACAAAATTAAAAAATGGATAATTTAGTTAGATGCCCGTAGGTGTATTCATTTCTTATCTTCTAGAAGACACAAGCTAAGCAGGCTTCTGTGGCTGGAAGATAGGTTTATAATTTAGGAATGATAATGTTGGAAACTACTTAGGAGTCGTTTGACTTCCAGCAGGACTGAATGAGCACAGCTATGGTGTTGTCTTGTTACTGAAAGAATCGCCCGAAGGAAGGAACCCTGGGTAATTTCCATGTGCTGCTCCCGCGCTATGGCCTGCTGGAGTGCTTTCCTGTGAGTACTCTCATAAGTCTAAATGCCAGTAAGCTCCCTGGATTGATGCATGTTCCGAGATGCCAGATTGAAAGATTCAAAGACACGCAGAGTAAACATGGACTTTTGAGAAGCTTCTCATTAACACAGCTATTTCCATCTTATGTAACTACCAATGAGTTCAGTAGAGAATGGAAAACAAGCCTGGCTTCCTTTTTTAAACTCCTGAAGGTCCTTAGATTGTTGTTTGTATGCTTAACTAATTTCCAGGGTTTTATAGTATAACTTTGCAATTTAATAAAAATAAGTCAGAAAAAGACTGGAAGAATTAGGATGTTTTTCTACTTGTCCAATAGATTCAACCTTGCTGGAATAGTATTATATATCTGAGTGAGAAAACACCATGTGTCTGTAATAGACCTAAAAAAAATCATTTGATATAAAATCTATTTTTAAAATTCCTTGCTACGTGACTTTGAAGTTATTTAAAACTTTAATTTTAGTTTCTTTTCTTCATAAACAAGACTAATACTAATGGGATAATTAAGAGTGTGAAATAGGAAGAAAAGGGCTAAAGGTGTAGGGAAAGTGGGAAGGGTAGGGGAAAAAAATAAGGGAAAAGAAAAAATATGAGAAAATCGAAACGGAAATAAAGAGTTTGTAAATGGAGAGGGGAGGAGGAGGTGAAGGGAGGGCAGGAACAAGGGAAAAAATGAGAACCAAGACCTGTCATGTAAAGGTACAAGATCCCAATGAAGAATGTAACTGTACTGTATACCTAAAATGTACCAATAAACTCAATGAAAAAAAAAAAGACTAATAAAGCCTAATGTATAAGGCTTGTTCGATCTTTAACTGAGCTTGTTTTACAAGTGTAATACAAAGCATCAAGTACTTGTAGCTTGGTTACTTCGGCACTGATCTTTCTCTTTTGTTTAGCCCTGTGGTCAGAGGACAGTGTGGTACTCAATGTTAGAGTATATTCAATGAATCACTACATCAGTAACTAATAAACTGAACTTTGATGGGGGTTAATTGTTGTGAATTTTAAACTGGATAATTATTATCTCTTCAAATCAAAATATTTGAAAGTATTTAAACAAATGTGGATGAAATTCTATGCTATTTCATTTGGTTTGTATGAAATCATCACAACTGTCTCTACAAAGTAAATGTTATCAAAGATAGTACATAAATTTCCCAAGAACACACAAATGGTGTAAGGTAAAGGGCAAAATTTAACTGCAAGTTTTGGTGGCACCAAAGTCTGTCTTATTCCTTCATGTGGCCATGTTATAGGTGAAGCTCTTTCCAGCTCCCATTCGTGCTTCTAGTCAGCTTCTGGTGCATTAGCTACATTTCTCTAGCTGTGCATCCTTATCCATACAAAAGAAAATGGGTTAGGTCCATTATTTGTAATCTGGATTTCTCTGTAAATAATGAGTTTTTCGACCCTTTCTGAAATAACTTTGAGGGAAATTGAGACAAATTGAAGGGCTCTAGGTATTTTTCTACTTCAATAAGAACAGATTTTGTGTGATGTCCTTTCTTATTTATATGTGTAAGATTTCCTTTGTTTAAAAAAAATCTCATTACTCAAAAGCCTTGCATGAAAAGTACTAGACTAGATGTTCTCAAAGGACTCATTCTTCTTAAAATAAATATATTGAAGAGCCAGTAACCAGTTAGAAAGTCAGAACACAGCCCAGATCAGTAAGTAGATAAATATTGAACTCTATAATGTTGACCTGGCAGAAGTGCTGAACATGAATGGATAGATGAGGTACAATTTCGTGCAATTAGTGTACATCTATTTGTAATAAAATTAAGTGCTTATGAGGAAAATACACAGATGAAGATTAATTCAACTCAGTGATTCTAAGAGATAGGTAATTGTCTCATAAAATAAATACAATAATAAATATATTAGTGTTCAGGGCAATAATTGTAATGAACAAGTTGAAAATCAAATGTCCTGGCAGGACCTACAAACCAAAAGAAATAATATAAGAATTAAGAAGAGTAATGAAATACTCAACAAATTCACTGATAAACCAGTCCTGATAAATCATGCACAGATGACTGATGCTACCAGAACAAAGAAGATTAGATCTCTAAGGAGCTGAATGTTTAGAGCTAGAATTTAAGAGCTGCAAGCAAAAATTTCATCACAGCTTCTGGTTCATTCACTTATTCATGTTGAATTATTCAACATATACTTATTAAAAATAGCATAGGAAATTAATAACTGGTAAAAAAGACAGCTTGAATAGTCTAGTTGATTTTTTAAGACTACTATCTATAATATAAAAATTATCAATTCTTGGGAACAGACAGAATTCTTGTAAAAATAGACTAAAGTTAATTTTGGGGAAAGATCCATTACTGTAGTGAGAGATTCTCCTATAAGCAGCCTAAGGTGATTTGTGAAAATGCTTTCTTACTCTCTTGACACAGGAAATCCCACAAAATCATGCAAATCAAGAGATTCAAATATTTGTGTTCATTTTTAAAATACCCGTGAACTGTTCAGGCCAGTGGAGGTATTCATTTCAGAAAAGCTACCAAGTATCTGAAAGATGTTAAATGGTAGAGTTGATAGGCCATGTGTCCAATCAAACACTGGGGCTAGACAAAAAGTTGGTGTCTCAAAAACAGTGCTGAATTTTTTCTCCACATATTTAAGAAATGCAGCAAGCAATGCTGAACTTAAGGATTTAGAACCAGATTCACAAATCATTGAATACATCCAAGTAAATACAGCCCCAAAGGCGGGCCATCCTTCTCTCAGAGTTCACAGATAGATTAACCTACATCTGAGTTGCCACTGTCATGCTGAAATCTCCCGTACTATTAGGAAACAAATTATAGCAAAAGCAGAAGAGATATTTGAATGGAAGAAAAAAATTATCCAAAAAACCCTTATGGCGCTGGAATAAATTCAGCACAAAATAAATGCAAATAAGAAGGGATAAAAGAGTATATGTGTGTGTGTGTGTGTGTGAGTGTGTGTGAGTGTGAAAACTGCTTTGCAAATTAATAAAACCAGATACCACAGAGAACCCATGCTACTCTGTAATCCCATCTACTGCCACTTTAGGCATATTTTTTGTCCTAGATTGCTAAAATTAACCACCTAATTGGTTTTCTGCTTCCACTGAGTGCCAGACTGACTATCCCTGTCCAAATGGCAACCACAGTGCTCGACGCAGAGCTCTAATGTTTGGCTCCAGTGGTGTACGACACTGTCAAACTCCTCTGCCTCGGGCCTTACACTTTCCTGAACTTTCCATCAGTCTTGCCAATCCAGCAGCAGCAGTGTATGGGACTTTTTTCCCTTTCTGTCACACCTCAGGTAAATCCAGCCTTTAGGATTTTGTGCCATCTATTTAACCTCAGTCTCTAATTAGTTCTTGCAAATTATTTTTATAACCAGTAAAATGCTAATGATATTAATTACTGCTAGACTCTAAAAAATTGTCACTATACATTTGAAGAAAAAATAAATCTGAATAATGGAGGCAGTATGTCACTTTCTTTCTTCCAATACCAAATTGAGAGGATTCATGGGATTTTAAATGCTTATAGAAGGCCCAGAATTTTTATTTAGTATATTTTTAAGTGCATATTAACTTATATAAAATACAATATTTCACTTTTGTATATTCACACATGCATTTCGGAATACTAAATGAGTTTAACATAAACCTATACATGTGTGTGAATACATATGTGAACGTGAGCACTGATAGTACATTCTCATTTCCCATTTTTATATTTTTGGCCATCTCAAAATCTTGTCCTGAAAGCTCCCTAGTAACTGACTCGAATAGAAGATAGGTGAATGAAGAATGTTCATGTCCATATGCTGGCAGCATAACAGCAGCTGCGGAGGCAGCTCAGTGGTCACTCACAGCAGTAGGATTCACTGGCCCTTTTGGCACCCTGATTTCAGATGGGGTTATGACTTTGGGTCCTAGCAGTGACACACAAGGTTGCACTGTGGGTAGAATATCAGCTGGAGACGGGGCTTCTGGGTGGAATTAAATATTTGTTGTCGTGGCAGTAACTTGCTTGCCATTCACAGCCAGCCTTTCTCCGGTTCGCAGACTTCTCAGCCTCATGATTTCTTGTCATTTGTTAGCCCTGGACACCACTTCAAGGTAGGCTCAGGAATCTACCTTGTCAGGAGCTGAGATCTCAAAGACATTCATTTTCCTTGCCTCTGTATTCTAATACACCCTCCAAATTGCTCCCACATGGTCTGATTGCAACTATTTCCCAAAGAACTACATCCATAAATTCCAAAACACAGCAGACATCCAGAAACTAACACTTCTCACATCTTAAAGGTAATTCATCTCCACTGTTACCAAGGAGAATTTCTTGCTCTGTACTTTCCTGAATATTGAGAAAAACATACTTTTTGGACAGAGATCATACTGTTCTCTTACTTCTATAAATGTTGTATGGTACCTATAAATTTATTTATTTTTTCTCTTTTTATTGAGTTTATTTGTATAATCTAGGTGTACAGTACAGTTACATTCATTATTGGGATCCTGTACCTTTACATGACAGGTCTTGGTTCTCAATTTTTCCCCCTTGTCCCTGCCCTCCCTTCACCCGCTCCTCCCCTCCCCATTTACAAACACTTTATTTCCATTTTTTCAGTTTCTCATATTATTTTCCTCTCCCTTATTACCTTTCCCCCACCCTTCCCACTTTCCCTACACCTTTAGCCTTTTATTTCCTATTACACATTATTAATTATCTCATTAGGATCCAGTGTACTGTTATAGTGTTTCACACCAGAGAAACTATTCGGTATTTCAGTTAAAGAAATCTCTGTATGAACATTAAAAATAGGGAATCCTAAAATAAAACTAAACAGGAGAGTAAAAGAGACAAGGCAATGATGTAAAATTAAAATAATCCTTAATTCTGAAGATGAAAATGGTCCCTGAACATATTTAAATTGCTTCATGCTCTTGTAGTCTTATCTTATTCTCTTTTTCATTATTTAGAGAAGACTTTATTAGTTTCTGTAATCAAACCCACCTAGATATGACCTTACATATTTAGTACAGTGTGTTACCCCTGTACAAATGGAAAGAAAAAATAAAAAATAAAAATAAAAAATTGACATTTCTATACCAATATGGCTGTCCATTTCCGTACAATGCCAACTCAACACAGTAAATCGGGATAACTTTTTCCAAAATTGACAGCACCGTTAAAGTTTTCCAAAATCGTATAAATTTATTTTTATTACAAATTCCTCCCCACTTTAAATTCTTTTATTAGGAATTGGACAGGGAAATCATCTTCTATCCAGATCTCTGCATGCCTGTTCCAGGCACAGGTCACAAGCTTGCTTACCTTACACACACAAGCTTATTTCATTACTTCAGGTGTGTTTATTTCCTGGATATTTCAGGAGGCATATAAGGGAGATTGACACCTAGCAATATCACTTTGTTTGGCTCTTGAATGAATTTGTGTAATAAATCCTTATGTAGACAAGATATTTTCCACAGTCCATACAATTATAAAGGCAATGATCACCCTTTTATTCTGATCCTTTTATATTATACTATACTATTTTTCAAAAAAATATTTATATAGTTTATTCTGAGTCGGTTTTATTGTATTGTAGGACTGTGCAGTATTTTAACTTCTACTTTGTGTATTTTCTATCTCATGCTTTCATGAGGATATTAGAAGAAGGAATTCTTTTTAAGTGAACATTATATATTAATATACTGTATTCCCAACAAAGTAATAAATCCTAGCCCATACTATTACATCAGAGATTTAAAAAAGTGTATTGGTTTTAAGGAATCAGACTTGTGCATGTTGATATTTATGTAACTGGCTGACAACAGAGAAACCTGTCCTTAAGTCTGACAGCACACTGGAAAAACTCCTGTTTGCCACTAAGCTCACTCTACACAGAATTGTGGTCACTTGGCCCCTGGATTCCAGACGCACTTCCTTCAGACTTCAGAATGTGCTATGATAGCTAATAGTGATGCAGGCACTTTGCAAAAGCAGTGCCCACTGGCTGCATTAATGCTCCTTTCCTGACAAGAGGGTGAAATTTTCACCATTTCTCAATAGTTCAGCGTACTAGGCTTTTCCTTAATTGTTCCCTGGGTTTGCTAATAAGTAATCATCCACATATAACAATATAACCTATAACCATCTGAAGAAAACCATACCAGGCTGAAGCTTGGGAACAAGGGCCTGGGTATTTCACAAAACTGAGAGACAGTGGCTGTATTTGTCCAATGCTTCTATGCTGCGCTGGGAGATTTATGTTTGTGCTTTACACCTATATTGGTACTAAAACTGAGAGTAGTAGAAGGTAAACGTCATATTCAAATTAGCACAACCTGGATGAGGTAAGTAGCCAACAGATAAAATGATTAAATCCATACTTCAAATTTACTTAATTATTATATTGTTTCATAAATTTAAATGATAACTATATTTACCATCTTTAAATACTTCTGGTAATATGCATTTGATGTGTAAATAAATTTTGTGACCTTTGTAATACAAAAAGTTGAAAACTATATACTTCCCTACATTTAATATTCTTTCAACCAAACATTTCCTTATCTTATTCTTTACTACTAGTATATAAATACTATTTGCAAGGGCGGAGGGAGTCTCTAGTAATCTTAACTATATCATCTGCCAATTAAGAAAAGAATTTGTGAAGATTTCAATTTGCAGACGAAGAGAGTGACTATTGTTTGTAAATCACACAGCCTGATCTTAGTTTTGTCTTTTTTTGTTTTTGTTCCGCCGTCACTGGCGGACTCGCATCCGGGATTCATGCAGGGCATGAAGAACCCGGAAATAATGGCGCGTGACAATTTCCTTACCTTATTCTTTACTACTAGTATATAAATACTATTTGCAAGGGTGGAGGGAGTCTCTAGTAATCTTAACTATATCATCTGCCAATTCAGAAAAGAATTTGTAAAGATTTCAATTTGCAGAAGAAGTGAGTGGCGGACTCGCATCCGGGATTCATGCAGGGCATGAAGAACCCGGAAATAATGGCGCGTGACAATTTCCTTACCTTATTCTTTACTACTAGTATATAAATACTATTTGCAAGGGTGGAGGGAGTCTCTAGTAATCTTAACTATATCATCTGCCAATTCAGAAAAGAATTTGTAAAGATTTCAATTTGCAGAAGAAGTGAGTGACTGTTGTTTGTAAATCACACAGCCTGATCTTAGTTTTGTTTTTTTTTTGTTTTTGTTTTTTTAATCTGAAGAAGTAAACACTCCATTTGGAGAGTTTCATTTGGTTGCTAGGTAATGAACAAATATTACAAAATCACAGGATAAGCAAAATTACAGTCAATAATTTTAAACCAGTCAAAATGTCAATTGGCCAGAAAGCATTTTAATATTGAGTTTTGCTTCATATTTTGAAGTAGAGGACTCTTTCTTACCCATTGCAGAGTGCAAACCATGGTGCCAAGCTAAAATATCATATTCTATATTTACTTTTTCAAGTGTGTCTTTGGATATTTCTCTATAACTATTCCATAAGCTTAACAAGAGAGCAAAATTTTCTAAGAGAAATAGTATTTCAGAGTATGTTTTCAGGGTAACTTTCAAACTATGATACACTGTTTCTACTAAGGATTATTGAACTATTTTGTGAACACATATCGGAGGTAGAGAGAAGAATAAATATCACTGCTTTTCAATCTTTGACCCTGAAAGAGTTTTAATATCATAGTAATTTGAGGAAGTCTTAAAAGTTTGTCAGTCATAAACACAGGAAGATTAAAGTCATGGTATAATCTTGCTCTGGAAATAAAACAAGTACTAAAATTATAAAAACATGTCCTACATGTATTATAGTATGTAAGAAAATACAATTCAAACAATTATCTCATTTTAAGAAATAGTATATATTACAATCATATTATAAAACTATAGCAAAGTTGTAATGAAATGAGATGATATGATATGTAAAATCACTTGGTTAATAATTATATCAAGGGTCAGCAAACTTTTTCTCTACAGGGCCAAATAGTGAATATAATAGGATTTGTGAGTCCTGTGAACTCTGCTATAATTACTCAATTTTCACATTGCAGCACAAAAGTAACAATGTCTAAAAGGTAAAAAATGATGGTTGCTATGTTTCAATACGTTTATATACAGATAGATTACAAGTCTTATTTGGCCAACAAACTATAGCTTTTCAGTCCATGAGACCTAGGTTACTAGATAGATAATAGGCAGTAGAGTGGATAGGTATTTTATGATGCCCACACCACAATGTATGGTAGTGAATAGGTGAGCAGCTGCTCAACAGGAAATTAAGCATTCATTTTGGTGTGACATATACTGTACAAAAAAGTGAAAACAAAAAGGAGGATGCTGCGGATATAAATGATATGTCATTCATGCTTTAAAAATATATTTCGGCTTACAAAAATTTACTTTCTTTCCTGCCTTCCTCTCTCCTATGCTTTCCTTCTTCCCTTTCTTTCTTAATTTTCAGTTTTTCTTTATTTTTATTTTTCACCTTTTTTCACATTTCTTTCATTAATCCTTTACAGAATGTAATTCTTCTCCAAACATGATTTAGCAATATTTTGATATATTTTAGGACATACATATAATTTATTTTATTAAATCATCAGCATATTTTTCTTCACATAGTTTATGCTCTTGAAAATTGTCTGAATTTTCTATTTGTCATTGATTAGAAACTTATTCATCAATATAGCAAAATATTAGAAATAACTCAGCCCTGATACAAAGAAATAAAATTCTTTGAAATAGGGTATTACAAACTTTAAAAGATTCAATTAGTAAAGACAAACACTTCTCACAGTCTCTAAATAAGTGTCACCCTTCATCGTGTTCAATGTCTTGTATATTGAAAGCCATCTGGAAAATTTTTACTCTTTTCTGCTGTTTATATTGTATAATCTCATCGCAAACTAAGTTTCAGTACTTTTGAGATTTTCTATTTTCTGAAGTCTTTCATTATAGAGGATTTTTCAACAACAAGATCAATAAGACAAAACCTCATGTGGAGGAGCCCCTTGCTAGTACTGTTTAGTAAATGAAGCTATTTAGTTTCAGGGAATGGTGGGAAGAGTCATAACGTAGGAAATTTTCAAAGACATCAGGACAGAGAGAGAAAAGAAACAAGTATAATTTAGTCACCTAGGAAACCAATCTTTCTTCATGATGAAATACCACAGAATCAGATTAAAATTTGTTCCTAAATGTCTTCAGTACTATGTGATTTGTAACAGTTAATCAATTAATTAGAAGCCACTTATTCATATATGAAATTTTGACCAAGCATGCCCACAAATAGAGAGTGCATCAGACACTAGTATCAAACTTAGAGACTTTTCCAAGACTTTATTGCTTGTAAAAGCTTAAAAACATCTAGAATCATATCACTGTCTATTGGAAAGAAAATGAAATAGTAAAATATTCTAAATCAAAAGAACTTAATAATAATTCAGCCAATAAATATTTGAACTAGGCCTCAATTTGGGCCTATATTTTAACTGGGCATTTTCTTTTCAATTTACTGGCTTTTTAATTTACAAATTATTATTAATATACAGTATTGGTTAAACATATAATTATAATTAATACTTTTTTTAGTTTTTAGAAAAATATCTAATTTCAGAAAAAAAGGTAGTTTTCTAGAATCACTTTCTGGAAACATCTTCTTTTCTCTAGAATGCTTTCTTCATTTGAATCACGGACACTTTAATTCTGATAGTCACTGTAACCTAGTAGCAAATTTGAAAGTTGCCAATTTCCAGTTTCTCTCTCTTTTCCCAAACAATGATTCATGAAAGTTTATGGATCATTAAAAACTTTGTTTTAATTCATTAAGATTATTGGTACATTTTAGGTATACCATATGATGATATTCATCATTGAGAATTTGTACTTTTACATGACATATCTTTTTCAAATTCTTTCCAGATGTCAGTAATCCAATCAGGCCCTCATTGTTCCTACTTTTCATTCTATTTTACTCCTATCTTTGCTTTACTGTTTCTTCACTCTAAACCTCATGCATAACTCCAATATACGTTCATATGTTATAGATTTTAACAGGATAAGCCTTTGCTTTAAAACTTTAATATCTCCTCTACTCCTTAAGGCAAAAGTGCAACATGTAGCCACTGTTATCTATAAAATATATTATTTTCTTATAGCCAAGTATTTTGCAACCTATTTCCTACATTTATCCTTCTAGGCCCCAAATTCTCTCTTCCTTTCAATCTCTCAGCAACCTTTTCTGGAAAATAGCTATGCATAATTAGTAAAGCGGCCTTAGTAACCACTTTTGTTGAAATTGGGGAGGACTTCATGTATGAAGTATCATTTTTTTCAGTTAGCCAAACAGACAGAAAATCAGCACAAAGCACCGTCTCTCCAAGAAGGTTACTATATCAGGGGACAGATCATATTTTATTCTTTCCTCTAGTACTCAAGACACTTTACTGAATGCCTTAAAGGACTTGGAGAGCAATAGTTCAGGAAATAAGGGCATCATCCAGCAGAAACTATTGCAAATTTGAATACCAAGAAAAAGAGGCCGAAGAGGAGCAAAGTGGGCACCAACATTGATAACAGATATTTCCACATGCTCCGTTTAGATCCATCCAGCTTGGTGATCGCCAGGTTTGCCTCATTTCCCAGTCTGCAAAATGGTGATAATGCTACCTAGTTAATATGGTTTCAGATACTGTACTTTAGTGCTCAATTAATAAAAGATATTGTTAATATTAACTGGATTTTTAAAATAACTTATTAAAAGCCATGCAGGTACTGATATGAAACATTCACCAAAATATCTTCTCAAAGTCGCTATGGAAATAACTCATCAATCGTTTACAAATTTATTTTCATTTTGGTAAGAGAGCTATTCTATATTTAGAAGTTTGTGAATGGAAAATAGATTTGGATCTAACTGCTTGTACCTAAAAATATTGATTTCTTATGGGAACATAATTTTTCTCATATAGAAAAATCAACTTCAAAACTCTCCAACTTTGTGTTTAAATCATATAAGTGCCTTTTAAACAGTTTGACTTACTCTATATTTTTTATCACTTGTATGTCTGAACAGACATTTCTCTGACCAAGAAGTAGATATAGCAAACAAACATGTAAAAAATGTTCAATATCACTAGTCATTCAAGAAATGCAAATGAAAACAAAGCTGAGAATCCACCTCATTCCAGAAAGAATAATTGCTATCATGAAAGCAATCAATAACAAATGTTAGCAGGGCTGTGGGAAAAGAGGAACCCTGCTCCACTGCTGGTGGGAGTGCAGACTGGTGCAAGCACTGTGGAAAGCAGTATGGAGATGCCTCAAAGAAGTAGGATTGGAGGTCCCATTTGACCCTGCTATTCCCCTGCTGGGTATCCTCCCTAAGTAATTAAAAAAGTAATACTATAGTGATGTATGTGCACCCATGTTCATAGCACCCAATTTGAAATAGCTAAAACTTGGAAGCAGCCCAAATGCCTATCAACAGGAGACTAGATAAATAAAATTTATTATTTTTTAATAAAATGGAATACTATCCAGCCATAAAAATGAGAAATTGAAGACATTTATAGCTAAATGGGTGCACAATGAGATAGTACTCTTAAGTAATATAAATAGGACCCCCATGTGTAAATACTGAATAGTTTCTCTTGTGTGAGAAACTGAAAGTGTAAATAAGAACTGAAAGTTATAATAGATAATTTGAAATTGGAAGAAAAGGGACAAAGAGGAAGGGGTTACAGCAGAGGTAGGGGAAAGAGAAGGGTATGGAATTAACATGAGAAAATTAAAAATACTGGAAACAAAGTCTGTAGATAGAGAGGGAGGGATGGGTTGAAGGGAGGGCAGGGGACTGGGTAAAAAATAAGAATCAAGTTTGATTACACGAAGGTACAAATTTCCAATAATTAATGCAATTATATTGTTTACATTAAATGTACCAATAAAATAATTTTTAAAAAATAATATTTAAATATATAAAATGTATATATTACACACACTAAAAGAATCTCTTACTATGTAGAGAAAAGAAATGACAAGCTAAATTCTAATAAGAATTTCTGAATATACATGTTTTGTCTAAAAAATTAAATCCATTTCTCAACTTTTTCTTGGCTGCCAATATTGTTTTCTTTCAATCTCAAATTCATATTCTTGACAGATTTCTGTTTGGTGGCATTTTCTTATAAGCATAATTTCATGATTATTTTTAATTGCAAGTGGGAATATGAGTAATTATTTTTCAAATTTGAAAGATTTTAGCACAGTGAATTGTCATAGAGATTATGTAATATGACAGTTAAAAAGTGTAGTATGTATTTTGATTCTATTGCTTGATAAAATGATGTAAAATCTTGTCTGTAAAACTTTATAATTAGTAAAACATTTTATAAGGAATATGCATTTGGTTATTACTTTATTTGGTTTCTCAGTCAAAAATATATAGCATAAATTCAAGTAATTCTTTTAAAATAACTAAATAAAAAATCCATAATTAAACTTTATTTTTAGATAATGTATTTTAAATTGAAATCAAATTTATTCATTATTTCATACAAAAATTCCTTTTATGGTAAATAAAAATGCAATTATTTATTGTGTGTCTTTCTCAAAACAAGAGCAATTAATAAAGTTAATTTGGAAGCAATTTATGATGAAAAAACACCATGCTTTTTTGAGAATAAAATTGATTACATCCTTATATCAACACATAAAATGTATGTAATTGGAAAGGTTGAAATTTTTTGAATTAGAAAATTATGATTTTTTATAAGCTGCTCAACTAAATGTTCTAGCAATGTTCCAATTGATGTCTCTTTTTGTCTAAAAGTAACATAAATGTGTATTTGTTAAAAGTATTGCATAAATTTAGTATGCACATGTTTTTAGCTTTCATTATTTGTGAAATGTTACATGGCACTCTGTATGACAAATCAGTGAGTAAATCAAAACATTTTTGATTAGAATATGAAGTGAAACATAATTATTGTACCAGTTTTAATTTGTCAAAACTTTCTTTTCCAATGCCAATGTCTTCAAGAGAGATTCCTATCTTCCAGCAAGTTTAGTGTTTTTTTTTAAT
>NW_022900915.1:24479683-24484257 GCF_012274545.1 Fukomys damarensis
AGATGAGGTAGCTGAGTACATATGAAGTTGTTTTTGTATCTTCCAGTCTGTTCTACTGATCCTCACATCTATTTCATTGCCAGTACCATGCTGTTTTTATCACAGTGGCTTTGCAGTATAGTTATAAATTGGGAATTGAATATATGCACACCTATGTTTATACAGCCCATTTCCCCATCAGTTGGAAATTGAATAAAGAAGATGTGGTTTTTCTATAAAATGGAATACTACTCAGCCATAAAGAATGAGAAATTAGATTCATTCATAGGAAAATGGATACATATTGAGGATATGCTCCTAAGTGAAATAAATAAGTCACACATGTGTAAATACCGAATAGTTTCTCTGGGGTGAATAAACTATAATAGTACATAAGATCCTAATGAGATAACTGACAATGTGAAATGGGAAGAAAAGGGCTAAAGGTATAGGGAAAGTGGAAAGGGGAAAGGTAATAAGGGAAAGAAAAAAAATATGAGAAACTGAAAAAATGGAAATAAAATATTTGTAAATGGGGAGGGGAGGTAGGGGTGAAGGGAGGGTGATACAACGGGAAAAAATGAGAACCAAGACCTGTCGTGTAAAGATACAAGATCCCAATGATGAATGCAACTGTACTGTATACCTAAAATGTACCAATAAACTCAAAAACAAAAAACAAAAAATGAAAAACTTTCTTTTCCACAAAGTTGCAATAACATCTGGGTTTTTATCATTTCTAACATACTCTTTTTTTCTCCAAAATTTAAACTTAGAAATGACTCAGAAAAAGTATATACCTACTAGATTATTTTATTTGAAAGTAGTCATAACATATTAATAAAAGTAGAAGGGATGCTGAAAATAATGTTAACAGCTTTAAACTGAGGGAGAAACTAAAATTGTTTACTCCTTGCTTCAATTTTTTTGCAGTATAATTGTCCAACAAAATTACATTACTCTCATTTCAAGGTTTGCCTTTATATTAGCCTCATGAAGCCTTATAAAATTTGAAGTTATTTACTTTGAATTACATCCTTATGTGATAATATTCTATCAGTGAAATGCTTGCCTAAATTAAAAAAGATTATAACAGCAATTCAATGAATTGAGGAAATAATTCCATGGAAATCTAGGTGGGAAATATTACTGATATATTTAAAAGCATTATAACTTCAGGCTTATAGTTTGTTTTTAAGAAAGTACATTTTCATAACCTTCTAAAACATAGTTGATAAGCCAATAAACATAAAAGTTGTTTGCTGTACAGGATTTTTATATGTGTGCTCTCTAAAATTATTAAATGACCTTCATACACTTCAATAAAGATAAATCTGATTACCCATCAACAAAGTAATAATTGCTACTAAAGACAAGAGATTAGTTGGGGAATCCAATGCTCATTTTGTTAGTTAAATGAAAATAAATTCATAGCAACTGAGATTTGGTATCTAGGACATGAATGGGAGATTTAAAAGATTCTAAACAAAGATATATTGAGCTGGGTGTGGTGATGCATGCCTGTAATCCCAGCACTGGGGGGGTTGACATAGGAGGATTGCTGTGAGTTCCAGGCCTGCTTGGGCCTCACAGTGAATTCTAGAACAGTCTGCCCTACATAATGAGATCATGGCTTTTAAAAACAACAACAACAACAACAACAACAACAACAACAATAACAACAACAAAACACCCAAAGATATATCTTTCAAAAATGCAAGCTTAGCACTATCTATCCAATAATATCTTGTAAATCATTGGGCATAGAAATGCACACACATACACACACACACAGACTGACACTATTGTGGACACACACACACACGTGTGCTTATGGTTTTCCTGCATGTTTACCACTTCTAATAAATCTTACATTCATTCTGTTTGTGCCTGTGCCTTTTCAGTTAATAAATTATTTTTTTCATCATCTATAATTACGCACATAACAGTACCTGTGTGAGTCTGAGTGCCATCACATATTGTGAAAAATATATTTGAGAATTTAATGAATAATAGATGCTAGTTGAAACTCAGACTTCATCTTCAGTGATCGCTACTGGAACCAATTCTCAATAAAAAATGAAATTGGATAAATTTGTTCTTAAGCATATGGCAATGTTCAGGTCCTCTCCGTATTAACCTAATTAAAGAAAGAACAGTATATGGATATTAGCTGTGGCGAATACATGAAAGGTAACAGAAAGATGGAGATATGAACAACACTTCACAAAATGATGGAAAACGACAAGTGACATAGTGGAGAGCAAGACGTGGTACCCTAAGTGCCTGTAGAAAGAGACGCTGAAGAAAGCAAAGTAGACTTATGGCAGAAGCCCAGAAGTACTCAGTGGACACAGCTGTATCTCAGAATGCATAGTTGAGGGAAGGGTTATAAGAATCAGAAATATTTGGAAGATCACATGTGCAAAGGTTAGAGCCTCCAAGAAGCCCTACTTTATTGTCATCAATGTCACTGCATTACTATGTTTCAATCATCTTCCTCCACCTAATTTTATCCAGTGAAAAGTTGTTGTGTAGTCTTTGAAGAAATTTAAAGGGACAAACCTAAGCTTAACAAAGCATCCAGAGAAAATTTAGGGACAGGAACAGAATCAAGGTGGTGGATAGAGAATGTCATTCTAATTAGCAAGAACTCCTCTCATCATCTCTTCAGTTTCTGATAAAAATCAGCAGTTCTACGCACTAAGAAATGAGTCATGCAGAAATGTTCCCAATCTTCGTATCCATAAGCAGTGGTGCTGATCACTTGACAAAACATAGTTACATACACAAAGCCTTCTACCAACATTTTAGTGACTTACTCTTCACTATGAACAACCAATTAAATTGGTTAATCGCTATCCAATATTTGAAGGAGACTCCCAAAATAAAGTTCAGAAAGCACAACAAAGAGGAAAGTTGACTAGAACATAGTAAACACAACCATACAGCATCTTTAAAAATTGTATTTAAGGGCCAGGGATTTAGCTCAGTGGTTCCAGTGCCTGCCTCGCAAGCAGAAGGACCTGAGTTCTATCCCCAGTACCAAAAAAAAAGAAAAAAGAAAAGAAAAATTGTATTTAACAGTCTTAAAAAGACAAGAGACAACATTGCACCCCTGAAAAAAATTAAACTACATACTAAAATGAAGAATTTGTAAAAGTACATTTTGGAGCTTTAATTCCAAAGTATTGATGGCTATTACACTGTAATCAGACATTTTTTTGGAAACAAAATGTAAACTGAAAATAGTTAAATTTACAACCCAGTTCTTAGCAGTTTAATTTAAATGTTAATCAAAATAATCAAGCCTTTACTTCCTCTATCTTACAGAAAAACTGAGAATAAAGATATTTATTTTTTAGAAGACAATAATACCAACTTCAGTATTTAGAGTCATTTTATATATTAAATATTGTAAGAGATTTGAGAAAGCAAGTAAGATAAAATAACCAATAAATTAAACGATTGAAAGCTATATAGTTTTGGGACATGCAGATACAGGTATTAAAAATTATTAAATATTTTAAAGAAAAGATGAAATGAACAAAATGAAAAGTCAAACAATGTCAGCAGAGGAACAATCTGTAAATATTCTTGACAAATAAGCTGCTTTGCTTTACAAGGTGATATATGGCCTCACTTTTCTGGTGATTTGACTTTGATCTTCTCTAAAGATTACTGCAAAAGCAAAAAGGGAAATTTCAGCGAGGTTTGTCAATATTAAATTATCACTTGTATACAGACACTTTAGACTACCACAGCAAGTGTGACTTGTCTGAGATTATTATATTTTCCTTTATGTTCTTTAGTTTTCATTAAATATTGGAGATTATAACTTATGTACATTTATTCTTTATAATTTTTACTTACAGGATACATTGTAAAATACATAATTTGGCATCACTGAGTTATTTTCTTTTTGTGAAAACTCAAAATGTACTTTTTCAATAATAAATCTTATTAAATTATTTAAAGATGCCGGTGTGAGTATTGAAAACACAGATGAGAGACTTGAAAAATGTTTAAGTGTGCACTGGTAGTAGTGTTCAGTGGTATTAGTATTAAGGACCATATTAAAAACCAATTTTTATTACAAGATTGTTATGTTCATCTTTGGCTTTTAAACCAGAATGAATATTATCTAAAAATATAAAATAATATAGGTGAGATGAATAGTTAATTAATTTGAATGGAGAGATTATGCCATTGAAGAATGGTTTACAAGTGGAAAGAGGCCATGGAAACATGTAGAGGGAAAAGTAGTTTAGATTAATTATTTTATTTCAAGGAAGAATTTGGAATCAGGTCATAACTGGGAGTTTTATTTCGCTGGTGATTATAAAAGTTAGTAATTGTAGTTCTAGATATACCAAGAATATCTAAAAACTAAAGAGAATTGATTTGCCAATTTTAGCAATGGACCAACAATTTTAGAAGTTACATTTAAAAATATCAGTAATCAGGCCAGGGATTTAGCTCATTGGTTCCACTGCCTGCCTTGTGAGCACAAGGTCCTGAGTCCGATGTCAGGTATCAAAAGCCAAAACAAATAGAAAGTCAGCAATGATGAAAGGAAGGAGGGGGGAGAAAGA
>NW_022900915.1:24484361-24486883 GCF_012274545.1 Fukomys damarensis
GGAGAAAGAGGAGGAGGGGGGGGAGGAGGAGGAGGAGGAGGAGGAGGAAGGAACGGTAGAGAGAAAGAGGTAAATAAAGGGAGAAAGAAAATAATGGAGAGGAAAAAAGAAAGACAAGGACGAAGGAAGAGAAGGAGAGAGGGAGGGAGAGGAACACAGAGTGAGAGCAAGAGCACAAGAGCAAGAGGGACCGGGAAACAGAGAGCGTGAGACAGAGAGAACAGAGAAGAAGAGACGTAAGGAAGGACGGCTATCTAAACAGTGGGTGGAAGAAAGAAACCAGAATCAAACTACATACAATAGTAATTCATTTTCAATACTAGCATCAAGAACTCTCACATCTAATCTATGTCGACATAACCTGAACAAAACAGTTGATGTTTTGATAGCTTCTATTCTGTAAATCTATAAATAAGAATGAAAATGCTGTACTATTTAAACTCAGTGATAAAATATATCAAGAGAAAAATAAACACCACAAAACATTCTACAAAATTGTAAACTGTTCTATTCCAAGAAAATAAGTCATATGCCCATAAATTTTCTTTTGAATCAAAGAAAAACTACACATAGCACGATGCTAATTATCTTTATCTGGGAATTTCATCAAAAGATTGGCATTTTGGCTTTGTAGTTAAAATGATTCGTGCATATCTGCATCTTTTGGCTAGGTTTATTTCAATTTGCCTCTAATTATCACTTAAACAAGGACTGTCATCTATTGTACTGGTTTTCAACTCTTAGAAGCGGAAAAAAATGTTTTAAGAAATGCTTAATGGTTTAATCACAGTTCTATTAACAACAACAAAAAAAGAGCACGGAGAGAAAAGTTTTGAGAACAAGCATCCAAGTCATCCCTGGACTCACTGTTTTCCCCGTAGGTACTCTGGTGGCCTGTACCTCACTTGTATTAACGAGAGCCGGTTCAACAAGCTTCTCTCAGCACACCACTCTGAGTGCTTGCATCCTCTCCTATTATCATATTAAAATTCCTTTTTTAAACTATTCACATCTGTCAAATAGCCTTTACTATGTAGTATTCCATAGGGATTTTTAATTTTATTGGGTAGTTATGCATGATAGGAATAATGATCTTATGAGCTGTAATTCAAAATTACTACAAAGGAACCATATTCAATGCCGTGTTTTCAATATTTAGAACATATTGTAATTTTGTTAATTCACTATTACATGAATTTGTATATGTATATATACACATATGCATATATGTATACATAGGATGTTTATATATATTTGGAAGTTAAGTCAGTGTTGTTGAAAGAATAACTGTGGAAGGTTTGTGATAATCTAGGTAACTATGAAGTATCACTGACAAAACTGACATATAAAGAAAAAATGAAGATAAATTCACACTGAAAAAAACTAAAGAAATATACTTATTTTGTACTTCAAACAAGTAATGTCCTGAAAGAAAGGAGACACTTTAATGGTCACTCATACACATTATCTTATCTGAAGTATAAGAAATAGAAAATGCTAATTCCATGATTTTATAATCTATTGATCACTACTGTAAAAAAGAAATGGATGAGCTTAGCGTATGAATTGAGAATGTGCCTGAGTCATAGGGAGATGTAACTAAAACCAATTTTTAAATTTTACAAAACTCGATAAAATGCCAAAAGATATACTGTACCACTTTTTGCATGAAGCTTTAAGACTGGATGTGAACTAACCAAAGCAATGATAGGCTCAGAAAAGAAGCCCTCTTCCTTGGAAGATATAACTCAAATATACACCCATACACTCTATTCCATCATAAATATTTCATTCTGTCTGAATATTAAAAATTCCCAGACTTTTTAAATCACCATGCATCACCCATGGTTGACTTGATAAAATGGCTCTTGGCTCAGAGACGGGTGATTCTTTATAGTACCCAGGTGATTCTAACCTACACACGTGTTAGGAGTCACGGTGTTAGATGGACGAATCATAATACTATTAATTTGATCCATTTGGGGCAGCCTCTGAACTATTTATTTGTATTATGTCACTTAATCCCCTTAGCAACTCTGTACTGCAGGCAGTACTCCCCTCATTTTGGTGATAGGAAAAGCAATATTACATACTGTAAATAACTTGATCAAAAGAGTACATCTCAGAAATATTGAAGTTGTAACTCTAACGTTTTATCAATTCAAAACCTGTGCTTTTCAGCATTTTCCTAGCTAGTTGCTACATCTAGTTCACAACATTCAAAGCACCCTTAGCTTTTCCTCTCTGTCTTGGCCCAAATGTGCCATATATGTGACTTGATGAGTGAGTGATGTTTTCAATATTACTTCAAATTTGGCAAAATATGAAAATCTAGAAGTGAATGTGATAATCATTTGCCTATGCCAGAATTGAAACAATAGAAGTAAGTTACATTGAAGTGCATAAAACATTTGAATTTAATCTTTAAATTATTAAAGACACTGGCTGGGGATTTAGCTCAGTGGTTCCAGAGCCTGCCTCACAAGTGCAAGGGTCCAAGTTCAATCCCTGGTACATATATA
>NW_022900915.1:24486894-24488107 GCF_012274545.1 Fukomys damarensis
TATAATATATATATTAAAGACATAAATATTTGAAATTTTCTATTAAATATTACAATATAGCTTTCTCTTTCAAAGATTCTAGCTGGGGATTTAGCTCAGTGGTTCTGCCACCTGCCTCACAAGCACAATGTCCCAAGTTCGATCCTGGTACAAAAAAAAAAATTAAAGCTGTATGATGCAAACAGTCTAAGTTATCAGTTATAAATGTGTGTGTGTTTTAAACATTTATGATTGCCCCTTCAAATGCCTGTCATGTTTTTACGGGAGATGGTCTTATCAAGGTGCAGATTTGAGTTTACTCAGAGACAGAGATTCAACATTTGCAGTATGTTTTGAGGTATGCTGATATTCCTGTTCTTTAGATCAGAAGTTGAGTATCAATTTTATACTACCTCCTGTACTTATTTATAAATATTACTTTGTTAATTTTCCTTCTTTTACTAGTATATCCTTATATAGTCTCACATAAACACTTTCACTAGTACTTTATTGAGAAAGACAAAAATATACATTGTGTGTTATAGGACCAGGGATGTAGCTCAGCAGTGCAGTGCCTGCCTGCCAAGCACAAGGTCCTGAGTTTAATCCCTGGTACCAGAAAACTTCAACAACAATAAAAACAAAAAATTGTGCTTTATGTCTGCCTTATTTCTCCAGAAGTGATTTTTCTTTCCAAACTGTCAGATGATTCATAAGAAAGGATAAAAATCCATTATGACAGCGGCCAGCGTGGTTCCAAATGTTGAAGACATTTGATCTAGGATATCCATTATTTTCACCAAGAAGTGACAAAGGACAAGAAGAAAAGGTAGAGGGAACACACACACACACACACACACACACACACACACACACACACCACCATGTATGTGCACATATCTATATATGTGAGATTATATTCATGTCATTTACTATAAAATGGCAATATGACCCATTTGAAGATCAGTATTTCAAAACACTTAATGCATACTTCCCTTCCAATAGGCCTTAATACTCCTGCTACAATGTTACAACCACTATTCTTGTCACAGTTGTCTCAAAAAGTCTTCCACATTACACAGGTTGATCCCACTGCAATAGTTTTAATATTGCCCAGTATTCTAGAGTTGAAATTATTACATTCTAAACAAATGAAGAATAAAAAGAAATGAAAAGACATTAAGTTCAAAGAGCTGATTGATGAATATTTTATTCCAAATATATATGTGTGTAT
>NW_022900915.1:24488186-24507923 GCF_012274545.1 Fukomys damarensis
ATAATTATCCTAGGTTATTACCAATTTTTATTTTAGTTTCACTTTTTTGTCTTATTTCACTATATCCATTCAGTGTGTGTATTGAGTTACTAATGTAGTTCAAATATTACTTAGGGTATTTGTAAAGTATTCTGAATGCTTTAAGTTTTTAATCAATAAAAGTATGATATAATGCTATTTATTTTTAACTTTTATGAATTAGCACTCATTCTGTTAATTTTGTAGTGCTATTTAAGTATTTAAGTTATCCATTCTTATTTTCACTTTTTATTCCTACTTGTGCATTCATTGTATATTGTCTTGCTTTCTAAAGCAAAAGAAACTTCCTAGGATGATCCTGTTACACCAAACAATTATATGATTAATATTTTTACCAAAATTTCTCACAAAAGGAAGAACTTCCTTCTTTTTAATCTCAGTTCATCTACTTAATTGATTTTCCAAATTTTTGATTGGTTCAAATAATAAAATTTTGTTGTAATTTAATTCTATATTGATTTTCTGCTCTCTACTTCATTTATCTCTACTCTGAACTTTCTTAATCCTAGTTCACAAAAAAACATTTAAATTTATAAAAAATATTAAAAATTTATACTCAACAAATGAATACATATTCTTCTCAGCAGCACATACTTTCTCCAAAATAGACCATATACTAACATAGAACATACTTAAGTAAGTCCAAAGGAATTGAAATTATTTCATGCATATTATCAGATCATAATGCAATGAAATTGGAAATAATTGGTAAAAGAAACCACAGAGACTGTATAAATACAAATTTAAAAATACCCTCTTGAACAACCACTGAGTTAACAGGCAAAATTAAAGAAGAAATTAGACAGCTTCTACAATTGAATGATAATGTCAATATTACATACTGGAGCCTGTGGGGAGCAATGAGGGCAATACTATGAGGGAAGTTTATAGCGATGAAGTCTCACATCAGAACAAAATGAGTAAGTGCAAATAAATGACCTAGCTTTGAGCCTAAAACTTGTACAGAAGAACAAGTTAAAGCTAAAGCTCATATGAGGAAGAAAATTATAAAGCTCAGGAAAGAAATTAGTGCAATTGAGACAAAGAAAACAATAAAAAGAACAAATGATCTGAGAAGTTGGCTCTTCTAAGATTAAATAAAATAGAGAAACACTTGACCAACTCTGTCAATAAAAGGAAAGACCCAAATCTATGCCATTAGTAATGAAAGAAGAGAAATCATAACAGACCCTGTAGAAATGCACAAGATCATCAGTGTCTTTTTAAAAAGCTTGTAAGATGGAAAATTCAAAAAAAATTTGATAGATTCCTAGGTACAGATTCATTACTATACCTCAATCATGAAGATATAAAACTTCTAAACAATCCATATCTCAATGAAATTTAGGAAGAAATGAAAAACATACCAACAAATAAAAGCCCAGGTCCTGATTTTACAAGAATATTAGAGAAAATCTCATGCCACTACACCTTAAACTCTTTAATGAAATTGAAAAGGAATCAATATCCCCAAAATAATTTCTAGAAGGAAGCTTTACCCTGATATGAAAACCAGAGAAGAACTCATCCAAAAAGGTGAGCTAGAGACCCATCTCTTCAATGAATATAGATGAAAAACTCCTTAGTAAGATACTGGCAAACAGAATCCAGCAAATCACTAAAATACCTTGTACACCATAACCCAGTAAGATTCGTCTAAAGGATAAAGGGATGGTTTGCAACTCTAACTTGAGCATGATATATTATGGTTGTTTTTTCTCTCTATCCACCTATGTATAACTAAATTTGATTTATTAGTAAAAATAATGAGTTTATCACATCTTTATTCCTGTTTTTTTGCTTTTAATATCTTTAAGATTTCATTATCTAGTTATGCTAACTTCAACTTATATTGAGACTCATATTTTCTGTAAAAAACTTATGCAAAACATTCTGAAAACGTTTCTTCCTTAAATATTTGGGTGAATTTAATGATAAAGCATCTATCTGAGCATAGCTATATTTGAGAATATGGTTGGCTTTTTTTGTTGTTGATTTTTTTTGCCATCTGGGTAGCAGATCAATTGAGGCTTTCTTTTGGAAAAGACAATTGAATCATTTTTTGGTGGAGGGTTGTAGAAGAAAGGATATTCTAACCAAGGCTAGGCCTTGAAAAGCCCCAGTGGGATAAGCTAAGCCCTCATAAGTAATCACTCATGATCTTTGTATGAATACTCATGTTCTATATTTGAGATTGCAGCCATCTGTTCCTCTCTAGCAGCTTGTGGTAGCTGGCTATCCTGATGTGCAAAGACAGCTGGGTGCTATGAGTTCATGGTATTCTTGTAGCTGTTGAGTCAGTCTCTGTTTGACCCTCTTGTGGGGCAGTTTCTACTCTAGCCAGCCTGCCTCTGGTGTCCCCCATGGCCAGCTCCCCATGCTGTTCCCATTTTCATTGGAGCCTCTAGTGATATCCTCTGGCTTCAGTGGGCCTCTGACTCCACTTGGAGGTGTACGATGTTGCAGTTCATATGGAACACCTGGCCTTTCTGCAGTGTAGGCCATGTCTGATCTTCTAGCCAGCTGGTTAGCATATTTCCTCAGTAGGCTTGGCTGTGGATGGTGATCTCCTAATGGGTATGGACATCTACAGTGAAACTTTCTGTGTGAGGGGAGCAGTTCCTATCCATGGACAAGTATGGAGTTCCTTGCAAGGTCCAATAGGTCAATGTCTGTGCAAGTCTACTTGAGAGGTAGAAGAGGAGTTGAGATGTCTTGAAGGCAGAACATTTTGCCAGTTTGAGCAGAGATAGACCTTATGGAGAAAACAAGGAAGCTCCTGAAGGTACAATCATAAAAAAGGTAATTATTCAAGCAAACTGTCACCATATATTGCTGCCTGCCTTGCTACCTAATACAAACATCTGCACTCAGCAAAACTCTATGCTTTTGTTGCTCCTCAATAAATTTGAGAGTTTGAGTCAGTTAAGGATTCATTTCATTCTGGTGAAGTCCCCTAGACACCCAGCAAAGAAATCCTGTCTCTCATGTCATCATCTGTCTCCTATTATGGTTTGCTAGCCCAAACCTGGCAGGCAGCTTGAAGTACGTGTCTGAGATCTGGGACTGACATTCATAGCCTCCTGTTCATACAACTGCCTGAGGATGTTGATGTCATCAGTCAGCCCTTCTAAGATCCCAGCTCTGCTTTGCTCCTGCTAGCCTCAGCCACATCCTTCTTGACAAGCATAAATTCACTGTCCATCTCTAGATGATTACTGATCTCATTCTTGAATTTATTCACCAGCTCCTGCAGGTTGACACTCTAGCTTCATCTCCTCTGGCCCAGTGAATTCTGTCACCAGAGAGGCTCATTGACATAGCTCTGCAATGATTGTCCATGTTTCTCTGTCTTCTGCATTGTGGGTGGCTCCACTTGATTTTTCATTAACTTGTTCTGAAAGTTCCAAGAACTGCACTTTGTCAATAATGGAAGTGAACTTGTCATTGATAGTGTTGACCTGATCCTTCTCCTGAGTTCATTGTGCCTAGATGCTGAGGTTCACCTTCTGCTTCAAGATGTGACTCAGCAGGCTCTGATTCATGTAATGTCTGTGATGGCATTGCAAGTCCTGTGGTAGCCACTATCTGGACTTGTGATGGTGTTCAGGGTCTGCTGGAACCAGCTATGCTGCCTACCTCTGAGAAGATAATATAGGCACTAGTGCACTCTTGCATAAGTGGCTGCTGAAGGCCCAGGGGGAAGGAAGTGGTCATCTTCTAGGGCTTCTTGGTCACACTGATGGATGTCCTTGAGGCTGGAGTGAAGGCAGGCTGGCTGAAAAAGTTGCCCATCAGATACATCTAAGTTGTGGAGAATATCTCTAATGTCATAGTTTATTCTCTTAATTAACATAAACTGTGTTGCTTCATTTTTGTATTAGACTTGATCATCTTTTACCTTAAGCAGTTTTTTTACATTTTACTCTTGTAGAGAACACTGTGAAGCACTTGGTATCACTGAAAGCTGCTCAGACTAGAGGACAGCAATCTAACCAAGATGAGTTGACTGCATGATTTTAAAAGTAGAGACAGAGCGTGTGTAGCTCATTGGTTGAACATAGGCCAGGCATGCAGGAGCATCTGAGTTTATCCCTCACACAGCTATCAGACAAAGAGCTGCAGAGTGATATAGAGAGTTAATTTATAATGAATGACAAATTGACTGCTACCATAAACCAATAGATAAAGTCAAATTTTAATGAATAAGATTTTGAACAAAATTATGTATTGATGACACATAAAGAAGAAAAGAGAAAAAAAAAGAAAAAAGAGGAAGAATAGGATGAGCAAATAAAAAAGAGGAGTGAGAAGAGGGGGATTAAAAGGAGAATAAGAAGAAGGAGGAAAGGAGAAAGAAGAAGAAGCAAAAGAGGCACAATTCCATAATGGTGACTAAATAAAAATTTAAAAATGAGTCAATTTTGGTGATGATGATTATTTGAGCTAATTTATTTACATAATAATGTTCAGAGGGTAGTTAAGAAACAGCAACATCATAAGGTGTGAATTAGTCAGCTTTCCTTTTGTTGAAACAAATTGCCTGACATATACAATTTATGGAAGAATCGGTTTGTTTGGCTCATGGTTTCAGAGGTTTCAGTCCATAGGTAGCTGTCACAAAAGCAGGGACATCATGGCAAAAGGGCATGGAAAAACAAAACTGTCACTTATTGGTGGCTGGCAAGCAGAGCACAAAGAATTCCAGCAAGAGCATTACCTTCCAAAAGCGTGACCCACTTTCAACTAGGTCTCAGTTTCTAATAGCACATTCAGCTATGAATATCAATGGATTAAGCCACTGATGACTCTAGTATCCCCATGATTCGATAAAATTTCCAAAAGTATTTTGATCTAGTCAAATTGATTCCAGGCAAACCTTTAGAGGTATCTGTCCAAAAGAGTTAAAGACTTCATATTACGGTCACACATGCATGTATCAAGCACAGATCCTAACAGTTAGTGGGAAGCAGCCTGTATTTCCATCAACAGATGAATGGATATTTAAGCACAATGGAGCCTTATTCTGCCATAAAAAAGCCAAGTGAGTCATCTGTAGAGAAATGTACCTTGAGACCATACTGATGGGTTAAATAAATCATATACACAAGCTTAAATATTGCATATTTTCTTTTATATGAGAGACACAAAATATAAATAATGAGCAAAATAAAAGATAGATAATAAGAAAGAGAGAAATAAATATTTGGCCAAAGCGGAAGTGACTAAGACGTAGGATTAAGATGTGTTACATACAAGTGCCAAAGCCCATTATTAATTAATCATTATGGACAGCAAATAAAAATACAAATTCAATGAAAAAGAAAATAATTAACTGGCATAATGCATTGCTGCACTAAATACATAGGATAAAACCTGAAAGTTACCAGTATATTAGGAATGAGGAACATACCTTTCACACGATTGTGAGGAATGATTAAAGGTGAATCACTTATTATACAATATTTGTTGAATATCTATATTTGTCAAGTATTTTGACATGCATTACAATACATGAGAACACAAAACAGAATCTAATTCACTTCCAAAACCTGACATCTGTGTAATGAGAACTAAATAATAAGTAAGTGTAAGCTGGTAAGCGATACAGAAAACAAAACAGAGCCATGGTTAGTAGGAATAATTGGGGTAGAGCTTTGTTGTATTAAACAAGTGAGTTTGAGTAGAATTTATTGAAAAATGATGTTTAAGTCACTTGGGTTGGCAGAGATGAAGAGGGTGACCAAGTTGCTATCTGGTAAAAAACATTTAAATTGTAACAAAGTCCTGCAGACCAGCATGCATAAAGCTTTTGAGCTATACTGATAAGCTGTGTGTCGCTGCTGTTATGAGAAGAAAACTGATTAAGGGATAGGATCAAAGAGTTGAGCAAGATCATTGGACACCTCTGTAAGTACTTAGGATTTTACTCAGAATTTAAATACAGTTAGAATGATGCTTGGATTTTTGGTTGATAAGTGATAGAGACTGAACATTTTCATTAGGACTATTTTGGCCGCTATATTGAGCATTGGTGTAGGAAGGTGGTAGACGTAGAAGTAGGACCAGTCAAGCCTATTTCAGTCACCTAAGTAAGATTCAGTAAATCACCATGATTCTCTTTTAGGATTGGCAGTAGGGTTAGGCTAAGAGTATCTGAATGTGAGGATAATGGCCATCCCAGAAAGGGAGGGGCCCCATGAGGACTGCAGAACTGGGGTACTGAAAAACTACATTCTTAGCTGACAGGAAAAATCTAATTGTGGTCTTTCGGGAAAGATCAGGAATCCAGTTTTTCACTTATAAAAAATTCAGTATCTATTTAACATAAAAGGCAAATGCTAAAAAGACATTTAAATGAGACTGAAGTTTGGAAGTCTTTGGTGCAAAAAATGGAATAGACTGAGGTCTATAGATGATACTTAAAAGAGTAAGATTAGATGAGATAACCTAAGAGTAACCATGAGTAAAAAAAAGAAAAGAAGTACTAATAAAAAGGAGGCGCTGACACAATGTCCAGAGACAGACATCACTAAGAAATTCAGAATGAGAAGAGCAAACAGCATAAATAAATAAATAAATCAACGAAAAACTAAGAATTAATATCCAACAAGGAAGCCTCTAACATCTGATTCTTTTCATTCTCCAAATATTTCCAGCACGATTGCATTAGTGTTTTTGAACTTTATTGTCTGCAAGGGACAGGAAGACTTCAGTCCTACTCCTAACCATGCTGCTTTTTTGTTTTGTTGTTTTGTTTTGTTTTGTTTTTAACAGCTGAGTTGGAGGTAAAGAGAATAAGAATAATCAGGGGCATGTGTATTACAATGAGTAATATACTTTTGATTTTGATTTCAAGCACTGTGGCAGTAGTATCTCTATCATTTACTATACTTCCATTGTTTTCTGTTCATTTCAAACTTGACATTCATCGGACAAGGACGACTTCATCACGAACACTAGTTTAGCTTTGGGTACACTTGAATTTGATAATTACAGCCACATTAGTTTGCAATGGTATTTATACTCCTTTGTTTACGTGGATATGGGGTAGAGAATGGTACTTCTTTTTAAGCTCATAGGAGCTGAAGCTCGCTTACTAAGGTAAGATCTCTAAAGTTCTTACCTAGTTTCAACAGAAGGATGAAATGAGTTTGCATGGTGGCCAGGATGGCCACAAAAATTTGCCTGCATATTTTTGGATTATTTTCTCATTCCCTATAGGATTGCTTTCATCAGTGGTATAAACGTAATCAAGGGAAATAGCACCCAATTAATAAACACTAATTCACATATGGTCTCTTATGGAAAATAGTCTGTTACAGAGAAATCTTGCTCAGAGTCAAATCCACTTCAAAAACCTCTAGACCCTTTCCTTGTTATCTTCAAATGGATCAGAGTTTGTCATAACAGCATACAGAGGCAGAGGGAATGGAGGAGGCGGAGTCGGAAGACAGCACAGCTGTTGCCATTCGTCCATAATAAGTAATGGGTTCTCTGTCCTCTTATTTCTTGTATGAATCAGCTAGCATTTAAAGAAAACTGCCTGCTTCATCTTAAAGGGATCATAAATTTTCTACACTCAAGGAACATTGTACATATTCAAAACAGCTAAGGTATCATGAGGCAGATAAACATCCCTATAACTATAGTTTGAAAAGAGAAAATCATCAGAAAAGCATCAGATGCTGCTATTTTAACTTTATTAACAGTTGATAGGCTGGGGATTTAGCTCAGCAGTTCGGTGGCCTGCCTTGCAAGCACAAGGACCCGAGTTCAATCCCTGGTACCAAAAAAACAAACAAACAAACAAACAAAAAACAATTGATGAACATAGGTGGATCAGATGTTGAGCATCACATAACTCACCTTCCAGGCAGATAAATAGGATCAACCATGTCAGTGTCAATGAAGCTTTATTTGAAGAAGTTATTTCTGGTGATTTTACCTGCAACTATCTTCCTGATTTTGGCAGATGAATAGACAATATTTTGGAGAACATTTGTTGTTTGGTTATACATATAATTGAGTCAACATGTTCTCAACTAATTTCATGGAGTTTCCTTAAATCCAATTAGAAAACTGTGAGATTTTCTTCCTGCCTTTTCCAAAAAGTCTTGTCACTGTACTATCCAATCCTCTTCACCAACACTTCAAAGAAAGATGAATTTTCAAAGTTTCTGCTCAATTTATAAGGTAACCCGTTCTTCTGCCATGATTTCATGCATGTCAAAAGAAAACTCAGAATTTATGTATTGGGAAAACATGGACTTGTTACTCCTAACTATAGTAGTAAACAGGAAACAGTATTTTGCTAAGATTCTGAACCCCAATTCCCATAGGTATTGTGAAAAATCACACGCAATGAGGTGTTATAAGAGAGGAATCTCTAGGTCAGGAAATGTGAAATTAGCATAATGAGTTGTAATCATTACTCCATTTGCTCCACACCAAAACACTATTTCTATCTTCCAATGTTGATTGCCCATACATTCTTGAAGGATAGTCAGCAAAAAAGTCAGCGTTTCTGCTTTCAGGATATTCAAAAACACAAGAGACCTTTGAAAATTTGTTACCCTACCTAGACATACATCGGTGAAAAATAAATAAGCAAAAAAAAAAAAAAATCCCACACACATGAAGATACAGGTGTTGTCAACTTAGAAACAATAATTAATATTTAAGACATATTTTATCTATATATTTATCTAAAGCCTAAAAATGGAGAAATTGAAAGGGCAATTATGGCAAAATATAGCTCAAGAAAATTTAACTGAAGAAATCTCAAGTTTTAAATTAAATTTATTCATAAGATGTATTAAGACTGAATGCTTTATTTTTGAGATGCAGGGATAGTTCAACATAAAATATCCATTATTATGATATTCTGTATTAATATAATAAAGATTAAGAAATCACATGGCACTTTCAGCAGATGCATAGATTATATTTGATGGAACTCAACACCCTTTCATAAAAGAAAGTTTGAAAAACCTCAATGCACAAGGGAAAGAATAAAAGTATCTTAGCCTAATGAAAAGCTTATAGTATCACACTCAGTGTTAAAAAAACTTAAAGATTTTCCTCTAAAATTAGAACAATGTAAGTATGCTTACTTTTGTCACTTTTACTCAAATGAATAAATTATAAAAGCAATACTAACAATCTCAGAAAACAAAACAACAAGTAATCAATTAAAACCATAGGCAAAAACTTGAACAGACTATCTCCAAAGAGGGCATGGTTGTTAGTTAGAGTTTGCTAGAGGGACAGAATAAATTAAATTTATGCAAAATTATGCAAAGGGTGCTCCATAATAGATAGCCTTACGGGACCAGATGTGTGAGAAACCATGTGCTACCTTGCACCAGAGATCTTCAGAATCCAATTCTGAGAATTTTGATAGTTCTGTTCAACCTGAGAAGATCAAAGCAGCAGAAGAAGAGGAATCAAGGACCTAACACCATCCCGGGTTCAGAAGCTCACTGACTCTACCAACTCTGTTAAGACATAGGAAAATCTGTGCTTTCTATCTTAGTTGAAAAGAAAGGAGGGAAAAACGAAAAAAAACTAAAGAAAAAAATGTATATATATATATATATTGCATATTTGCAAAATTTATTTTAAGCTAAGCATTATTTTTAAAATGAGTAAAAATTCTTTACAAATATTAAATGTTTATAAAGTAAAAAAGTAAGCTAAATGTAATGGCTAAATTTAACTGTCAACTTGATCGATTGATTAATCCAGGGGATTCAAAAAAGCGCCCCTGTTGGATTGTCTGTGTGGGTCATAGAGATAAGATGTTGTGGTCTCTATATGACCCTTTACCCTTTCCACTCAGATGCTGTTTCCTCCTGTTTCCCATCCACTGAGAAGTGATCGGCCCCTATGGAGTGACCGGCTTTGCTCCACCACACCATTTTTCCTTCATATTTCTGCCTTGGAACTGGATAGATATGGACTGAATTCCCCAAAGCAGTGAGACAAATTAAAACTCCTCTTCTTTAAATTGTATGTGTCAGACATTTCCTTCCAGCAATGGAAAAGTCGACTTGTGCACAAAAGTGAATTTATGAATGAAGAAAGAAAAAAAAAGTTTATATAAAACTAGTGTCTAAGTCTGTATTGTTTATAAAATCTACAGCAGTATATAAGAAAGTCCTATGCCTTCAAATTCACTCTACCTTCACTGACTCAAAGAACTTCCCTGGGCTTTGTATTCATTTTATGTAACTATTCAAAGTAATTTTTCTTCTAACACTATCTCTATAATAGCCAATGATATCTAATATTATAGATAATTATATGAGCTATAATATTATCTAGTAAAATATTTTCCAGCAATATCTCTAAGGTTGACAAAGGCAGTCAGCACACTTCTGGGCCTACTGTGCTGTCCTCGTACTACTTTATTGTTAGCTTTTTAAGAGTTGTTTATTTTCTTTCCCTTTCAGGTCAGAACTGGTAAACTCATCTTTACTAAGTGAGAAAGGCTAGTATATTTTTACTTATGACATAATTTGGTCCAAAACTGATCATGTGAGGCATTGGTCTGTAATACATATTATAGATTTTTTTACCTTCTTCACCTAAAATCTAGTTAGTATCTTCTTTTTTAGTTCACTTCAATATAAAATAAAAATACCCAAACAAAGAAAAATAGTAAAAGATAATCTGGATTGAATTTCATAATAAAATGTATTTTTTCCCTCATTGAATTTATTGGTACATTTTAGGTGTACAGTACAGTTATATTCACTATTGGGATCTTTACATGACATCTTTACATGACTGATTTTGGTTCTCATTTTTTTCCCCTTGTCCCTGCCCTCCCTTCACCCCCTTCTCCCCTCCCCCTTTACAAACACTTCATTTCCATTTTTCCATTCTCTCATGTTTTTCTTTTCCCTTATTAGCTTTCCCCTACCCTTCTCACTTTCCCTACACCTTTAGCCCTTTCTTCCTATTTCACATTGTCCATTATATCATTAGGATCTTATGTACTGTTATAGTTTATTCACACTAGAAAAACTATTGGGTATTTACATATGTGTGACTTATTTATTTCACTTGGAAACAGCCCATTTGCCCATCAGTTGGAAACTGGATAAAGAAGATGTGGTTTTTCTATAAAATGGAATATTACTCAGCCATAAAGAATGAGAAATTAGATTCATTCATAGTAAAATGGATACATATTAAGAATAAAATATATTGTAAAGTTAGAGAGATTTTTTAACAGTAAATAATTCTGTCATCAATGATTTACATAATTTATTTCAAATTGTAGCATTGTAACATTATCATTGCTCATAATGAATTGCTCCTGAACTCATGCTATAAGACATATTTGAAACAAATGACTAGGTTTTTTTATCATATTTGCTATGGAGTATCATAGGCCCTAGAGAAAATCTTGGTAAAATGTGCTACATTATTAAAAAGTACTATCTCACTATTTAATAAGAAGATAATTTCTAGATATAAGTAGAAAGACTAGAATTCATCATTCTGAGTCAGACTTTTAAATTCTAACTTAGACAGCTAAGGCACCCTTCCCAGCTCAGACCCCTTCCATCTTGCCTTTGTCAGATTTTGTACGTCAATTATTTCTGATTTTATGCTTTTCAATAAAAAATTCTTTAATTGGGGGGCCAGATTTCAGAGAGTTTCTCAGAGGACTAATGGGATAATAATACTTTCTCTTTAAATGAGTTCTTAAGGAAGTTATCATTTAAATCAGTGTTCCCTAAAGTGTATCCCCTCTGAAATAGGATTTGCCCTTATTTCCATTCATTGTTGTTTTTTGAAAATGAAATTTGCTAGTTTATTTTGAAGTACAAAATGTTTGAGAGACACCTCCCTATACTACAGGAGTGGGTAATACTAATGTTATAGGTATCTATGCTAAGGCATAGAGAAAGTACACTGAGGCAAGCAGAAGTGTTTCCTTCAAAACGTGATATCTATCAACTAGTTCATAGGGCATTTCAGTAAGCAGTTGAGCCCTGAACATTTTGAATGCTCATTATACTAACTCTTCACATATTACACAATTGCTATAGTTTTTACATCTTAAAATATACATAACATACTATGTTAATCTAAAGCCACATATGTACTGGACCAGCTACCTTTACTGTGTGATACCGAGTGACTTAGATCCTCTGCAAACCATGGATTCAAACACCACTTCGAACTGCTGGGTTTGAAGATCATGCATGTCCCATCATTTCCTAGTTGATATCTCTTTCCCATTTGTGCACTTCATACTATATGTCCTCTTTGCCATGTCAATGCTATGAATAATGTCCTCAGCATAGCCGTAAGCTAGTTTATCTTTGAGTAGCGTTCCCATTCCTTGATCCTTGGTTCAAAGAGCCTTTCTCAGAGGAAAATATTTCCCATAAACCCTGTGAGGACGTGTATCATCCTGTTATGTCCATAACTCCTGGTCGAGGAAATGACCTACTCCACTATTCTACTTCAGACACTTTCTTCAGGGTATTTGGATGATCCTGTTGTGCTGCTTTTCTTCAGAAATTATGGAATATTGGCCATAAAACTGGATAATTTAGACCCTTGTTTATGCAAACTAGTTATTTTATATGACAATTTTTTGGTGAGATATAAAAAATGTTAGCCAGATGTTGCTTTGTTTGAAATCCTTTGTTAAGAGAGGTATATCAGTAGTAGGATACCCAGGGAAATAGCGCTACATCTCTTATTTTATGTCTTCAGAAAAATAAGTTTATGTGAAGCCATTGCTCTGGACTGCAGTTTATTATTTGGTGTAGGCACTGTTCTGGACTGCAAAGAATGTGAGTGGCTGAGTGTTTATGTAAGAGAAAATACATTCAGTTATCAATTTATTTGTCTTATGCAGCATAAATGCCAACATATTACATAAAAATATGTTCAACTTCATCAGTGATTTCAGGGCAACCATTCTCTTTCTCTGGTTGTTGTAGTTTTCATTTTTCTAATACACAAATTTAACTTCCAGAGTTATTTGTGAATTAGCAGGTTTTGTAATAATAACACATGACAAATATAATTTTACAATATTTCATAATTCATGTCACCGTATGTTTGCACACAGAGGTCCATACATAAAAGCACTAAAAAGGACAATTATTTTAATTAGCAATGCATGCTCATTCAGTGCTGAGTTTAAAAATTATTGTTTATGTAAACAAAAAAGTGTTTTATACAGCGTGAGAACAAAGAATAACAATAGTTTACTTATAAACTTTGAACTGAAATTTTAATATGAATTAATCACTTGCAATTATTTTTCCTAGTTTTTTGATTTTTACCAGATATTGTATCCTTTGAGACTATAATTTTTTTCAAAACAAGAAAAAATTTTTACTTTTACCTTAATATCAATTTATATGTATTCAGGTTATATCCAAATTATGAGTGAGTTGAATATAATTAAAGTTTTGAATTATATACATTATCACCCTCACACTATAAAATGATTTTATATGATGGTGATTGAAAAACATAGTTTTACAGAGAAAGTACCTATACATCTATGAATAATGATGTTTATTTTCCACTGCAAAATTCCCAGCTCATAAGTGAAACACATACAGTGACAAATTCTGTTGTCTTGGATATTTTGATTATTTTTATATAAATAATGCAATTTTGCATTTAAAATATATTACAGTTACATGTTATAGTGCCTATATTTTACTAAATATCTATGCTGAATGATAACTTTTGTATATACAGATTCATAAATGACTCACTTATGCTTTCTTTGAACAATTTATATTTTAGAAGTGAGCTTACTCTTTTCCCCAAACATGTCCAAGAAGAAAAACAGAGACCAAAGTGAAGTTTTTTTGTTTCAGTAACCAGTACTATACTGTGTGTATATTTGTCAGTTTGGGGAATAAATATTAAAAATTCCCGTTATTGGAAATATGAAAAATTCTAAGTAAACCAATCAATAGCCTAGTTATAAAACAAAAACTATAACGATATTTTATGAAATCACATTGACAAAGTGGAATTTTCAACAAATAGAGGTTGTAAACCTAGAATTAATATTGCATTAATTTCTCCCCATTTTTAGAATAATTTTTACAGAGTAACTTTATGGTTTTCAAGATGTCAAGAAAATATAGTTATAATGGCAAAGCGATTTCCACATTAGGGAAAAGGGACTATTTTGGAAATAAATGTTTAGTATTCTGTGAAGTTAAGTTTCCTTTTTTTTCCCCAATTCCACATTTTTACCTACTAAAATAGAATGCAGATATATATCATTCTGAGCACTTCGTATGCATCTGGACAATAAAAATGTGGGAGGGATGTTGAATATAACTTATTTATCAAGAGTATTTCATGCCACCCAGACACGATGCTATTTGCAAACAAAACGAAACAGCAAAAACTACAAAGAGACTAAATGTTTAATAAGTTTTTCATTGTCTCTGACAATGGAATTGTGTCTATTTCTGACGAGTAAATGTCATAGCCATTGTTTCCTGACGTTCACCTCTGACTCAGCTGATCTTTTCAAGAACCTTTCCTATTCTGCCTTTCATTTCTCCAGTTGACTCTTGGGGGATTTATGATATGTATGAAGCACATCACACTAACATTTGTTAAAGAAGAATTCAATAGTTCATCAAAGTTCAAATGCAAAGGTTAATATTAAATGTGAATCGAAACCGTTTCAAAAATCACAAAGCAACCTCATCCCGTGTGTTACTTTAGAACAGTATAAGTTCTGGCTCCTTATAGGTCAGAAATAATACTTTGAAAGAGTCCCCAAATAAACAGTAAGTAAATGTTTTTCTGTGAAATCATTCTTCAAGATGTAGCAAAATTTTGATTGTAGATTATGAAAATGATATGGTCAATAAATTTAGTGTCTACTGTCACTTGGCTGTAATTCAAAAATTAAAAATAAAGATATAATCAAGAAAAGACTCTAGTGAATTGCTTAATATTTTCTCACATCAAATTCATTGTTGAAAACATATATATTCTCTTGATAATGTTGGTTTGAAATTCTCATAGTCATCCATTTTTGGAATTTTTTAGAAAGAGAAGATTTTGGTTAGCACATATGCAGTTGCTTCAGCTAGAAACAGCACTCCAGTTTATTCAGTAGTACTCTTTCAGTTGTCTCTGGTGTTCTGAAAATATGATGCTAGTAATCTAAGCCTACCAACTGTATATGAAGTGGAATAAAAATATATACTGAATGTTTTAATTTTTAAAACTATATTTCATTAAACTCACATTACTTTAACCCCCTTCAAAAGACCCCCATTAATTTCAAACAAACTCCTTCATTTTTACCACTTTCCAAAGTAGTTCTGGAAATCCTCTTTAATAAATATCTTTATGAGGTTGAACACATATTCAGTGAATGCTGTTGCTCAGTGACATCCAATGAAAAGACAGGCTCATAAAACTAGCATGGTGTATCCTCATCTATCTTATTCAGGGGATCTAGCACCATGATACTGCTAGCTGTTCGCCAAAGTCAAAATGACCATGAGATGTAATTCTTTTGAACTGGCTCAAGACATAGATACAGCCATCTCAGCACAACTGATGACATGAAAGACAATTTCCATAACTGCTTCAGAAGGTTGGCATGATGATAGCTGTGGTCACAGCCAGAGGGATCTTTGGAGGGAGATGAATGGCAATGTGTCTTAACCGTGATAAATTTCAAAAATGCTGAGAGTTGTATCAGTACTTTGAAGATCTATATATTAAATAAAAATCATCCTATAGTCACCTCCACTCTGTTTTCTTTTTCTTCTGTCAGCCTAAAAGCAGAATTTTGTGCAAAGGTGGCTAAGGTCATTCATTTGACTTAATTATGTTATCCCATTGTCATTCAAAAATTATATCATAAAATAATTATATTTTGCTGGCAAATGTGAGAATATTTATTGGCTGAAAACTAGATCGATAATTTAAATATGAATGTTAATGTGTACATAATGATTATATTACATTATCACTAAACTTTCATTGTAGGTCTTCCATGATGACATCAAGTCACTTTCTTGTCTGAAAATAACATTAAAGTTATATCTTGAAAATGTCCTAACCTGTAATCTGTAATTATAAGCAGTATACTTTGTTTTATTTTAAACCTGCCTATCTCTCCTTGGAGAAAATTTCCTTTCCAAATCTAATTCCTTGTTGGATAGTTTATCATTATTTATTGTTCATCATAATACTCAACTAATTTGATTAAATCAATTTTAAGGAAATATTACAGGATTATAGGACAAAGAGTTAATTGTATCACAAGCTTAAATAATTTAATGATCCTAGTAAAAGAGAAAGATGAGAAAAGAGAATGCAGAGCTCCAAGAAAATCTCACGCGTAGCCATCTGTTAGAAACTTCCACCTCAAAGTGATAGTTATTATTATAATCTGCTGAATATATCCAGAGTGTTACAACCATTCTTTTATTCATTCATTGCACAGAAATTCAGATAAAACCAACTATTTTCAAGTATTTTCTTGAATTTTCTATGGTCATACAAATCCCGGTGTTTTGTTTGTTCATTTGTTTGTTTGTCTTAAATCTTGAGACTCCTGAGAAAAAATTTAAACCATGTTAAATTATGCTTGGGACAAACACAACAAGAATAAAAATGCAGAGTAGACTGAACTTATTTAGCATAAGACCTTAAGTAGTTGAGTTGAATAGTTGAATAGGAAAGATATTCTTAAGAAAGAAATGTGAAGCTCATATTTGAAGAATCAGTAGTTAAAAAAAGATCACTATCACAAGCACTTGTATGTATTAAAGCCTTGATATGGAAATCAAGTTGTTCAGTAAGGTACCGCAATGTAACCAGAGAAGGCAGAGACCTGTGAACAAAGGGAAAGTAATCTAATCTTACACAAAAATGAAATACAAGTGGGCTGGAGATTTAGCTCAGTGGTGCCACCACCTGCCTTGCAAGCACAAGGTCCTGAGTTGGATCCCCAGTACAAAAAAAAAAGGAGATACAAGTGACATTTTACACAGAGTCTAAAAGGCCTCACTAAGGGACCTTGATGTGAAACTATTAGAAGCTATCAAACAGAATAAAGTTCTTAAATTGTCACCTGTATGTAATTAAAAGCTTCATGTTTAGGAATGGTTTTCCGTTCCACCTGCAAGGAGCCTGAAAGTCATCTTGGATCTTAACATAGAAAAAAAGATGAATAGATGGGAGAATGGACTCCCCTTGGTTTTGTAAGAGAAATGGGGTTATGGTATGAGTGGCTGTCGTCAAGACTGGCATGAAAGGGGAATACAGGAAGTCATGGCTTACCAGAACAGAAATTTGCACATGGAAAACACCATGGGAACCAGTGTCCCAGTAGGAAAACCTGGAGTGCATTGCTGAAATTCTAAAGGTTCAGTGCATCATACAAGCCAATGTCAACATGTGTAAGTTTTATCTCTAAAACCCCACTAGGCTCTAACAGGCATGATGGGAGAAAAAGTATTTTCATAGATCCGGAATGTGAAAAAAGAATCATTTTGAAACCTTCCAGAACTCTGTCCTTCTAAAACTTCAGTTCTCATGAGTAAGTACAGAGACAGGCTGTGGGGTTACGACACAGTCTAAGTGCAGAAGTTGTTTCTTTTTCCTTCTTCTCTGTTCTATTCTTTCCCCTCCACCTCTCCTTTTCTTCTTCTTTCTTGTCCTTCCCTTCCTCCCTTTCTCTTTTTTTCTTCCCTTCTGTTTACTTTTTTTCTATTGTGTGTTCTCTTCTCATATTTATCTTTCTCCTCTTTTTTTTTCTCATCACCATTAATTTTCTTATGCTCTCTAAACATCTCATTCCACAATAGTCATCAAATGTTCCATGCATAGGGTTCATCTCTCTGACAACAGGTACCAAGATGGAACTCAGTATGCCAGTTCTATACTAGAGATCGGCATCTATGGATCAGTAGGAAGGAGCAGGACTGGATACACAAAGTAGACTGAAGTGCAAATGAATATCATACTTTTGCCAGCTCAAGGGGGATGCTGAGGAATAGAACACCAGATTATCTCACTGAAGAGACTAAACTTTTATATCTTCGCTGCAGTCAGTTGTTGAACGTCTGCTGCCGTAAGAATGTGTTATTTTGAGAGAGCATTTCATTCCCAGAAGCAATCCTTGTTGCAAGTGACAACTGTAGTCTGTCTGCTACACCCCCAAGTTGGTTAACAAACTTTCCATAAGTCTCTGTGTTTGCTACATAGAATTTTATGTTAGGAACACATTCCGGTCTCCAACCACGGTTGTTCAGCTAGCTTTCAGGAAAAAACAAACAAACAAACAAAAAACAAACAAAAAAACCCCACAAAACTTGAATATCACTAGTTTGTTGTTTTATGCATCTCGATTGTCTCATCCAAAAGTCTTCTAATATTCCAGCCAGTTTTTTTTATGTAGCACCATTCCATTTTTCAAGTCAAAATTCTAGAATAACTCATGATTTCTCCTTTTGTTTGACTAGACAAAATACAATCATCCTCAACTTATATAATTTTTACTTTTAAAATATGAATCAATAACCATATCCGCAGTGACTACTTTTCTAATTCATCATCATTGTTAATTCCCTGGTCTATGACCCTAGTTCTACTAATTTATCTTCTGGAATTCAGTGATGCAATACAGACAGAACTATTCTTCAATAAAATGAATTAAATCTCTACCTTCCACTTCTTAAACAAATGACTTCCTTCAATTTTAAAAAAACATTAGCAACTCTGAGATACAAATTCCCTTCCATCCAGTTCACCCACCTAATGTGTACATGAACGTAAATAATATTTTGTGTAATCACAGAATTAAAAAACCATAACCACAATTAATTTTAGATCATTATCATCCAAAAAATCAAAATATACACCCAAATATTTACATTTAAATTTCAGTCTGCGAGACTTCTTTCCCTCTGAACACTGTCTACTCTTCTTAGAATGATAATCTACCTTTACATAGCATCTGAGTCTAACATATCCCGGGCCCTGTTTATCCCTAAGAAGCCAGCTAAATCTGCATTCTTCTCTTACTGTCTTCTAGACTTGTTGTCCATCTTTCTAATTAAAATGCTGAAGAATACTTATCCTTATGAGTTTGTGTTTCAAGTTTTATAGGCACAGAAATAAGTGTCTTAACCCCTGAAGAATTTATTAGACATTTCAGTTCAAATGGAGCCTCATTAAAGATGTGTAAGTAAATCACAGATCCTACTTCATCCTCTTCACATCCTTCATTGCATGTTTGATATTGCAACCTGTTTTCTTATTTATTTGTTTGATTCTCATTTGTTAATCCAATCTCTTATAACATTGTTAAAGACCAGGAAATTGTCTGCTTTTTAAAATTCCTAAAAATACACAAAAGTAAAATTCAGAATGTATTTTACTTTCATCAACAATTACATTTTCTGGAATAGAAAAGATTAAGCAAAAGGAGTTCTTTTTCTTTCTCTTTTCCTTTTCTCTTATTTATTCCTTTCACTTCTTTCCTTTGCCCTACCCTTTTGACTTCTCCTTCCCCTTTGGAAAATTTTTCCTATTGCACATTATCTAATCATACATTTCTATGTAAATGGACTACTATTCAGCCATAAAAATGATAAACTTGATATATATGTGTGTGTGTGTGTGTGTGTGTGTGTGTGTGTGTGTGTGTGT
>NW_022900915.1:24508299-24523115 GCF_012274545.1 Fukomys damarensis
ATATATATGTATATGTATATATATGCATATATATATATATATATATATGTAGCTAAAATGATTTTTTTCTCATTGAGTTTATTGGTACATGTTAGGTATACAGTACAGCTACATTCATCATTGGGGTCTTGTTCCTTTACATGACAGGTCTTGGTTCTCATGGTTTCTCCTTGTCCCTGCCCTCCCTTCACCCCCTCCTCCCTTCCCTATTTACATATACTTAATTTTCATTTTCTCATGTTTTTTTTCTTTTCCCTTATTACCTTTGTCCTACCCTTCCCACATTCCCTACAGCTGTAGCCCTTTTCTTCCTATTTCACATTGTCAATTATATAATTAGGATCTTATACCATTATAGTTTTCCACACCAGAGAAACTATTCAGTATTTATACATGTGACATATTTATTTCACTTAGAAGTATGTCCTCAATGTGTATCCATTTTCCTATGGATGACTGTAATTTCTCATTCTTTATGGCTGAGTAGTATTCCATTTTATAGAAAAACCACATCTTCTTTATCCAGTTTCCAACTGATGGGCAAATAGGCTGTTTCCAAGTTTTAGCTATTACAAACTGTGCTGCTATAAACATGGATGTGCATATATCACTCTGGCATGATTCTTTTAATTCTTTTGGAAAGATACCCAGCAGAGGGATGGCTGGGTCAAATGGAACCTCTAGTCCCAGCTCTTTGACATTCTCCATATTGATTTCTACAGTGGTTGCACCAGTCTTCACTCCCACCAAGAGTGGAGAAGGTTTCCTTTCTCCCACAACCCTGCCAATATTTGTTATTGGTCTATTTCTTCATAGCAGCCATTCTTTCTGGGGTGAGGTGAAATCTCAGTGTTGTTTCATCTGCATCTCTCGAATGACCAGTGATGTGGAACATTTTTTCATATATTTACTTGTTGTTTTTACTTCTTTGTCTGAGAAATATCTGTTCATTTCAGATGCCCATTTTTGAATCTGGTCTTTATATTTGGGGGGGCTGATTGTTGTGAGTTCTTTATATATTCTAGGTAATAGTCTTTTGTCTGAGGAGCAGCTGGTAAAAATTATTTCCCACATTGTAGGTTGTCTCTTAGCTCTGTTGATGGTTTCTTTGGTGTGCAGAAGCTTTTTAATAAGATGAAATCCCAGTTGTTGATTCTTTCTGGTAGTTCGCATGCTAGTCAGAATTTGTTCATAAAGTCTTTTCCTATGTCAGTGTCTTCAAGATTTATATCTAACATATCTTCCAGCAATTTTAGATACTCTTTTTTAATATTTAGAACTTTAATCCACTTGGATTTTAGTTTAGGGCGTGGTGAAAGATAACAGTCTAGTTTTAATCTTTGCAGTTTGAAATCCAGTTTTTCCAACACCATTTATTGAAGAGGCTATCTTTCCTCCAGTGAGAATGGTTGGCTCCTTTGTCAAACATGAGATAGTTGAGTACGTCTGGAATTGTTTTTGCACCTTCCAACATATTCCACTGATCCTCAGGTCCGTTTCTTGGCCAGTACCATGCTGTCTTTATCACAGTGGCTTTGTAGTATAGTTTCAAATTGGGAATTTTTATACCTGCTGCCATGTCTCTGTTGCCTAGGATGGCTTTTACTATTCTAGGTTTCTTCTGGGTCCAAATGAATTTTGGGATTATTTTATCTGTTTCTGTGAAATATAGTTAGAATTTCAATAGGCATTGCATTGAATCTGTGTAACAGTTTTGGTAGTGTGGCCATTTTCACTATGTTGATTCTTCCTATCCAGGAGCAGGGGATATGTTTCCATTTCTTATATCCTCTTCAATCTTTTTTTAAGACTGCTGTGGTTTTCACTGTAGAAGACTTCTGCTTCTTTCATTAGATTGAGTCCTAGATACTTCATTTTATTTGGATGCTATTGTGAAATGAATTGTTTACCTAATTTTCTCTCAGAGAGTCTGTTATTTGTATACAAGAAGGCTATTGATTTTTGAGTGTTGACCTTGTATCTAGCTACTCTGCTAAAACTGTCAATTCAGTCTAGAAGTCTTTTGGTGGAATTTTTTGGGTCTTCAATGTAGAGTGTCATATCATCAGCAAAGAATGACAGTTTAACTTCTTCCTTTCCTATCTTTATTACTTTAATTTCTTTCTCTTGTCTAATTGCTGTGGCTAATGTTTCCAGAACTATAGCAAAGAGGAGTGGTGATGGTGGGCATCCTTGTCTTGTTCCTGATTTTAACATGAAGGTTTTCAGTTTTTGGCCATTTAATATGATGTTGGCTGTTGGTTTTCAAAGATAGCCTTTATTAAGTTGAGATATAGAACATCTAGCCTTTATTAAGTTGAGATATAGAACATCTATTCCAATTTTTGCAGGGTTTTTATCATGAATGGTGTTGAATTTTGTCAAATTCTTTTTCTGCATCTATGTAGAACATTAATTGGTTTTTGTCTTTGATTCTGTTAATATAGTATATTACATTTATTGACTTACATATGTTGAACCATCCTTGCATCCCTGGAATAAATCCAACTTTGTCAGGATGTGTGATCTTCTTGATGATCCTCTGTATTGTTTGCTAGTATCCTATTAAGGATTTTTGCATCTATATTCTTTAAGGAGATTTGTCTGTAGTTCTCTTTTTTTAGTTGGGTTTTTCTCTGGTTTGGGAATCAAGGTAATACTTGCTTCCAGAAATCAATTTGGAAGTATTTATTCCCTTTCAATTTCATTGAAAACTTTAAAGATTAGTTACAGTAGTTCTTTTATAAATGTCTTGTAAAATTCACCAGTGAATATATCAGGCTTTTCTTTGTTGGTAAATTTTTACTTATACTTTCAATTTCACTCATTGTAATTGGGATATTTAAATTTTTTATCTTCTTCGTTCAACTTTGGTAATTCATAAGTATCTAGAAATCTGTCCATTTCTTCTGTCTTTTCCAATTTATTAGAATACAGGTTCTCAAAGTAGGTATTGACAATACTCTGGATTTCTTTTGGATCTGTTGTGACTTCACCTTTTTCATTCCTAATTGCATGGATCTGAGCCTTTCTATTTTATAAGGTTAGCTAAGGGTTTATCGATTTTATTTATTCTTTCAAAAAACCAACTCTTTGATTCATTTATTTTTTGTATCATTTTCTTAGTTTCCACTGCATTTTCTGCTCTAATCTTTATAATTTCTTCTCTTACGATCTTTAGGTTTTTCTTGCTCTTCTTTTTCTAGGAGTCTAAGATTCATTATTAGGTTGTTTATTTGATTTCGCTCTGTTTTCCTACTGTGGGCATTCAATGCTATGAATTTTCCACGTAGAACTGCTTTCATTGTGTCCCATAGATTCCTGTATATTGTATTGATATTATCATTTATTTGTAAAAGCTGTCTAATTTCTTCTTTAATTTCCTCTATGACCCAATGAGGGTTCAGGAGAGTATTGTTCTATTTCCATGTGTTCTTGAAGTTCCCACAGTTTCTTATGTTATTGATCTCCAGCTTGATTGCATTATGGTCTGATAATATGCAAGGGATAACCTTGATCCCTTTGAATTTATTTAAACCTGTTCTATGAGCTAGCATGTGGTCTATCTTGGAGAATGACCCATGTACAATAAAAAAGAATGCATATTCTGATTTTGTGGGGTGGAACACTCTAATGATATCTATTAAGTCCATATGTTCAAAAGCTTGGTTCAGTTCTAGTATTTCATTGTTGATTTTTTACCTAGATGATCTCTCTATTTGTGATAGTGGGGTACTTAGATCCTCCAATACACTTGTATTAGTGCTTATTTAGTTTTTCATGATACTTAATATTTGTTTTATATAGTTGGGGCATTAATATTTGGTGCATATATGTTTTTGATTGTCATCTTTTTCTGTTGAATTGTTCCATTTAAAAGGATGTAATGGCTTTCTTTGTCTGTCTTAATCAGTTTTGGTTTGAAATTTACTTTGTCTGTGAATAAGATAGCTACCCCTGCTTTTTTTCTGGGCTCCTGTTGAATGGAGAATTGTTTTCCATCCTTTCACTTTCAGCCTATGGGCTTCTTTTTGCACTAGGTGTGTCTTTTGTATACAACATATTGTTGCATTTTGCTTCTTAATCCATTCTACCAGTCTATTTCTCTTGATTGGTGAATTGAGGCCATTGACATTGATGGTTATAATTGATATATACTAACTTATTATTGTCATGTTATTGTCCCTTTCTTTACTCTTTTTACTGTTTATCCCTCTCCTTTTAGTTTCTTTCCTTGCCTATTTGATTTTCTCTGTTGGGCCTCATGGTGTTGTGACCTTCATTACCTTTTTGTAGGATATTGTTTAGAATTCCTTGTAGTGCTGGTTTTGTATTCATGAAGTTTCTCAGGTGTTCTTGGTCATGGAAGTATCTTATTTCCCCATCCATTTTGAAAGAGAGTTTTGCAGGATACATCAGTCTAGGTTGGAGGTTGTTTTCTTTTAGGACTTGAAATACCTCACTCCAGGCTCTCCTTGACCTGAGGGTTTGTGTTGAAATGTCTGCTGTGATTCTGATGGGTTTTCCTTTGCATGTGATTTGTTTCTTTTCTCTTACTGCTTATAGTATTTTGTTCTTCTGTTGGGTTTCTGGGATCTTGATTATTATGTGTCTAGGTTTAGATTTTTTTTTTTATTGTGGCTAGTTGGAGTTCCTATATGCCTCAATTATCTATATGTCAAATTCTTCCCCTCTGTTTGGGTAGTTTTCTGTCATTAATTCTGTGAATAGCTTAAGTCATTCATATTTTCTCCTGCTACTTTATGAATTCCTATCAGTCTTATTTTATCCTTCTTTGAATCAGCTAGGAGTTGTTTAATAGATTTCTCAGGATCCCTTACTGATTTTTAGAGACCTCTCTTTTCATAGTCTCTGACTGCAAGCCTATCTTCTATATCTGAGATTCTATCTTCACATTTTTTATCCTGCTGTGAAAACTTTCAATAAAGTTTTTAATCTCCTGCATATCTGTTTGAATCTGTTTTATGGATTCCATTTTTTTCCTATGTTGGGCATTCATTGTTTCCGTTTCTTTCTTATGTTGGGCTTTCATGGCTTCTATCATGGTCCTGAGCTCATCTATTTTTTGTCAGTTTCTGTTCTAGAGTCTCTAATCATGACTTTCATTTTGCTCACAGTCTCAATGGTTATCTGGGAAATTATTTCTGTTTTGAATTTTTCTAGAGCCTGATTGATTTGTTTTGTTACTTCCTGTGCTATGAGTGCAGGGTGTCCTGTTGGTTTACTGTCAGATTTTTTATACTCATTTTCCCTACTGTTTGCCATTGGTGAACTGGTTGTCTGTCTTTGTGTTTTGCTTAAGTGTTTTCTCATTTTTATTTTTGTTGTTGGGTTGTCCTTGTTTTAATTCCTGTGTTAAATCTTCCTGATATAGTTTCCCTTTAGCTTTTGAGTCTCTAGTGACTCTTAGACATTCTCATTTTCATAATATCGGAGAAGACAATTCATTAAATCAATCACAATCCTTTAGCCCATTTGATACAATCAGCAACACAATAGAATCAAGGATAACTGACAAATCAACCACTTATGGTATTCATTAATCTATCATCTTTAAACCATGTGCATTAAATTAAAGATGAAAGAAGAAATCCAAGTTAGGGCAGGAACAGGAACAGAAAGGGAGATGAGGAATAATATGGTGGAGCAAGAGACTGAGTTGGAAAAAGAGGACAGAAAAAAATAATTTGAAGAGTGGAATGAGGAAAAGAAAGGGAAAAAAAAGAATTTGAAGGGGCCTATTTCAGACTATATCTCTGCTGTCATAATATACAATGTGCACAGCCATGTGCAGCACTAAATCCTTTAATCTCAGCTAGCCAATAGCAGACCCTTGAGATTCAGACTGATTTTGGGATGCAAGCCCAAACTGAGTTCCCTGACCTCCTGCAGGGTTGAACTCTGCAAAGTTCTATAATAGGTTCCCTCTGCCCTTTCTTTAAAGATGTTCAAAGTCTGGAGCTCAAAAAAATGCTCTTTATGACCACCTGTCCCTCTGCACAGTGGATCCAAAGACTGGCACAATCAGGAGGTCTGAGGGGTGGATGGGAGTGTTGCAGGGGCACCCACATGGCAAGCTAGTCCTCACTGATTGGGCCCAGCAGACCAGAGGGAGAACAGATCTCAGAGTGGCTATCCTGGACCTACACCTTTCACCTTCCACTGAGTGCTGGTCATGGCATAGGTGAGCTGGCTAAAATGCTTTTTATGAAGGAAGAAGTTCAATTTAATTTTGAATAAAGTCATTACCAGATTCTTTTATGTAATCAAGTAGAAATGTTCATTGGAGAGTTGAATGTGCTTGCAGACAATCCAGAAGAAAAGCTGTCGGCTTTTGTGTGACTAAAACCTAATATGTAACCAGAACTGGTATGGATATTTAGTAGGTTTAACCTCAGTAAAACAAGTTAACATTAATAAATTATAAGCACTGAACAAATATAACAAAACCCAAAGATGACAAATAAACAGCAATGTGTTTAGCTTTAAAATGCATTTTTTGTTCAGAGTTTTATTAAAAGAAATGTCGATTAATTGGGCAGAGTCTTATATTACTGATTGACTTTATCAGCAATCCTAATAACAAAATGAGCAATTGGATGTCTCCTTGCTCCTCTGTTCACCATAATTTCACTTCTGTAATCTAAATATATTTCCTGCTGTCTGTGCACTCTCCTCTCCCTTACTTATTTTAACTAAATCCTTATTGTTTGCCAGCTACTGTGGTATTAATGTTTTCCCCAAGTTCTCATCTTTGGTTTCTAAAATTGTACATCAAAAAATATGTTTTTTTTAACAGACTCATTGTGGATAGTGTGTAAATTAAGATGAAATCATATGATTGGAGACTGCCTTAATCCAATGTGATGGTATCTCAGGAAAGAGAAGAAATTTTGGAAATAAGAAGGAGACACACACATGTAGTCCCATGTTATATAGTGATGAAGACAGAGACTGGGTCACACACTTTTAGGCTACGGAAAATAAAGATTGCCAGCACCAGAATCTAGACAGAGACAGATCCTCCAGAAAGAACCAACCACACCAACATGTTGATCTTTGACTTTTACCCACTAGAGCTATGAGAAAAATTTCAAGTTAAGCAACCAAATTTTAAGTTCATTGTTAGAACAACACTGGTTAATTACCTACTGCTTGGTCTCTTCCCTACTTCAGACTTCCTCCTCTTTAGTGTAGAACAGTTACTGGAATAATTATTTCAACAAGAATAACTTTGATAACTATTCTAACATGATAATTATACCCATTATTCATTGCCCTCTCCTACTTAAAATAGTTAATGACTTTCCATTGCCTAAAGGATAAAATATAAATTCATGATTAATCATAATCTAGGATTTTTTTCATCTGTCATACATATCATTTTAAAAAAAGAACTGAAGTCAGTGTATATATCACTTTCTCATGCCTACACACATATGTTCATTTTCTTTCCTCCTAAAACAGTACCCTCCCTTTCTTTATTCTTTGAACATACTCCTATTTATTCTTTTAGTTTTAGCTCCTTCATCGTTTTAGGTGAAAAATCACACTATTTATGGATTTAAGTACTTCTTAATTTATGTCTCTATTCCATCATGTAAATAACATTATGAAAATGAAGCTAAGTATTCAATAATTTTCTTGTATGACTAAAATCGGACTAATGAACACATAAACCAACCTTTCTTCCTGTATCTCAATCTTTTTACTCTTTTTCCAATGATTCTATTTGTATATTTCATTTGGAATAAAGTAGCACAGCATCAGAGATTCCTGTAATGTGTTGTGTACCCCAGTCATTCTACCTTCCCTTTTATTATCCAATCATTGTCACCAATAGTGGAATATGAAAAATTCACATAATTTTTTGGAAAATATCAAAGGCAGATTTATGGGATGCTATGACTTATATCTAAATGTAGCCCAAATCCTCATGTGCTTATAGGTGTGCCTTTGGGGAGGGAGTTGGATCATAGATGTGTGATACTGGATTCAGGGTGTGTGGTAACTGGATTAATCTACTGAATAGTTCAGCACCGTTCAAGGTATAAGTAGCACCAAACAATCTGGTTGCAGTCTGAATGTAATATAAAGGGAAAGGATGAATATAGGCCTGCTTCTTTTTGCTTACCCTGGCATTTTCTCTGCCATGTCCTATGCCGTCACAACCTAGCCCTTCTGCCAACTGATTATGAATTGAAACCTTTACAAACTGTAATCTAAAATAAACCTTTTCTCCTTTAATTTATGGGTGTTGCATATTTTGTCCCATCAATGAAAAAATAACAAAGGTACAAGGGGTAATAATTGTGGACTATATTTGGCATTTTTCATATATCTGAATACAACACACTTCTTTTAAGCTTGAGATATAATTTTTTGTTGATTTAAAATATCTTGATACTTTAATTTGAGGTGAACTATTTTACATATTGTTTGATTCATAACTCATAATATTTTAGGTCTCACAACTTATATTCAAATGTATTTTTTGGTGAAACAATTATTTATGGAGAAAATACCATGTACAAGACATGGGATGAACTTTATTCTCATAACAGTGAGCCACATTCATAGACTGTGATGTAGTGATATGGAGAATCTAATAAGATAGAGACTGATTAAATAATCAAACATAATTATACAAAGTGATAAGTGATGTAATAGGAAAAATTGTATTGTTTTGTGAAGAAAATGAACAAGTACCTGATATCATAGACAGTGTGAAAAGATCTTTCTGAAGTCTGAAGAAAAAGTAATGGTAGCAGTTTACAGTCTCACTAAAAATGTATAAGTAGAAACATTAATATATAAATCTTTATGAAGATTCCTCAAAATACTAAAACTAAAATTTTCATTTCATCCAACCAATCCCCTTCAAAGTATCTTTCTAAAATAGGCAAAGACATTGTACCACAGTGATGCATGTGTCCTCATGTTTATAGCAACACAATTCCTAATATCTAAATCTTGGAAGCAGCTTATGTGTCTAACAACAGAGGAATGAGTAAAGAAAATGTAGTAGTTACACATTCATAAAGTAGTGTTTTGCCATAAAGAAAGATAAACTTGAATCTTTCATAGGAAAAAGAATGCACTTTGAGGCCAGAATGTTAAGTAAAATAAATCAGACACACAGGCTTAAATATTGCATGTTTTTCTAATATGAGAAAGCAAAACTATAAATAAGGAACAAAATAAAAGATAAAAGGAAGTAGGTAGACAGATCTTTCACAAATAATGAGATGAAGAGATGTGATAGCAAGGACAGAGAGAATGGAAAGAAAATGAATAAAGAAATTGAGATGTATGTAAGAATGAGTAAGAGTTTCTTAAGCAATGGATACAGAGAAAGTGTTGTGAACAATAAAACTAGATATGAACATAAACTAATATGAAGAATATTTTGACAAGGAATAGATGAGGTTAAAGACTTGTAATACTACCACAGAAGCTGATAGGAATGATGGCAAGAGAGTACAAACAAAATGACAGGCTGGATACAAATGCCCACATTTGATCCAGAAGGATGAACAGCATGAAAACATTTTTATACTTTACAGTTACATAATGACACTGTTTTGCTTTATAAAAATGGTCTATGACTGCACTGTAGGAAATTAGAAAGGCAAACATGGGAAGAAATAATGGAGGACCACGAAAGCAAGACAGGTAGCTCATAGCAGGAGACGTGAGGTAGAGATTAAGAATGGTCGCATATACACAAACGATTTGGAGAAGAAATAGTGATCAACTCTATAATGAATGAATGTGGAGGAAAAGTCTTATTTCTCACTTTATTCAACTGAAATCCATTTTCTTTTCTGTGTACTGTAATACTGTATAAGGACGTAAAGTTGGAATAAGCTTTGCAATTTTAGAAACAGTATTTAAGCTATAAAGCAAATAATAAGATATGGATTTAAATAAATAGTATAGCTAGAATTGAGTGTAGAGAAAGAGATTACCTAGCTTTGAGTTATGCCAGTTAATACCAAGAGAAAGTGCCTAAAAAAGACTGAAATCAGACAGTACATAAAGAAATTACATGATATGCCTAAAGAAAGAAATATGTAGGGTTTCACTAAGGACATATACATAGCATTAAGGAGTATAGTAAAACAATTATAGAATGTCTATTTGATGGCTGTAATCCCATAAATCTGAGAGGCTGAGGCAGGAGTATGGCAAGTTCAAGCCCAGGCCAGGCAACTGAGTAATTTAGGGAGATCATACCTCAAAAAAAAAAAAATGTGCTGGAGATGTAGCTCTGTAGGAAAGCCGTGGGTTCAATCCCCACTGCTACCAAAAACAATGTCTACTGGATTTTGAAATGTATAGAAAGATATTGCCACAGTGAAAAACACAAAAACCAGATTCTTCCAGACTTAATTATTTCCAAATTCCTTCAAAGCAACATAAAATTATATATCAAACAAAAGTATCATTAATATTTTTTTATTTTATGCTTGATTGAAAGTACACTCCAGAGTAAAATTTTACACTAACCTATATAATATGAAATATTCAACAATATCTTATAAAGTTAAAAAATGTGAAAGTATGCTGCACAGATGTGATTGCTCTAGAGAGTAAAGTGAGAGAGCAATTCCGGAAGACTAACCTGTATGCTAAATTTATTTATTGAAACAAATTCAATTTCAGTGATGCATATTTGCCAGAAGGTTGGGTCGTGTTTTTAAAGTCATGTTGCTTTCTGTATTTCCTTATCTTTCAACTGAAATTCTGTGCATAAATATTTGGGATAGATTACTTACACATAGAAATATGCTTAAAATTATGCCAGAGTTGCCCTTGAGAAAAAACACTTGGAAAAAATAAAGTTTGATAATATAATTTATTTAGTTTTTAAAGCTTAGATGACTATATGAACCAATGAGATTTCTTTTAAAAGAAAAGTGAATAACATAATCTAACTTCTTGATAAATCGCATAAATTGTTGAAAATATTGTTTATACTTCGCTAATACAGAACTTTAAAATTGAATTTTTATTAAAAATGAATTCCTGTGTTTTCTTTTAAATCTATTTCTGAAAGTACAATAGAATATATGCATTCATATTTTATTTTGTTTACTACTAAATCTATAAAGATGTATTCATTTCATTTTCTCCTAATTTGCTCTTATAGGGCTGTAATAAGTCACTAAATGATTATTTTATCATCTGATAATGTAGCAGCATAAAACCAAACACATAGAGGTGATTTCCCTACTGTATTGAAAAAAATTAGAGTATAATCTTTCTATGATTTGTGATTTTATATTATTGTTGTTAGACAAAAATACTCACAAATTTTAATACTTCAAAAATAACCCTGGACTTTAAAGTTGAATCTAAGAATCATGTTTTTAAAAGAAATTTTAAAAATAAAATAAAATAAATTTTGAAAATTTTAAAGACAAACAATAAACTTAGGAAAATTGTAATTGACTAATAAAAATGAAACTTCTTTGAAAAAACATATTCATTAATATAGATTTTTATTATTTAAAACAGTCCAAGTTTTTAATGGAAATTTTAAATAAGATTTATCAAAATTCTAGAATTTATAAAGAATAAATCTGTAGCAGCATTACTGTAGCAACAGCGGCTATATACACAGCAGCACATAGATGAATTGAATTGATTAAAAATTATCCAAGAGTCTTAAAATTCTACATGGCATGGCAATAATGACATTACAATTACAAGTAATGACATGTCAAACTTAGTATTAGCTAAAGATAGTGGACCCGAAATAATATAGAAAAGAATATACCTTCTTTCTCTACTCTATACAAAATTTTTACAAATTTGAGATAGGGACCAAAGATGAAAAATGCATGAAAATTTGTTTAAAGTGTTTATTAGACACACAGTCCTAATATGCTACATTTGAACTTGGTGATTTATTTCTTCTGGTATTTCTTGGCTTTTAACATTTTATTTCACTTTTCTTTAATATTTCTACCTTTGTATTGGCTTTTAAAATGGACCTCATGTTGTGAAAGCTTTAGTGTTTATGAGACCAAGACCTGTCCCTTTTTGTGGTCATGGTCTCTGCTGTTGCTGGCCTTGGTTCTGTTCGGCACACAGGACAGGGTCCGTGGCTTCCCTGGACCCTTCTGTGCTCAGCGCCAACTTATCCTAGACCAATCAGAGAGTCTTGTCTGCTCTTGCTCACATTGCCCTGTCTGCTTCAACTAAATAATTTTTTTAGGTTCTCATGAAAAATTGTCCACAATAAGCTAGAAAAGGTTGAACCACCTAACAGTGGATGAAACATGCATATTTTTAAAAATAAAAAAAAATAAAGAAGCAAAACCCACATGAAAATAACAGGACTAAAATTTGAATAATTACCGAATTAAAATTTTAGAAATGATATGTTAAAAACTACATTAGACGTGTATCAAAGGAGAAATAGGCAAATGGAACTTCAATTGGAGAAAATTACCCAGAATTCTTCAAATGGCAGTAAAAGCTTTAGGAACTAAAGGAAAAAGAGAAAAAGAAAAAAGAAAAGCCCTGAAGTGTTCATGATAGCATGATTAGGTCAAATACCAACAAAATACAAACACTATGAATGTAATGATGAAAATGATTTTTCAACTAGAGGCCACCTGGGACAGCAATGCCTCAGAGGATCCAGAAGGACATCATTCCGAGCCCAGGATTGGTGCAGTGGTGAGAGTAGAGAGAAGGCCTCTCCGAGACTTGTTGAGAACTGAAGACAACTGAGAGAGCAAAGAGTCACCTCAATAAAGATGCAGAACTTTGGAGTGGGTGGTGAATTGTTGGGTCAACATCTCCTATTAGAGCCAGACTTGTTGCCCCAAGGGAAGGGCTGCTCCACCCTGCAGTAGAACTGTGCAGAATTCAAACATGAAAGAAGTCATCAAGCTCAATTCCAGCTTCACAGCCAGAAATCAGCCTGAAGTTCAGTGGATTATGGCCAGCTCCCTGAGATCAGTTCACATATATCTGCACGCTTCCAACATTTTCCACTAGGGACAACAAAGATATGCCTTAAAGGGGACTTTTTTTTCTTCTTTTCTCTTTCTTCTTAATTTCTTGCTTTTCTTTTCCCATTCTTGTGCTTTTTTTTTCTTGAGTGTTATTTTTATAGGAGGAGGGATACAGTTTCTGTTTTTTCTGTTGCCATCAGTTTGTCCAGTTCTTATTTTTGTTTCTTCCTTCTCTCTCTTCCTTCTGTCTTCAGCGGTTTCCCAAAGTTCTCATGATCTTTCTGTGTCCTCTAAACTTGCTTCTAACCTTCCCCCTCTCCTACTATTTCTCCATTCCCCCCAATGCCTTCTAAATCTCCTCAGAGGGTAAATTTGCCATATTGAAGGTCTTATTTACTGCAAATATATTTCTGGTTGGTTTTAGATTTTGATATATAGCCACAAGTCTGGTTCATGCGGTCAAATTAATAGTTACCACAGTTTGTCATTTTCGAAGCTGTGTGTGGTGCTACTGTTGATGCTGATTTTATTACTTTGGCCATGGTGACATGATTGTTCTACTCAATTGTTCTTTCTGGTATACCATGACTGAGATTACCTAATGGCCATTACAGACTCAAAACCCAGAGGCCAACTAAATCTGTAAGTCCAATGAGTGGCATATTTAAATAAATCAAAAAGGTTTCTAAATACTAGTAATAAAGATACTCACAATAAACATTCTACAAGCAGCAACCCAATAATTAAATGAAAAACATCAACAATAACAACTACAAAAAATGAGAGGACACCTAAACAAGATGCAAAACAAGCCTTTCAGATCACCAAAAGCAACTCCAAGGAGCAACAAGATGGAGTAATATAAAACTCAACCACTTGACTCCCGAATGAAAGAGGATCTGGAAAAAATAAAATCAAAAATAATTTCTCAGATAACAACAGAGATGCTGTCCATAATAAAGACATGTTTAATAACTCTAGAGCAGACACAGATTAAAAAAATAGAGGAGATGAGGAATATGATAGGATCCCAGTATAAGATAGAAATGGGATCTACAAAACAGATTCAAACAGATATCCAAGAGATTAAAAACTCCATGGAAAGTTTATGTAGCAGAATGAGCTAATGTGAGAACAGAATATCAGATATAGAAGGCAGGCTTGCGATTAGTGAGCAAGAAAGGAAAGATTTCTTAAAAATAGCAAGAGACCTCAAGAAATCAATACAGCAGCTACTAGCTGATGCAAAGAAGAATAACATAAGACTGGTTGGAGTCAATGAAGAAACAGAAGCTAGCGCAACGGACATACAAAGCCCATTCATAGAAGCAATGGCAGAAAACTTCCCAACTTCCCAAGCAGGGGGAAAGAATTTGACATACAGATAAGTGAGGCATATAAGACAAAACTAGCTACAATAATAATAATAATAAATCTAGGCATATAATAATCAAGATTCTGCAAATGAGTTTTCATAAAATAGACAAGTAAGAATATTTTAAAATCAGCAAATATTCTAACATTTCACCCCAAGTTCTTGGTCTTATAAATTAAAATAAAGTTACAACTCCAAGGAAAGTGTGTTGTAATTGCATAATAGCGATGATAACAAGAAACTCTACCCACCTAAAGTATTACTAGAAGTTGAGTTACATAATTATACTCTGAGAAATCCAAGAATTATCTGAGGAAGACAGAAAGATCTGGTGATAATAATCTAGGAGAACATCTAAAGGCTATTTAAAAATATAGAAGTTATGTATGAAATATATCAAGTGAAAAAAATATTGTATTTGTTCTTGTTAAAAATAAAAGTAATAA
>NW_022900915.1:24523313-24536344 GCF_012274545.1 Fukomys damarensis
ATAAAACCAAAATAAGTGATTATAAAAATAATATAGATAATGTGAATTTTATTAAAAAATAAGATTAGGGATAAAAGCAGGATGAACTGTACAGTTAAAATGTTACATATGAATGTATTTGTGTATGTGTATGCACACATGTGACAATATACATTTAGTGATGTGTGATGATTTTCATCAAAGCTTCAGAATAAATTGAAAAATACTAAATAATATCAAAATGTATCTCAAAGTGAGAACCTAAATGCATGATTAAAACAACAACAACAAACGCTGTTTTGGACTGTCTAGACCACACAGTCAAGTCAAAAGTTTGAAAAAGTAATCTGCGTGATTATCTATCACCATGAATTGACCTGACACAAAACAGGTAACACAAGGGAAAAACATATAAATTTGCTTACTAACTTTTGCACATAGGAGTATGGAAAAAATGATCAGGGATAAGAGCTAATAAAGCATATTAAGTGTAGAATAAAAACTGCAGAATTAAAGGACAAAAATAGAGATTTAAACTTCTAAGAGTGAAAATTTATGGGAAATTTTTATGAAATATATTGTGGAAACTAACAGAAGGTAAGTATTATATTATTATGATTGATTGTATAAGTCACTCAAAGGTAAGATTCCAGTCTTCATTTACAAAATTACTTTCTTCCAGGGTTGAGGAATGGCACCTTTATGGTGGTAAACTTTGTGGTCTGCTTTTAGATATAAAATAAGAGATCAGAAAACCCTTCCTGTATCTATTTGTTAAATGACCTCAGCTCAAGATAATTATTACTAAAGGTGATAAGTTTTTGAGTATCATGTTCTGAAACTCTTCATAATTTAAAAATATGCAGAAATTAATGTTGAAATATAAAATATGAAGGATGCTTCTATGTATCAACTGGCAAAATAAAATCTTCAATCAAATTTTAAAGAAGTGAGATACATTAAAAAAAAACTAATAATAGTGAAGCAGTGGTAAGATGAATACATTAACCACATAATTTTGATTTTGTATTTAGACTGTTTAAAATGCAGACCATACTACTTTTCTTTCTAATGTATTTGGCCGTTTGACTAGTTTTGGGTAATAGAAAGATAATAGAAATGACATAAGCAGAGCCTTAATCCATGTATTCTGTGCTCTCATCTTCATTACCATGAGAACAGAGACACATCTTACTAATTTTGGGCTGCTGTAGAAAAAGTACTATAGACCAGGTTGTTTAAACAAGTGAAATCTATTTCTCATAGTTTATCATTCTAGAAAGTTCAATATTAAGGTGACAGGATATCCAGTGCCTACTGATATTCATTTCACGGTTTGAATGTCTTCTCACTGTATTCTTATATGGTACAGAGCAGAGGGAAACAAACTCTAATGTCTTTTCTTACAAAAGCATTAATTCTGTCATAATCATCTTACCCCCATGCCCTAATTACTTCCTAAAGTACCCAATTCATTGTACATTGGTGATGAGGATTTTAATATGTAAGTTTTAGGGAGATAAAAGCATTCAACCCATTATATACAAGGTAGTCATTTGGATCCAGTAAAAAAACAGGAGAAGCTAGAGAGGTAGACAAGAACTGAATTCTACCAGTGTTTGGGGAAGGTCACTTAATCAGCCAATCTTGCAGCTGCTGGACACGAGGCAGGGCCAGGAAGGAGCAGAAGTGCTACCTGGGTGATCTAAACCTCTCTAAATACATGAGAAAATGCACCCAAGTCAGCAAACTGCAGGAAAACTTAGCCACAGTTAGCTGAACACTGCAGATTCACAATCTAAAAGTTTAGATATCTCTTTATATTTTGATGTTTACACAACAGATGATTATAAGGTTTATAACTAAATAGCTTTCATTGAAATAAGAAAAAATGGAATAAATACTTGCAGTCCAACCCACTGAAGATAGAAAAGAATGAGGTAATAAACCCCATATAGAGGCAAAGGCATAGCAAAATAAATATAATAATTAATAAAATAGAGAAAATATATAAATATTAAAACAATTATATTTTCCTTATAAAAATGTCCCAGATGATTCTTTTGATAGTATTGTAAAGACAGAATAATATGGACACACAGAAAATAAAAATACAAGAAGAGATAAAAGACACATATTGAATAATCATGGAAAAATTCTAATTTTAGAAGGCAAAAGTATAAATAGCCTTTCCATTTCATATGTAAATTACCAAAAATGAGTCTGAGAGAAAACAAAAGATTTATGCTAATTCCGCTTTCCATGAAACTAAGAAACCTATCGTTACCCCAGAGCATCACTAAATTGCAGTTGGATGTACTTCTCATTGCTCAAGAACAAGCAGACTGCAATGTCCTAGCGTTAAACTCCGGAAATGAAGGACAGCAGCCTGTGGGGGTGGGGTGAGGATGAGGTGGGGGGAGGGATCTCAACAATATTAGTTGACCCTTAATTGGAGTCAAATACTTCTGAGAAAAGCACAGTAGTGGCTATAATCAAACGCAGTTATTAGCAGTCCAAAGTAAGAGTCAAAGTAGGCCAATATATGTATTTGCAATTTCCCTTAATAAATATTATTGTTAACTTGGAAAAAACACCAGAAAGTCCACAACATAGAATTGACTTTTATAAGGTAGCTACTGCATTTATATGGCTATCGAGCTCTTAAAATACTGCTTATCTTAATTGAGGTGTGCCGCAAGTATAAAACACACATCAGACTTTTAAAAAATTACACAAAAAAATCAAATCAACTATTTTTTAAATAACTGTATAGTGATAAAGGTGTTCAATGATAATGCATGAGATATATTGGGGTAAAGAAAATATACATTGAAATTAACTTAGTTTGCTGTGACTTTCTTTTTAATATGACTGCAAGATAATTAAAAGTTAGCATATGTAAGTTTTTATTTGTGACCCACACTTAATGACTCTGTGGGAGGAAAAACTGTAGTATTCAAGTCAATGCAACTATAAACAGAAAGACAGATGAACATCTCTAAATTAAAACAAAAACAAAAATACTGTATAGTGAACTGGCCATTTTGACACAAGTCTGCCATCTCAGCCCTCGGGCGGCTGAGGCAGGAAGGCCATCCAAGGCCAATAGTGAGTGTAAATCCAGCAGGAACAACACAGTGAAATTCAGTCTAAAAAAAAAACCAAACCAAGAAAAACAAAATAAAGCAAATGACATCAAATATAAGTACATAGATTATTAAAATGTAAAATTTACATGTAAAGTATATACATGAAAATATATAAAGTTAAAAACTACTGATTTGAAGAAAAAAACTCAGAAAAGATTGGAGCAAAATGCCCCCAAAATGAGAAAATAATATAAAATATAAAAGCTAAAAATGAAATAGAACAATGAACAAAACCCCAAGCGGCCATAAACATATAAAGTCACTGAAAGTCAATAGCCTTTAAAATAAAAAACATTATACTAGGTATTTCTCATTATTTCCTCAAAGTGAAATGAAAAGCATATATTTTGATGAAATCTGTACAATTTGGAATTCACTTGATCAAATTTGAGAAGATTTAAAAATACACATATCCAACTAACAGTAGGATGCTAAAATCATAATCAAAATATGAAAGTAGATGGAAAAAATTAATGAAATGGTAAAGCACAGAAGACACTAACTTTCTTTTTCAGTATTCTAAAGTTCAGCCTCATGTGCTAACATTTGACTCTGGCTAGACTACTAGAAGTGAAAAATTTAGCAAACTTCATACATCTGCACACTTCTAAGCAAATGAGGTGAATTGAAAGAGAAGTACAATGTCCTAGCAAGGAAACGTGCTAATATTGGAGTATCAATCATGTTGAGTAAAAAATATAAGAGAAATGGGGATTCTGTCTGTGGTCATATTCTCAATGCTCATAATGTTTTTTTTTTTTTCCTTTTGCTACCAACAGAGTGCAAATTAATATATATGTAAGAAATCTCCTCTTTGTGGGATTGTAGGAAAAGTTTAATTCTCTGACTTTCTTACCAAGAAGCTTATGCACGTAGACCTGGACACATAAAGCTAATGAAACCTCAGGTACAACAATGAAGATCATAAACAAATGCATGTTTATAGTCATATATTATTCAAATGACAAGCTAATATATGCCACTCAACTTCAAAATACAGCACAGGAGTTCAAAAGGTTTCCAAGGTTTTTTTGTTTTTGTTTTTGTTTTTTTCTATTTGTCATTCTTAGCAGTATAATATTCTTTAATATGATCATTCAATTCTCACAAATTAGAAAATGTACAGAAATCGGAAACATTTCCAAGTAGATTTCAATCTACATGAGAGTTTCTTGTACATTTAAATCCAAGCTCTTTAGAAAGTGCTAAAGTTCTTCCTAAGAAGAAGATCTTCTCTATCTCACTAAGTTTCCAACTTGAGACATTTCCAAACTCCTTTCATAAACTTCTGCATTTTTCCCCATTGAAATTTTTCTTTTCACTATTAAAATATCTCTATTATTTGATAGATGCTTAGTTTTCTCCTCTTTTATTCTTTTCTTATGTATATATGTACATATTTATGTATGCATGAATATATGTCAATCACATTAGCATGTAAATGTGTTATTTTGGTGACGAAGTAATAGGAAAGTCACGAATTTAATGTGATATTTGCCGGTAAATTAAAAAATGGGGTATATTGTGGGAATTTTTAAAACCTGGCATAGGCCAGGGACTTAGCTCAGTGGTGCCACTGCCTGCCTAACAAGTGCAAGGTCCTGAGTTCAATCCTTGGTGCAACAAATAAATGAACAATTAAAAAAATAAATCTGGCAAAAGTATTATCTGACTGAAGCCTCTATGATATGATAATAAAAGTAAGTCCAGGATACTATATCTAAAAACCCTGAGGTGACAGATATTATGAATATGGAATTATTCAAATTTTGGAAAGATAGTAAAAGCATATATATCTTATAGAGTATTTCCATCTGATATAAGCTAACACTCTATGATTACAAAAATTACCCTGACTGTACTTAAGTAGTCACTCTACGTGGCAGAAAAATCACATATTGAGCTTAGCTAGTGTCATATCACAGAGTAATTCAATGATATGTAATATAATACAAAATGTCAGACTGCAAATATTAACATTTTAAGAGACTCTACATATTAAAAATGCCCATATAATGACATCTATCTAACATCTATCATGTACATAATTATTAATACAGTAAACTTCCATTGTATCAGGTTTGGAATCCATAGAACAGAACATGCCAGGGTCAATATTTTCATTGCCATTGGGTTAGGGTGACATGTGATTAAGAGCTACTACCAGGATCTCTAACTGATGAAACAGAACATTGATACACTCCCTTTAAAAAAAGAGCATTCAATCTCAGTGTAGTGGTGCTTGCCCCTCATTAACTGTAGAAATGTTTCAGATATTTTGCACACCGATGCCTTTGAATACTTGAATGTTCACATTTATTTCTGCTTTGTACAGTTTGAATACAAGCAATCTTTACCAGTGAAATATTTTTATATTAATAAATATGCAAAATCCAAAGCATTCATCAAGAAATTGTGGAATATGTGTGTGTGTGTGTGTGTGTGCGCACAACAAAATTGTTAGTGTTAAAAATGATATGATACCTTTTCTGATGGAATAATGATCCTATATTTGTACAGAAGCTAGGCACCAAAGAAAAGAAACTAGGCACAAAAAAAAAATCAGCATAGTGCACGTCAAATCTAAACAACAACCAAGTGAAATAATTATATGTATAAATAGTTGATCTTTGTTTACCAAGGATGAGGAGAAAGAAAATTACATGAGAATGTTATGATGAATTAATGTAGAGATTTAAGGTACAGCATGAAGACTAGATCAAATTAAAATTTCTTCACAGCAAAGGAGTCATGGCAAAAGAAACAATAAAATAAAAAGGCAACCTATGCAATGGCAGAAAATATTAACAAGATATATACCTAGTAAAGAGTTAATTTCACAAATATATAAAGAACACACAGTAAGTGATCTTAGGTGCTTTTACTACACACATACAAATGTATACACCAATATATGGCTTCTCTGAGAAAACAATGCATTAGTTGCTTAAGTTATTAACCAATCACTCTTAATATGTATAACAAAATATCATATTATACTTTTTAGTTAAATGTATCCCAAAGAAAGTATGTGTCAGGTAGCATCTGTGCTAAAATCCTAGAATTATGTTTACAGAAATTTCTGCGGGAGCCTCTTTGTTTACCAATGACTGATTTTATTAGGGCACAGACTATTTTTGCTTTTAACCTGTCTAACAGGAAAGAGAGAATGTTTGCTTTATTATAATAAATAATTTATTCCAAATATATAATATATTCATTCCTTTCTTTCTTATAATTGTATTTTAGGGAAATCACATTTTAATTTCCTCCCTGCATGTGTATTTAAGTATTATATGTTACTTCAAACTAGTTAGGGAACTAGAAACTCCACGAATCATACATGGATAAGTAAGTAAATGAGGGCCTCAATTAATAGCTGTCCTTTTCTTCAAACAAAGTCCATCATCAAATTTGGATAAATAACATATAAAATGCACTGATTAAGAAGACTGATAGTATTTTTCACTTGATGAATTAAGCAATGAGCCAAATCTGAACTGTGAATTATAAATTCATTACCTTCTCTTTTCTGGAGAATTAGCATTTTCATGATTGAACATATTTTTCTTACTGAATTAAGTAAAAAATTTCTGTTAAAATATAGATGTAGACACAGTTGGCATCAGAACCATCACATGGAATATAAACACAGGGAAAGGAGATCACTTTAATTCATAAACAGAGCAGTCTCATACACATGGTGTAAGAAGTACCTCTTGAAAATGTGAATTTACATATTCCCATGCAATGACTGGGATAAAGGAGTAGCGATATATATAGTTAGTTTAATCGTAAAAGAGATGTATAAAAGGTATTATACTCTGGCATGTTTCCAGGGAAGCTTCTAAATCTGGCTCTTAAGTTCATTACAAACACCAAACTCACTTGTTCACTGTCAGCTCTGGAATAATAGCTCAGCACCGTGCCCAGAGCAGGAAAATAGATTTCTTCTGGTGCACCTGTCTCCTTCACCCTGCTATCTAGTTGCCGAACCCAGTCCACTTCTCAGCTCCACACAATGCACATGCGCTGGGACGAGTGGTTGCCTTCTGAAGTTCCATTTCTTATCTGTAATCAAGAGATGATATAATACTTTTCTCATAATAACTAAAAATAGGGCTAAATTAAAATTAGCACTAGCACAATGCTATTTTTCTTCTTCTGTGCCCAATAATAGAAATCCTCATAGGAAAAACAAATGATGGTAATTAATTGAAAGTGGTTTTAGTAATCTATTTGCAGTGGCTGCCTCCAGCCAGGAAATAACAAAGGACATTTGACTCATAAAATCAAGTCAGAAATTCAAGAATATTTAGAAGCCATCTTCTAGCATATGCTAGACAAAGAGCAGAAACTGTGTCCTCTTCATTTAGCTTTACATTAAGTAAATAAAATAGACATTAAATCATATATGAGCAATGACAGTAAGTGGAGAAAGCTGGAAGATGCATAAAAATCTCCAACAGCTTGATAAAAATATATTAGCTGTGGTACCAGAAGGATAAATATAAATGAACTTAAAAAATTCATAAAACAGAGTTAGTTCAAAATGGGGGAAAAGACAATATACAAATGATCAATCAGCTTGAAAAATGAAGCTTTCTGGGTAACTGCAACATAGGCTGTAAAGCAGGTATGGGGATGAATGACAGAAATGGAAAAGACAGACTTGGTTATTATGGTGGCTGTGAGGTGGCCAGGGTCAAGAATTCTGAATGTGGGCTGGTGCTTATGGGACTTGAATGATGTGTCTTTTCCAGCAGTGCCCAAAGAAGAAACATGCAGACTTGTTATGTGTGCCTGGAAAAGAAGGATCGATAGAGCAGTCAGAAATTTAAAAAAAAAAGTTAGATTATCACAATCCACGAGTGTTACAGTGCTACATTTCATGATAACTGACTGATGACTAAAATAATGACATAATTTCTTTAATTAAATGTGAGCTTATGTCAGCTATTAGGTTCCCTTTAGAAACTTGTATCCTTGAGGCTACAAGTGAAGTAAAATTTTTCTTGAATGCTCTTTCCATGAGTTCATTGTTTTGGGTTCTGTATTGCACCTTGTATCAAGGCTTTACATTTGAAAAGTCATTATGTGGCCTTCATTTTTATTTAGGCTGTCTCTGAGGCCTAAGAATTCTTTACAACTCTGGGGAAAAGTTTGAATAAGGAATTTTTGCTTCTGATTATCACATTTAATAAACAGAACACTGTTAGCAGCACAGCTGTTAGCAAGATATGCAGAAGGAAGTAAGTTTTTTCAAGTTACCAAGTGGCAAAATGAAAATATATGTTAGCCAAATATACATTCAGCCAAATATGCTGGCCTGCAGGTCTAAATTTGGGTCAGGCATATCCTGGTTAAGGTACATGGATAGCACAGCCCCCTGGGAAGCTCCATTAGGTTAGCTGGCTGTAGAATTTGTGAACTATGGGAAATACCTTTGCTTTTCACTCAGTAGCCAAGAGGACCAAGAAAAGAATGACCTCTTTTTCCAGCCCTTCAGCATCTGCTAAGGAGAAGATTCCTATCTTAGTTGATCTTGTTATTTCGTAATAGAATACCGATGAGTGTATAATTTATGAAGAACAGAAATTCATTTTCTCACAATTCTGGAGGTTGAGAGGCCCAAGATAAATGTACAAGCACTGGTGTGAATCTTCTTGCTACATCCACATGGGACAGAAAGAAGAGGTGGGAGAGAGTGGAGTCCGTGTCCTCTCATGGCACAAGAACAGAGAGGAGCAAACTCACTCCTATATCACTTTGTAGTCCAAGTTGGCCTTGAACATGTGGCAACCTTCGTGCCTCAGCCTCCCAAGTCCTGGGATCATAGGCATGTACCACCATGCCCGGCAACATATCACAATCATTTTTTTATCCTACTACTCCCTTTTTTTCATTGCCTCTTTCTTCTTGCTAATGTTCTTATCTTTCTCCAAAAGTCTAAAGATGGTAATTTCTTCTCTTTCTTGGTGGTAGTGGTGGTGGTACTGGGGACTGAAACCACGACTTTCACATTGAGTTAGCTGCCCATTTCTTTTTTTAATTTTAAGTCTGGGTCTCTTTAAGTTAATGAGTGGCCCAGTTTGGGCTTGAAATTATGATAATCCTGATTTACTCTCCTAGAGTGTTGGGATTGCAAACAGTTGCTACCATGGCTGGCTAGAGAGGGTAATTTCTTGTTGGTAGAAGTTGATAGGCAATTTTCAAATAATCATGAGTTCTGCAGAGGCTCTAGGAGCAACCACGACGTTACTTAAGCCTTACACAAATGGAGTATTTAAGACTTGCTAAGGGAATGTTACTGTATTTCAATTTGGAGACATCATAAAGCTTTTCTTTGATAGGATTAGTTCATCTCATTTCAAGTGGGTCAATTCTTTCTTAAATTGTAAGATTAGATAAAATTAATAGTTGACAACTTCCAAAATTCAAAAGCTCTAATAAATGTTTTAATTTTGTGAGTGTTGAGATGGCTAATAAATATTTTTGGCAATGTTAGAAATGGAGCATATTTTGTTTTACCAAGTAATTTTCAAGAACTTAACTGGGACAGCAAGGCTTTGACCTGGCTATGGGGCAAGGCACCCTATCCTTTCCATAAGCTTCTCAGTGAGCTTTACATCCTGAATGAGTGGAGCACACGCTCTCAGAGGAGAGCCATTCTGCTGCCATTCCTGAACTCTCAGATGAAGTCGGAGGTGGTTAGATTTTTTCTAACCCAGAGGAATAGCAGCTATTACGTAGCCTGCTAGAGTCGTCTTTCCTCTAGTAAATGCCTTACAAGGACCCTAAAAATGAATTCACTATTACTGCTGCTGATGACTGGTTGCAATGAGATGTTAGGGCATTGAGGTTTGAGTAATAGCTAAAGATATTCCTCTGATTCACTGCTAAAATACTACTGGAATAGGAACCAAAGAGAATATATTATCCAAATGCAATACTGTGAGTTATTTAAATGTTGCTGCTAGGATGGTGCCAGTAATTTTAATAACAATAACAATGATTATACATCACCCTAAACCCACACAGGATTAATGCTTTGGTAATCTACCATGGCACCATTTGTTTTTGTCACTCTAAGAACAGTCCATTTTGGGCTGTGTGGTGGATTAACTAATGGTCAACTTGGAAAGCCCAGCTTTACTGAATCAGTGTGATGTGGCTGTGTAAAACCCACCTGATGATTGTTGCCAGTGGCATTAAAAGAGAACTGAAAGGGAAAAGCATTGGCTGTTGATTTTCTTGGAGAAGCTTGCAGGGGGTGGTTTTCCTGATGTGTACTAGGCCATTCTCTCATCTTAGGAGGCACTCAGGTCCTCACTCTTGGTGGGAATGGCTACTGTTTTACTTGGGGGAGCTCGGATCTTTGCTGTGATCATAACTTCCTGACTCCTGTACAGATACCTCAGCCTCGTGACACAAATCCTTCTCCCCACTGGTGTGGATTTTCTGGCTTCCACCGCTGGCCTTTGGGCCTTCTGGGTGGAGATCCTGGACAAGCATGAGACATTGTTGTGGGCTCCAGGCCACTGGCTGGATTCTTTGGGTCTCTACTGTGTGGTTAATCTCTTGCACTCCTCTGCATTTTACTTTTTAAATGAATATTATAAAATAATCCTACAAATCATACATCCTCTGTTAAATCTATTCCTTTGAAAACCCTGATTATAAGAGGCTGTTAAATGGAGGAAAAATTAGGATAACCACATCTTCATTAAATAATTCTGATATTGAGTTTTTTCTGGATATCTCTGTTTACTGTCTATTGTTCTCTACTGCCTTATCAAGCCAAAATATTCATAGGTATCCTTTGAAGCAGCTGTTTCTCTGAGCTAGATTTAAGTGTTAAATTCTTCATTAATTTTAATTCATTTTTATTTGTATTTAAGCATCCATGCCCACCCACTGTAGGATTTTTAGAGCAATAGGGAAATATAAGTGATTATGGGAAATATAGAGAAGGTGTGTTTTCTTTTTCTTTTTCTAGGAGGATTTTGCTACATTTCTCAGGCTGGTCTCAATTCCCTGGGCTCAAGTTAGTCTCTCATCCTAACTTCACATTTAGCTGGTATTACAGGCACACAACACCACACCTACTGTACAGGTGATGTTACCATAGGTATGTGAAACATACCTGTTTTTCCTCTACTTTAAGTGTAATAAATCTTTTCATTTATAAAGATATCTTATTTAATTTTAGTAGGCTACACTGGCAAAACTTATTTTTTACACCAGTGTGGATTAAGGTACTGAAGATTTACCAACCAGTACATTTTCAGTTAATTAAAGTTAAGTCAAACTCTGTTTCAGTGGCACAAAAATTAATTATTGTTTTTAATTTTTTTCTCACATGAATTATATTAATAAATTTTGGGATTCAAATTGTATACTTCTGTTTCAGTTTTTAATTCTATTTCTGACTGAAGTAACATAAAGCTTTCTCCCTACATTGCTCATATTTCCAAATTTCTTCCTTCAGAGGATGTTATGACTGTCTCATAAGGTAGAGAATCCAGGCTTAGACTGAGTTTGAATTAACCCTCTGAATTTGGCATGACAAAGTAGAGGTTCTTTTTGCTATAATTCTGAGGACCATGGTTTATTTTCCTATGACCTTGAGGATTTAGGGTGTTTTCTTAAAGATCCAGAGAACTGGTCAGCAGCAGCAATCATGAATTCATTGTTAGGGTCCTCATAAGCCTTCAACTCTTGGGAGGGTGACTTTAGTATGCTACAAAACAACTGGTATTTCTCCAGGGGGGAAAATCACGCAGTGGACCTGCCTATTGCACAGCACATTATTCCTTCCCTCGAGCACACTAAAGAATTCAGAACAAGAGTTTGGAAGAGACCCACAACAGTGGTAGCAAGGAAATAGCTGTTCCTCTGAGTCCAGCATTAGTCGAGGTTATGTTGTAGAGACACACTATTCAAGGTGAAACACACATATAGAGGGATCCGGATCTCTTTTAGGAAGGCCTCAAAACCCTGGTCTTGTCCTGAATACCAGCTTTAATTTCTGATTTAGGTGGAGATGAATCTGTAACAGAAGCACACTAAAGCTCAACAGATACAGCACCCAAAAAACGCAGATCGAAGTACAAGCATTCCAGCAGGCAGCAACTCAAGAGCATTGTAGCAGCAAGCTGCAGAGCCAATTAGAAGATCACAGCAAGATGAAAATGTCACAGTGGCTGTGGTTATTACCTTTCCACTATGCCATAGAAGTGTTTCCTTGCAAGGCAGAAAGGATCTTCACACCCACATTTGGTTCAGATGTTGAGACTAATATGTATCCCATTCACCAAGATGGGATGGACTTGTTCATGAGCCACTTAGTGAAGCTTTCTAGAGAGAGCAATGTAGACTCCTCGGCAGGTCTGAGAAAGTGAGAGAGAACAGGAAAGGGAGACTACTTTGAAGTTATGCAGTGGCTAGTGGATAGAACAAAGGTTAAGATTCCAACACAGGTTGACCAATGTTGGGGTTTTTATATCTCCCTCCAGTGCACAAGAGGATTCCATTGGGACTTTCTTACCAATGTGTGCTTATCTATAGAGGGGAAGTGAAAGCAGTCAAGTGTGGAAGCTATTAATAAGCAAACATAAAAGATGGGATTACAAAAATATGAGCAAAGGCCCCTGAGGCCAAGGAGAACATAACATTTCTTAAGATCTAAGATTTGCTGAGAAGCCAAATCAAAATTGTGAATCAACAGGGAAGTGTATGGTACTATTATATGTCTTTTTGTTTCTTTATTTTTAATTTTTATTAGCCTGTATTTGCAGAGCAAAATGATTATATTTTTTTGTTGGGAGGTGGTATATATATATATATATATATATATATATATATATATATATGTGTGTGTATACACACACACACACA
>NW_022900915.1:24536417-24551907 GCF_012274545.1 Fukomys damarensis
TGTATACACACACACACACACACACACACATACACAAAACATCTTAATTCTATTTTCATCTGTTCCCTTCTCATCTATCTCCCTGTCATGCATGGTCCCCTTCTGTTTTGCAAAAGATCTAACTCCCTATTTCCTATTACCTATGACTTATTTATGTTGTTCTTTATTTACATTTTGAGCTTCTCATGTAAGATAGAACATAATACTTTAGGTTTTTTTTATTTATTTCACTTAATATTATAGTTCCAATTGAATCAGCTATTGTGCTAGGCATCTCCCTGAAATATTACATGTTACATTGATATCACCATATTACAGTGATATATGTAAACACAAGTTTATACCAACATCATTCATAATTGATAAATCTTGAAAGATAATTATATGTGCAGATAGTCTTTATAGCACAAGGAACCTGTTGTATATATACATAATGAACTTGAGACCATAAAGTTGTGAAATAAATTAGACATATAAGCTTAAATATGCCTTTATTTGTAGAAGCAAATCATCTATTCTTCATCATGGAAATAATATGGACAAACCTATATCAGAATGAGTAAGAAGACATATTGGGATGTATATTATACTACCTTCATTAAAAAATGTTACCCAGTACATCATCTTTGGACCAGGGATTTAGTTCAGTGGTTCTGCTGCCTGTCTTGCAAGCACAAGGTCCTGAGTTCGATCTCCACTACCTCCCAGCCCCCCAAAATGTTGCCTACTCTTTCTACTTTCTTCACTTGCTCTTAGCTAAAAGTTGGAGAAGTGATTCTTCCTACTTCTTTAAGTAGAATGCCCCCAGAGTATTGAAGAAAAAAAGAAAAATAACATGATTCAAGTATAATTCTGCTAATTTGTATCTTATTACTTCTACCTCTACTTTATTGTATGATTTCTATGTAGTTCCAATTTAAAAATGCATATCAATACATGGAGTGTATTTTCTTACGTTCAGATTTTGAAGTTTGCACAAAATACAGCATTTTAAGTGAACTTAAAAGATTAATTTTCTAATAGCAACTGGCATTTGTCTACATGGCTTTTCAATGAATTTTTATACTTGTTATGACATTTTATTGAAAATAATTTAATGAAGGTAAAAAATGTATATGCCACCTGTGTACATACATATGTATATATATATATATAGATTAATTACTTATATTTTACTTCATTTCAGAACCAAAACACGTTTTACTTTATCTTAAATTAGACAGTCAGCAGTCAAGTCTGTGTCCTAGCTTGCACTCCAGCTCTTTATGAGGGTCCTTTTACATGTGACAGAAAACACAGTGAATGCTGCTTCCTAGTATTACCTCAAGTAAAGACGGGTTCATACAACACAATGCAATGTGGTCACCCACTTATTCACAGGACTGGCACGGCTTCCACTTCTGGCTCTTTCCCACAGTTAAAATTATCATGAAAGGTAGATGTCTGAATCAATTCAGCACGTTGAGCAGTCGATACAGGGCAAATAAGGCCACTCCTGAAAGAGGACTTCCAGAACTGCTTCAGAAATGGGCAAGAGTGACGGGGCAGACCCTCCACGGCAACGGGGCGCATTGCGAGGAGGATTAATGGTAGCGCATCTTCCATCCTATTTTTAAAATTTGAATATACACCATATATTTTGATCACCAATTGTATTACTGGCAGATGGAACCAAATGTATCTGCAGGAACTAAAAGACCCTACTGAAACTGTAAAAACAGCACCCAAACAGGAACGAAAGAGATCTGTGCCCGCCTGGAAAGTTCCAGTGTCTCTAAAGTGCTTCTGATGGTGCATGCATTAGGTGCTGGCCTGCGAAGGGACAAATATGATCTCAGAGTCTCAGTCCCAGCACCGTAAGAGTAAAGAAGAGTGAGTTTAGACATAAGAGACCAGCCTGATAACTGACTCAATGTAAAAAACTTAAAATCCATTCAGTGCATTTACACTCTGAATGACCTTAAACTATAAAGTAAGCATTTAGGGAAAAGTCAGCTGCTTTATTTTCATATACACACACCTACAGTGGATATAGGTAAAGATGAACATTCCCTCCTCTTCCCTTGGGTACTAGAGTGGCTTTGCTAAACCACGCTAACGGAAGAGTTGATTTCATTGAATGCTGGACTCAATACTTAATAGGTCATTTTAGAATCTTCCTTCAAGACTCATCTAATTTTGTAATAGTGGCAATCAAGTAACATACACTGAGAGTATCTAAATGTTGTATATAGCTAAATAAAGCACCTTAGAGACCCTAACAACAATAGAAATTTTGGGATGCTCCTTTCTCCTGATGTAAAATAAGAAATATACTTAGTTATACCATCTAAATCTTCTAAATACTCCAAAATTGAAGTAGATTTTACTGTCAAAGTTTGAGAAATTTAACATATGAACTAAGTACCTCTTTCTTGTTGTTTTTAGTTTTGCTGGCAGTGCTTTTTCAGAGTTATGACCTCTTCTACTCTCGCATAGATCTCCAGGATGTGCAAGCTAAGTAAGCCAGCATGGGGTCAGCAGGACAGGGTTAGCATGACAGGTGGCTACTTCTTTAGAGTTTATTCCAACAGTCTGCAGGCTTCCAAACAGTGTCTCTCTGTATCTGCTAGGGCCAGGCAAAGGAGGAGTTCTTTCACCATGCACTAAATTAAAATAGAAGAGGATTAAAGATCTAATATTAAAACAGAAACGCCAAACTTGCTGGAAGATAAATTAGGTAGAACTCTTGAAGACATTGGCATAGGAAAAGAATTCATGAACAAATCCTCAGTAGCACAGGAAATAGTGCAAAGAACCAACTACTGAGATTTTATCTTATTAAAAAGCATTTGCCTTCCTATGGCTTCAAAACCAGAAGGAGACTTTTGCAGGCAACACAGAAAATTCAGAGTACAAATTAGCATAATATATCAATTACCAAATAAGGAAATTTAATGTCTGTTTAAAATTTTGAAATCTGTATTTTTAGGTAAAATGTGAGGCATATTAATTAACAGATGCCCTGTCTCTGGATAGTGATATGAATTTTCTCTGGGGAGTCTGACTGTGTTAAGAACTCGGTCTTCTAATAAGTGTTTAACTGATTATCTAGCAGGATTCTAGACTCTCCTTTCACATGAGGCTCGTCCTCAGAGATTCCTCATTTCCAGTGTGGGCCCATGATAGATGTTAATCCAGAGCAAATGTGTCCTGATAGAGGTGTTTCTGCCCCTTTACAACTAAATAGATGTGACAGCAGGTGAGAGCAAGTCACTGTTGATTTTCAGTGAGTTGTGTTTATATGAAAAAAAAAAATCAAAGTGTTCAAAGTATAATACATAAAAACAGATAACAAAGAAGCAAGATTCCTGCTCAAGTTCTTTTCTAATACAAATAAATTAGGTTGCTAATGACCTGCTTATTAATCTTTTTCTGCCCTATCTCATGACATTGCAACAATTTAAATAGCAAAAGACTACAATCCAACTGACATTAAGAAGATTTCACTTACATATGAAGTGTATAGTCTCTCATACATGTTCTTCCTGGCTTGTCTACTGTTCTTACCATTTTATTTCTCTTTTCTTCCACCCTCGTGTTTGTAAGTAGTTAACCTTTTTGAAAAGATAGTCCACTGTTTTTGATCTCCATTGATTTTCAAAACCCAGCCTTTTTTTATTTTTAAAGTTACAGGTAGTAACCATAACAATCAGGACTAATTAGGCATAATCTTTTCTTTTTTACTTTTTAAAAAATTTATTAAATTTTATTGGTACATTTTAGGTATATAGTATGATAGCATTCGCCATTGGGATCCTGTACCTTTACATGATATGTCTTGGATCATATTCTTCCCCATTCCCCTGACCTCCTTTCCATACCATAGGAATATATGTGCATCCATGTTTATAGCAGCATGCTTTGTAATAGATAAAACGTGGAAACAGTACAATTGCCCATCAACTAGTGACTGGAAATAGATGTGTGTGTGTGTGTGTGTGTGTGTGTGTGTGTAAATAAAATGAAATATTACTCAACCATAAAGTTTGGGAAACTAGAAACGTTGAATGCACATTGAGGTCGTACTTTTAAGTGAAATATATAGACACATGAGTAAATACTGAGTAGTTTCTCTGTTGTGAGAAACTGAAAATATATAAGGACTAAAAGTCATAATAATGTGAAATAGGAAGAAAAGGAGCAAAGGGGAAGGGACTGTGGAAGGGGCAGGGAAGGGAAACAAATATGAGAGGAGGGGAAGATGAGCACAATCCTAACTTTAATTTGGAAGAAACTTATGAGGACTTTTCCTTCCAAAATTAAATGCAGAAATGATAAATACATCCTTAGAGGCTCTAACGGTATCTGGTTCAACCCATAACATCCAGTGTTATTAAAAGAATAACAGCAAAACAGATGAAAGTAATGCTTTCTTGGGAAACTCATTCACAGCTTAACCTGTGGTACAGATAATACTGTATTCACAGAAAGGCGGTCATAGTTTGATCAAGTTTTGGCTTTAGACAGCCCACATGAGACGCTCAGTCTGGTCTTATATAAAATATGTGAAGCTGTATTATCTATATCAAGAAAATGCCGATGTATGAAGTCAGCGCCGAGTTTGGCATTCCATGATCGGGAGCTCTGTCGTGATGGTGAGGCAGTGGTTTGGCATTGTCTCACTTCCTGGGAAGTTGGAGATCAGATTAACTACCAGGGCTTCCATTGTCTCTGGGTCTATGTGGGTGCAGATGGAGGTGTGTCTTTGACTAAAGATAAAGAATTCTGGATTTTATGGTAGAAAGGAAAAGCATTGGATTTGGAACCAGGGAAACTAGATCTGTATCATAATGTATAAATAATTCCCTAAAAGACTCAACCCAATTTCTTTATTCGCAAATAGATCTAATGATACTGAAGAAAAATGATGGTAGTTTTACTGTTTCAGTTGCACTGAACTATAAAGCATTGTAGATATACAGTATTTATCATTATTTTTATTGCTACAAGTAAACATCAGGATTATCATTTGGGCCAGAAATCATTCTTCAGTTAACTTTATATTTTCCTTATAGAAGCTCGGGGAATAAATCTGTTTCCCCTCTAGTCAGGACCAAGATGAACAATTTAATTTTCTTCTTCATTGATCCATTTTAGTCGGATGTTATTTATTCACCTCGTTCGGTTTCTTAAAGTACATTCTTGTTCTTTGTGTAGCATTTCCCTCCATCTCTCCCTTCCTGCCTGCCTTCCTTCCTCCCTTCCTCCCTTCTCTATTTTTCATTTCTTGTTATTCTCTTCTCTTCCTCGGTTTCTTTTATTTTAGACCAGCTACTACTGCAAATAATGAGGTAATATGAATGAACGTAGTAGTTAAGTACAAACAAATTTATGGAGAAATTACAATGATTGCCTTACTTAGACACAGGAAAAATAATTGTTCATCGATAATAAATTATTTTCAGAAGAGAACAGCAAAAGATTCATTCAAATTCCTTAAAAAAGTTCTAAGACTTGTTTTATAACAAACTATACCATAATGATCATGGCTCTCAAATAAAAGTCACTTCTGTGCAAAAGTGAAGTCCAGTCCCCTGGAAGGACATTGATTCCAGAGGAGGCAGCCTTCTGAGACCGAGGTAAGGGGATGGGGAAGGGTATGGAAACACAGCAGATTGCCCTATTATTTTTCTTATCTACCTACCAATTAAGAAATCTCCAAGTAATCAGATCTCTCTGTGCTATTGAAAAATTTTTCCAATGTTGGAATTCAGATTAGAAAAAATAAAACAAAACAAAATTCTGAAGTCAGCAAATTCAGCTACTTCCAAGACCCTTAGAAACTTTTTTCTTGGAACTTTTGTTTCCACACACTTGCGGCATGCCCCAGGAATGTTTGCCTTCAAAAAATATCAAGGTGATTCTATTTATTCAACAATTGCAATAATGCTTTCATGATATTGTTTCGGAGCTCAGAATGCAAGACCCCATAAAAATGAAAAGAAAAGACACTAAGATGAGTTAGTGCTAGAACTCAGTTAAGGTCCTAGATTTCCTTTCAGCCAAAGCTACTTGTTTGTTTCGTTTTTTGCTTCAGGTCTGAATCATGAACTAATAGGATATAACTTAGTATCATTTGGTATTCACCAGGCCCCACCTCATAAGAACAACAAAAATCTGAGTAAGATCTGCTTTTTACATCACGTACTGATGAAAAGTAGAACAAGCTGGCCAAACCCATTTAACCAGTTTTCATTTATAAGATGAGCTAGAATTTAAAACCAAGCTATTACAAGCTAACAATGAGTGGCTATAATTGAAGTAAGTTACTGAGTGAATCTGAAGAGTGAGGTCTTTTCTCTGTCTCTCTTTTTCTCTTTTGTCTCTCTATCCCTGACTCTCTCTCTTCTCTTTCCTCTCTCTCTCCTCCTCCTCCTCTGCCCCTCCTCCTCCCCCCACCCCCCATACTTATGACACAGTTTAAGACCTTGTTAATACTGAGCCCTTTTGTCTATTTTGTTTTCAGGCAGGATCTCCCTAAGTCACTAAGCTTCTCAGGCTGTTTGAATTGTGATCCTGCTGTCTTAGCCTCCCAGAATGCTATGATGATGGGTGTGCACTGCCATACCTGGCTTTCCTCATTTTAGGTACTAGAACGAGCAGTGTAAGCACACTGACCAACTTCTAGAAACCCACTTCATCACCACAACTTAGTCATTCACCACATCTTTGCTTCATAGTCTAACATCTTTCCATTCATAAATAGAGGCTAAAGGTGTAGAGAAAGTGGGAAGGGTAGGGGAAAGCTAATAAGAGAGAAGAAAAAATATGAGAAAATGAAAAAATGGAAATGAAGTATTTGTAAAGGGGGAGGGGAGAAGGGGGTGAAGGGAGGGCAGGGGCAAGGGAAAAAAATGAGAACCAAGACCTGGCATGTAAAGGTACAAGATTTCAGTAATGAATGTAACTGTACTGTATACCTAGAATGTACCAATAAACAATGAGAAATAAAATGAAAAAATGGAAATGAAGTATTTGTAAAGGGGGAGGGGAGAAGGGGGTGAAGGGAGGGCAGGGGCAAGGGAAAAAAATGAGAACCAAGACCTGGCATGTAAAGGTACAAGATTTCAGTAATGAATGTAACTGTACTGTATACCTAGAATGTACCAATAAACTCAATGAGAAAAAAAACCATATGAATTTAAAACCTGTGAGTGGAAAGAAAGGAATTACACAGCTACATTATCTTATTTTATTGTATATAAACCATTATGAAAGGATAGGAAATCCTTTACATTTGCCCATATTGCATATTTCTGTGATATCTGTTAGTAATTATTAATTAAAACATTGGAAAAGACAAAGTTATCAGTAGTACATTGAGAAAAAATATGAATGCATAACTCAAGAAAATACTGTGGTTTCAGATTGAAGGATTCTATCCTGAAGAAGTAAGCACCTTAAGTATTTTAAAAGGTGAGTAATCTTTAAATGCATAAGATGATGTTTCAAAGATAAAAATATTTTAATATATTGTAATTTTCAGATGGAAGATATATAAACATCAAAATAGATACTCCATAGAAATAATTCAGAAGTGATCAAGGGATAATAAAACCATAATAATAAGTTTTCCTTGGAAGATTAATGCTGAAAATAAAATACTTAATAATAAATAAATAAAATACTTCATCTTATTTAATTACACATTAGAGAATATTTGTATTAGGAGTAATTTATAAATAGACTACATTTTAAACCAGTATGAAATTTATGAGATAGATAATTGTCTAGGTATCAAGTATTTTATAATTTGGGTTTTAAAATGATCGAAATCTTTATTTATTGAAAGAAAATAGCTTCATAATAGTAGAATTGACCTTGACTTTATCATATTTATCTTATGATAAGTAAAATAGCTTGGACAAAATGAATATTTCATTACAAATGACTAAGTAGCTAGAGAAATGTACTTTTTAAACTGAAATTCCTACTATACAAACAAGCACTAAAGGGATATTGACCAACCGACAGCAATTCTTTTCTTCTATGTATCAATTTCGTGTTGACTCTAACCTTTATTTCATGAGATTTTTGAGGAACTCAGTCTTCATGTTTACCTATGTTCTTTTGCTTCCAACTCTGGGTAGATTTCAGCAATGTACTTCTGCTTGTGGAGGTGCTTGGTTGTCTAAGGGCTAACTTTGGTCTGGCTGCCATTTTTCCTTCTAGTTTGTTCTTTTGTCTTATTTGGGCAGTGAAAATCTTGGGCTAAAAGACAACGATGTATGTTCTGGTCCACTGGTGTATAAAGTAGCCTTTCCTCTAGAGATAATCCTGAATATATGTCAGAACATTTCCAGACTACTAGCTCAAGTCTTGTAGGCTTGTATGATTTTAGTGAATATCTGCCATTTTTAGTCAGTGAAACATCCTCTTTTTTTCATGTTTCTGAAGTGTTTAGATTTCATAAATAGAAAACAGATATTCAACAGAATTATCCTTAAGGAGGAACATGCTAACTCTTGGGAATGGTGAAATTTTATTTACCATATTATCTAAAAAATTGTTTGGCAATATATGTATATCAGAGATATCAGAAAATTGGGGAGCTAAGAATGGAGCTCAGTGGTAGAAAACCTACTTAATAAGTAGGAACCTCAGAGGTTTGCTCCCAGTGCCACTTGTAAATAGGAACGCAAAATTCAGAAAAATGATAGATGATAGATAACAATAGTCTTTCATTTTGAAATTTGATAGTGTAAGAATGTTGAAAATTGTTTGCTTGACTTGCTTTATTTTTTTAGAAAATTTCAATAATTTATCATAATATACACTAATAAATTAAGTTCAATGAAATATGAAAAGGAGAAAAACAATAAATTTAATGTTATGGAAACATAGGTCATTTTCTTTTTAAAAATAGACTGAAGAATAGAGTTGAAGCAAGACAAGGTCCACTAACAACTCAAGGCTTTGAATATCAAGTAATCTGAATATTAGAAATCTGTGTTCCATAGTAGCTCTTACAATATTTTATTTATTTATATCATTTATATATTTATATCATTGTTATCATGACAATACACTTTATTAGCTGTATGTTGTACTTTTAAATGTAAGTATTTTTCTTTTCTAAACTGTCATGCTATATATTTTACACACAGAATAGTATTGCTTTTTCTTCAATGGACTCTAACTTGATTTGCATTTATGTAGTTTTTGAATATTTTTATGGAATGGTCTTCAATTAGATTTGGAGAACCGGGCCTAATAAATCACAAAATTCAGAAATTTTGTATCAGAGAAAGTCATGTCCCATGCATTTGTCATTTCTAAAATACATCATTCGTAAAAACATGTGAGTTATAAAAAGGGTTCAGGCATGTTGATTTCCCTTTTGAGTACATCTTAGAATTGACTGAGCTTTTGAAATTTTGGTTTTCTTTAGACTGTGATACTGTCCATGTCACCTGACATTTAATGTTTTCTTTCTATCCCTTCACTCTCTTATCTAGTTCAGATTAAGAATGACAATTCTGTCTTCTCCTTTTCCCCTTAAATAATAATTCACTACAACTGATTTCCTCTTAGTAATGCTGACAGGCACGTTGCCAACAACAGAGCTTTCACTGCCTGTTGCTGTTGACCCCGCTCTGCTGGACTCAGGGTTACACTCTAGAAGAAGCACATTCTGATCTCCATAGAGAAAGTCAAAGTGAAGCATAAAATGATAGCTACCTACTGTTATTTTGGTTTGATTCTAAGAATTATCCGTGACCCTTTTTTATCTTCACTTTGTATAAAATTCCCCTTGCTCCTGAGGCCAATGGACTAGGAAGAAAGAAGCATATTTATGCTACAAATACTTAAGGCTGAGGACTCCATAAGTGTTATGCGTATGTTTTAGAAACCTATCATTTATTCCCTGTACCCTTTGAAAATTCAGTTCCAGAAAGTAGCTATTGCCAAACCTTCAGCTTAAGGACTTTGGGCAGCAGTTACTGGGCATAGGAGCAGAAAAGAAAAGTTAAGACTGGAAGAGCCAGGGTTTCACTGAGGCTGACAAAAAGGGATAAGCAGTGCAACAACAAAAGGAAGAAACCCAGGTTTTCTGAGCTAAATTCAAACTGCAGATCACCATGAAATACCCAGGTGGAAGGCACACTGCTGAGCAGAAGTTCACTGCACAGGGATCTTGGAGTGCATGTTGTTGGAACCAAGCTTTGCAAGGTGTGGGACTTCTGCACCGCAAAGGGAGAACAGAGGACTCCAGCCTCTGCTTAGCTTGATCAATAAAATGTAAGTAAATTGTGATCACTTTATTTTATTTTTAATTGCAAGCCTTCTCAAGAAATACTCTCATTTTAAAGCTGTGCACTGATAAATTGCCATCATAAATTGCTTGAGAAGTTTGGAGTACAAGGAGGCCCAATCTTTGTTTGAAAGGTTTAATAATGCTGTTTTCAAATCACATTTATTTCGCAGCACCTCCTATTTATGACAAATGATATTTTCTATTATTCTTGCATAGGATTTTCTTTTAAACTATCTTAAAGCATCTTTAAGTAAATTTATTTAAACAGATAAGTTAAATAAATAATGATTTTCATGTAAAAAAGTCGGTAATTAAATAAGTCAGAAACCCTAAAGATTGCACTCAGAGACGAACATACAAACACTCTTGTGGATTCTGCCTTCTCATTTCCATACGAGAGCACTAGTAGTGTACATGCACACAGACACATACATATCAGTGAAAAGTGGTGAGAGAGGAATCCACTTTTAATTTGTTATCTGTACCAATCTAGCGAAGAAATTTGAAATAAAGCTATAACTTGGAGTTTGGAATTATCAACCACGAAGAGCAGCATCGAAAACAAAATCTTGGGGTGGGGATTTAGCTCAGTGGTTCCGCCACCAGCCACACAAGTGCAAGGTCCTGAGTTCGATCTCCAGTACCTAACCAAACAAACAAAAAAACCAAAACCAAGCAAAACCATGTCTTGTATTTTGCTTGTTGTTTCTTGAAAGTAAATTGGCCCCATAAATGATTCCATTTCATATTTTCATTGGTGTCCCTAGTGGTTGATGACAAGGCCATTGGGTGATCCCAGTCTTTCATATCTCAAAAAATAATGCAAATTTCAAATACCTTCATTCCACACACACACACACACACACACACACACACACACACACACACACACACACACACACATAAAGGTTCTCAGTTTTAAAAATCATATAGCCTATAAGAATACTCATTAATGATAGTATAAAGTAAAAGCAAGTTAAAATATTGGTCAAAGCTCACAAATAAACCTACATCCTAAGAATAATAAGACTTGTCATCTTTTGCCTTTACTTTTGATACTGTATTTCACTTTATATGCAGCAATTATTTCACTCTTGAGCCCTGTTTTAAGTAATTAAAATATATATGCAGAAACATGTACATGCCACAGTTCTACAGTTTAATAGATGCTCCTAATATAACTATGTTGGTGTACAAGTATGCAGAATTAGAAACTAGATGTTGTCTGTACCTCAGATGTGCCATCCTTGTCCCTTGTAGTACCTGAAGTATGATGAAGACAGTTTCTACCCTTCTTTGTAATAGAATGGATTATTTCTGACACATTTTGTGATTTACATAACAGGATAATATACAATATACTTTTTTGTGTTTGCTTTATGAATTTTGAGATTCAGCTTTGAGTTGTGAGTACAATTGTACTTAATTCATTTTTCGGTTGTATGTTGTTTGTGAATAGATGTTTAATCTCACTGACAGCAGAGCATTTTGAGCAAAAATTATCTGAAATATTGTCTTTTAGATTCTCAAAACTAAAACAGTTGACAGTGCAATCTACTGGTGAGATCCCCCATGAAATGGGACTTTGGTAATAGCTAAGGCCATTACAATCACAATTACCTCCAACTGTTAGGAATTTACCTGCACATTTGCCTATGACAGAATGAAAAGAGAGAAAATAATATTCATTTTAATGCAAGATCATTTTCAACTGAAAAATATTATAAATAACCTGTATCTATTATACTAAAATGCTTGAATAAATTATAGAACATCCTCACAAGGAAGAACAACCATAGGTGTCAAATTAAATAATTAGAATCCTGTAATTTGAAATGATTTCCAAAAATTTTAAAGTTTAAAAGCAAAGTTCAAAGCATTATCTACATTATTTAGTATTTCACTAATTACTAGCCAATTAATAAATAAAAAAGCAAAAGATAAATGAAAAGTATAATTCTTTGTAATAGTCAAGTAGTAAATGCAGAATTAGCACTTTATAGTGGCAAAAATTACCATAATCAATTTAAACAGAAGTTGTCAATACAAACTTAACTAAGTAGATATAAGTGTAAGATTTGAGAATTTTTATGTGGTCTAATTTTTTTTCAAAGTGTGGTATTTGTTAATTATAAAAAGAAAAGAAAAATAATAAATATGAAGTTTAGAAACTTTGCAGAAAATCATCCTAAGGATTCTGAATTAAGATTTACCTATAATGGAAAAATTGCTCTCATACAATATCTGATATTATACACTAAGAAGACCACAACATTTCAGGATATTAATTCTGTGGCATCCCAGTATAAACTGGGCAAACTGATTATAAGAAAAAATTTATATAACCCAAACTGGAGAACATTTTACAAAATTAGTCTCCTGTAACCTTTAAAAAAATCAATATCCTGAGACTCAAGGCCTACAGGTCTTTCAGATTCAGGAACTCTGAACAAGCGCAAGTGTTGGACATTATGCATTACCCCAAAATTTATGTTTCTGTCAACAACATAATTGGGAAATTGATGAAATCTAAATTGTGGCTGCCTGCTTAATTATAGGATGATGTTGAATTGGTTGGATGAAGTTACTTTTATAATTGTATTATGAGTAGGTAAGACAATATTCTTGACGCCTCAGAAAATGAATATTGAAATAATGAACATTATTGTTAATGAGTGCAAAAATATTCTCATAATATGAATTATAAATTATTAAATGTCAGTGTAAAGTTAATATCAAATTTGTATGTATATATACCAACATTTGTGTGTATAATATGTACATATATACATCAAAATTGAGAGTACTTGGTCATACACAAGTTTATCTATATTTTTCTTAAAACATTTTGATGAGTTCCAGATAATGTTAATAGAAACTATATTTGTTTAAAGGCCAGAAGGACCTCACGACCTTAAAAAAATGTCAACAGAGCAGGAATAACTCCTTAATGAAAGTGTTATTAAAGAATCAAAACTTTGCAATGTAATAAAGGTGTAGAAGGACAAAAATTGAGGGATTATCTGCTAGAGCAATCAGACTCATTTTCCCAAGTGACATGTCTTTCCTTAAGACCTTTTTAAAATAAGTTCTATGTATATATGCAAAATTTATACTTTTGTGCTTTAAATTTGTGACCTGGACTTGCACAAAAAATATTTCTCTGGAAATAATAGTGTATTTTGAGGATTTATTTTTATCTTTCATCTCATGTGATGACTAGAAAGTGGACATTAGTTAATTGGTGTCAGCTTGTGTACTCTATTATAAATTACAGATTTTGCTTCAGTAAAAGAATTGTGGCATCTTTTACACCGATTTTACTGCCTGTTATACAATAATGTATTTGAATATGCAAGGTTTGCTGACTTTCATGGTGTTTTAAAATAGACGTAAAAATCTTTTCATCATTTTTACATAATTGGCTTTTATTCAAATCTGATAGAAAATACAAGTTTAATTATTTAAATACAAACACGATTTAATCACAAAAATATGCTAATTGTGCTAATTTAGAAATTAGGCTCAATTCGGCCTTTGAAACATGCAAGAGAGTTGAATGAAGTAAAAGTGTGAAAAATTCAAATAAACTGGGATTTCTTTGAAATATGTTTATTTCAGTATTTCATTGTTGTAATTTAGAACTTTTTCACTTTAAATAAAATATCTGTATTTTGCAAAATTTTAAAATGCCATTGATGTTATCGTCAGTTTAATTTTGCCAGTGTGGATATACAATAAGACATGGCTTGAACAGACAGACTGACCTTTAAATTAAAAAGAAATTTTTAAAGCAAAAGGTGTTTGTGTTTATTTGACAGACCTCAAAGACCAGTTAAATTTCCTGCTAACAGACTGAGAGAAAAACAAAGTGAAGTATAGTATAATTACAACCTTTTCTGAAGAAAGCGTTTTCTGTCTGAAAGGCAGCACAACAAACAAGGTTTCCACTTTGATCTTCTTAACTTCTATTTCTTAAATCAGTGAATCAAATGTGACAACAAATGATAAAAATCACAATGTTCTAATGGAAAAATCCTTAGTTGAGGCCTACAAAGAGTTCATAAAAATATTTTGTGTACAGGAAATTTCAGACCAAGGAAGAATATTGATTTATAAATCTACCTTGCTATCGGCTCCATGTAAGCCTTTTTTTTTAATGTGATTGGAATCTAAATCTAAAGATTTTTACTAAGAAAATACTGTATGCTAGGCTAATCCAAAAATTTCTCATTCAAGACAAATTTGGAGTGTTAGGTCAGTGTGTGAATCATAAGCATTGGAGATATTTGTAGAGGAGACAAGAGTTTATAGAATTTTAGAGGAGACAAGAATTTGTAGAAAACAACAAAATATGAAGTTAAAACTAACAAAGAGAGAGGCAGCTGTTAGAGAGGACAGATAATTGCACTCAGTTCTGTTCTCTTGGACTCTCACAGAATCCAAAATGATCTGAGGTATTTCCTTTAATAACTTGTTGATTTTAACCCAAAATGTGGTAGGTCAATTTCTGAAAGACACTTTCTTTTCTTAAGGCCTTTTTTATGCAGTTTATACCAGATACATACATCAACAGGAAACCTCTTTCATTCATTGCAATTAGAGACAGAATGCAATTTTTGACATATAAGAATAAAATATCATAATTTTACTTCATTCAGGATTTGTGATGCATTGACTTTATACATACATAGTATAATATAATAAACAATATATAACGTTATATTTATCTATCCATCTATCTATCTATCTATGGATTTTTTGCACTGGACATCGACCTCAGGCCCTTGTGCTTGTGAGGCACGTGGTGGAATTACTGAGCCAAATCCCTGGCCCTATTAGATATATATATATATATATTTTTTTTTTATTGAGTTTATTGGTACATTTAGGGATACAGTACAGTTACATTCATTGTTGGGATCATGTACCTTTACATGGCAAGTCTTGATTCTCATTTTTTTTCCCCTTACCTCTGCCCTCCCTTCACCCCCTCCTCCCCTCCCCATCTACAAACACTTTATTTTCATCTTTTCATTCTCTCACATTTTTTTCTTTTCCCTTTTTGTTCTTCCCCTACGTATCACACCTTCCCTACACCTTTAGCTCCTTTCCTCCCATTTCTAAATGTCAGTAATCTTATTAGAATCTTATGCATTGTTGCAGAATATTCACACCAGGGAAACTATT
>NW_022900915.1:24553838-24600403 GCF_012274545.1 Fukomys damarensis
AGACATTGGTATAGGAAAAGACTTTATGAACAAATCCTCAGTAGCACGGGAACTAGCAGAAAGAATCAACAACTGGGATCTCATCTTACTAAAAAGCTTCTGTACTTCAAAAGAAACCATTAGCAGAACTAAGAGACAATCTACAATGTGGGAAAAAATTTTTACCAGCTGTACCTCAGACAAAGGACTATTATCAAGGATATATAAAGAACTCAAAACAATCAGTCCCCCCAAATATAAAGACCCGATCCAAAAATGGGCATCCGAAATGAACAGACATTTCTCATACAAAGAAGTGAAAGCAGCAAGAAAATATATGAAAAAATGTTCCTATTAGATATTATAAAGAAAGCACGAATACAATTCTAATTTGTAATGTTACATAATTCAATTTTAAGTTGTAAATAAGTGTCATAAAACCATCTGGAAGATAAAGCCAAATAAACCCATAAGAGCATTTTTATAAAATAAACAAGTGAAATTTATGTTTGAACAGACATTTCTCATACAAAGAAGTGAAAGCAGCAAGAAAATATATGAAAAAATGTTCCTATTAGATATATTAAAGAAAGCACGAATACAATTCTAATTTGTAATGTTACATAATTCAATTTTAAGTTGTAAATAAGTGTCATAAAACCATCTGGAAGATAAAGCCAAATAAACCCATAAGAGCATTTTTATAAAATAAACAACTGTGAAATTTATGTGCTAAAACTACAAATTTGAATTAAGCACTATATTTAAATTAAATCCAACAAAAATGTATACACCAGGAAAAGAAAACCTTGTATAAATATTCTAATACTGAATTTACTGAGGCATCATGAGATTAATACAAGTTGTTTTTTTTTTGTTTTTGGTCTCTACAATTACGAAAGACACTCAAAGTGGTGACCATTAGTGTCCAGACATTTATTAGTAGAGAGACCTGCTGAAGTGTGTACACATTTGACACACTCTATATTGATATGTCATCATATTCCACTTTCCTGATTTTAAAATTATGTTTTAATGTTTAAAAATCTAATAGATTAAATTTTATGAAATTATTGGCTATTTAGATATTTTACATTTTAGATTTAAAAACAAAGAGGAAAAAGTAGATGTTGAGTAGAGAAAACTAATAAAGGTATTAAAAGTAACTGATAAGTGAAAAGGAGAACTAAGCCTTTATTTCAAAGTTCATTTCATCAAAATGATTAACTGAAGCATCATTGCTTTGACTCCTGTTGAGAGTAGATAAAGAAGAAAGTCAGAGTCTCTTGAAGAACGGATGAAGGTAACTCCAACCACTGAGTCAGGTACAGCAAACTTTATATTGGTCTTTATTAACTAGTGTCATGTCCACTCCCCTTTGCCTTTGGTTTCCTTTCATTTGAAACCCTAGGAAATAAAACTCAAAATAAAATCCCTACCCTTTGCCCAGCTCTGTGGGTTTGGAAACTTCTCTAGGGTTTAGTTCATTTCTTCATTCTTACCAACTGATATTAGAATTACACACTAAATCCAAATGAAACCACAAAAATTGGTCCCAAACAGCATGGTCTCTGAAGAGAGACAAAATATATATATATAAATTCACTGAATGGTTCAGGGTTTTGGAAAATATTGACATTATGCTTGGCTCATTTCATCTCTATTTTCAACCCCAAGATAATGACTACTTTAAGGATGTAAGTCATCAGTTTTAGAAAGAAGCTTGAAACTTAATCACAAAAAAATCTCTTGCATAGATACTCAAGGAAGGGGAATAGTATGCATTTTAATATTCTGAAACAATAACTTTAAAATTCCCCTTTGGTTACATCAAAATGGTAATACAAAGACTGGTAATGCACAGATGAAATGAGCAGCTTTCCCATTGCTTGCACGCAATACCTAACGATGGCAATTGAAAGGGACAAGTTTAACTTGGCTCACAGCGTCAGAAACTTCAGTCAGTGGTCAGCTGACTGCAGGGCAGAAACACGGCAGAAGGGTGTAGCAGAATAAAGATGCTTAGCTCATGACAACCAGGAAGCAAAGCAGGGAACTCGTATCAGAGCAGAGGAGTGAGTTACCGTATGTCTTCCCCATGGTTACACATCCGTGGTCCACCTCTGCACACAGAATGGGTAAACACAAAGTATTAGTAAAGCACACTTCTGTGTACTTCCTCCCAGGAAACTTTCAAGCCAGTCAAGTTAACAATCAAGATTAACCACAAAAAACAAATCTCATTATGGACTTGGTGCTGGGTTACCAATGCATACATTATCCAGACTGTGACAGGATTTGTGCAAAGTAAACATTTAACTATTAGATAATTCAAGGGAAGTAAAATTCACTTAATGATTTTGGGCTAGTTAGTCCAAAATGACAACTACATTATAAATATAGGTTATTATTGCTTTTTCATTAAAGGGTAGGAACAAAAATTACATGGTCAGTGTTTGGTTATAGGCATGGCCAAATAGAAAAAAAAAATTGTTGTTTTCTACTTTCAAAATAGAAGACCTATAATAGAAAGTAAGGAGATAGATCTTTCTCAAATGGGGTAGAAATCAAGAGATACAGGGACAGTGAGGGAGGGAAAAGGAAGGGAATGAAAAATAATTAAAATGTGTTAGCTAAATGTATCAACGCTCCATGAGGCATGTAATCATTATATAGTGCAAACATGTACTGGTAAAAGATTTGTCAATCCATATGTTTTATATAATTTTGAACTAAAAAATTATGATAATCTCTTGTTTTCAGTTGCACGCTAGTGAATCCTCATTTAAATTCGTATGATTTAGTTAATTTACAACCAGCACCAAAATTAATATCCTTCTATAAATTAAGATGATTTTTTAGAATTAAATTTGAATTGAATTTGTCTTTAGCAATGTTGCACATATACACTCATATGCACACATTTTTGGTTTAATAAGATTGGGTTTATTTATTAATTTACCAAAGTCAAATCTGGCTGTTAGAAAAGAGACAAGTAGATTTTTAAGATAACTACTTAAAAGCATAGGCAGCTTCTTACTTTGTGTCCCTTTTCTTTTACTAATATGACTTTTCTTTTATCCCCAACCATTGCAAGTTTTTCTGGGAAGAAATAAATTGATAAGGCTCAAGAAGGATACAAAAATACTTGTGTTTTCTAATGATTTTTGAAAAGTGAAGAAAGAACATATAATGTGGTCTAATCACTTACCAAATTTTAAGTATACAGTACAGTGTGGATAATGATGTCTCTGTGCCTTTAAATGAGCTTCTTGGATTCCCCAGCCAAATGTCCACTTAGTTCACTTTGGCTAGAATCACAGCCTATGTCCACTTTCTTCCTGTAGTATGACAATCCCAAAGACAAGTATTTTTATCCAGATAGAGTATTACCATGAGAGGACTAGGGGTATTTTAGTAAAGTAAAATGAGGGAAATAAATTTATATTCTATTGTAGGAACATACAATGATACAAGGTAATTTTAAATGACAAATAATTTCAGCTTCAACATAGAAATATGGAGCTAATTTAAAATTGTACATACTTTAAGTATATATGCTGGAAACATAAGGCTAATCTTAAAAAAAGATAGTATTTCATTTCAATAAAAGTCACACTATACAAAGAAGAGATAATAATAGCATGTTCCACACCAAAAAATCAATAAAGAGGAAAGTTAAAGAATGTAGAAATGAAACATATAGTGAAAAATAATAGTGTGTGTGTGTGTGTGTGTGTGTATATATGTGTATATATATATATATAATAAAATTTGTAATATAATTATTATCTCTAAAAAACTCAAGATAGGAAGAAATGTTTAAATATTACAATTTGAAATATATGAATATGACAAAATTACAATGGCCCAGAAATATTGAATATAAAGACAAAAAAATAGTTAAAATCTTATGTATAAATGTAAATGTTATATACTGTATTACTACATTTTTTCATGAACAAGTTATATATATAAAAAAGATTAGTTTCTTCTATTTTCACTTTAATCTAGGGCTCTGGAAATTAACGGTCATATGATATTTAAAAATTCAATCAATTAAAAATCATTCAAGGGCATTCCACCATCTCCAGCGCCAGAGGGCCTTCCCGGCATGCCCTCCCCTGCTGCCCGCCTTTCCCGTAATCTATGCTCCAGAGGGCCCACCATCTCCAGAGCCAGAGGGCCTGCTCAGCCGAGCCTGCCGCTGCCATCCTCAGCACCAGAAAGGTAGCCGGTGGGCGCCCTTGTACCTCCCAACTCGCGCTTTCAGACCTCCCGATTGTGCCAGTCTTTGGACTCACTCTGTAGAGGCAGAGGTGGTTATAAAGAGCATTTTCCGGCTCTTCCAACTTTGAACATCTTTAAGGAAGGGGTGGGGGAAACCTACAGTAGAACTGAGTGGAGTTCAACCCTTCAGGAGGAGGTCAGGGAACTCAGTCCGGGCCTTGCAGCCCGAGGTCAGTCTGCATCGTGGGGTTCTCCCACCGGCTAGCTGAGATCAGGGGACCTGGCTCTACACATGACAGGGCATATTGTATATTATGACAGCAGTGATATATTCTGAAAGAGGCCCTTTAAACTCATTTTTTTCTTTCTTTTTTTCATTCCACTCTGAAAATTCTTTTTTTTTTTTCTGTCCTCATTCTCCAACTCAGTTTCTTGCTCCACTATATTATCCCTCATCTCCCTTTCTGTTTCTGCTCTTGTCCTAACTCAGATTTCTTCTTTTATTATTTTTTCCTCTTTTCTTATGTCATTCTGCCTCACTCAGGGGTTATTATACTTCTATTTTGTTTGTTCTTTTGAATTTAACAGTTTCCTGACAATTGTCTGGTCATTCTCCGTCTTCTGGCTTCAGATGAAACCTTCTCTAATTCTTTTACTTATCTACTCCTCTCATCCTAACTCTGTCTTAAGCCCTCATTCTAAATGGTAAATATCCTTATTGAAAAGTTTATTCACTGTAAGCATGTTTTGGATTGCTTCTTGATTTTAATTTAATTCACATGGTTTGAAGGTGATAGACTGATGACTACCACAAGTGGTCAATTTGCAAATTGTGCTTCATCACATTGTGGTGCTGATTGTATCAATTAGGATAAAGGATTGCTATTGATTCAATGAGCTGTTTTCTTCAGTATTATGAAAATGAGAATGTCTATGAGTCATTAGAGACCCATGGGCTGCAGCCCAGCTATATCAGGAAGAGTTAAGTAGTAACCTAAAGGTTAAACTAAGGATAACCCAACAACGATAGTAAAAATGAGAAAACGCTTAAGCAAGATACAGGGACAGACTTCCAGTTCACCAATGCCAAACAGTGGGGCAAATGAGGATGAAAATATCTGACAGCGAATCATCAGGACACCCTGAACTCAAAGCACAGGAAGTAACAAAACTGATCAATCAGGCTCTAGAGAAATTTAAAACAGAAGTAATTTCCGAGATAATCATGGAGATGTTGAGCAAAGTGAAAGTTATAATTCGAGACTCTAAAACAGAAACTGAGAGAAAAATAGATGAGCTCAGGATCACTATAGAAGACATGAATGCCCAGCATAAAAAAGAATTGGAAACAATAAATGCCCAATACAAGAAAGAAATGGAATCCATAGGACAGATTCAAACAGATATTCAGGAGATTAAAAACTCCATTGAGAATGTTCACAAAAGAGTAAGAGTCCAAAGATAGAATCTCAGATATAGAAGATAAAATTGAAGTCAGTGACTGTGAAAAGAGAGATCTCTTAAAAACAGTAGGGGATCATGAGAAATTGATCCAACAACTCTTAGACTATACAAAGAAGAATAACATAAGACTGATAGGAATTCAAGAAGTAGCAGGAGAAAATATAAATGACTTTAAAAAGCTGTTCACAGAATTAATTATAGAAAACTACCCAAACAGAGGGGAAGAATTTGACATACAGATAATTGAGGCATATAGGACTCCAACTAACCATGATAAAAAAAAAAATCTAAACCTAGACACATAATAATCAAGATCCCAGAAACCCAACAGAAGAACAAATACTACAAGCAGTAAGAGAAAAGAAACAAATCACATGCAAAAGAAAACCCATCAGAATCACAGCAGACATTTCAACACAAACCCTCAGGTCAAGAAGAATGTGGAGTGAGGTATTTCAAGTCCTAAAAGGAAACAACCTCCAAACTAGACTGATGTATCCTGCAAAACTCTCTTTCAAAATGGATGGGGAAATAAGATACTTCCATGACAAAGAACGCATGAGAAACTTCATGAATACAAAACCAGCACTACAAGGAATTCTAAACAATATCCTACAAAAAGATAATGCAGGTCACAACACCATGAGGCCCAACAGAGCAAATCAAATAGGCAAGCTAAGAAACTAAAAGGAGAAGGTGAAAAAAAAATGACAATAATAAGTTAGTACATATCATTTATAACCATCAATATTCAATATCAATGGCCTCAATTCACCAATCAAGAGAAATAGTCTGGCAGAATGGATTAAGAAGCAAAATCCAATAATATGTTGTATACAAGACACATCTAGTGCAAAAAGAAGCCCATAGACTGAAAGTGAAAGGACAGAAAACTTCATGTAACAGGAGCCCAGAAAAAAAGCAGGGGTAGCAATCTCATTCACAGACAAAGTAAGTTTCAAACCTAAACTTATTGAAAGAGACAAAGAAGGTCACTATGTCCTTGTGAATGGAACAGTTCAAGAGGAAAAGATAACAAATAATTTATTTTTAATCTATTGAATATGTTAGAAAGTACATACTCTTCATTTCTCTTTTCTTCTTTTTCTTCCCCTGGTGCTGGGGATTAAACTCAGCACATTGTTCTGGCTAGGCAGGTGCAGCAGTACCAAGCTAAATCTCAGGCTTTACATTTCATAATTTTAAAATTTATCAACACATTAATCCTTGTCTTTATATGTTGGTCTACCAAATTGATGAGTTATTTTGGTTCTCATTTTCTTTGCTTTTTTATTTGAGAATTTATCAAATCTGTGTATATGAGTAGCATGAAAAGTATTATCGTCTATCTGTCATTTTCCTTTTTCATCTCTGCTCTCTACAAACTTCCTTTTTTGTCACTACAGCTTGTTTGACTGGAAATTTGTTAAGACAAATTTTGTTATGTTATCAATATATATTTGTACCTATTTTCTACTGATTAACAAATATTAATTTTTAAGTAAATTTTATCGTAACTATACTTAAATAAATGGATAATAAATCATTAATATCATTTAGTATCTGGTATATGTTACAAATTATCCAACTCCCTCAAAGATGATATTTGTTTTTTCTCAAATCACACAAAGCACAAACATTCCACACATCACTGCACTATTTTATTATACCAATGTATATATTGTCTTGTAGAAAATATGCACTGTGTATATGTGTGGGAGGTGTTTTTACACATATGTGTGCACTGTTAAATGAGAAACATGGTCATGAATGTGGTAGGATTTTGCACATTTGGCATAGAAGGTAGAATTAGTGAGCAATAAAATTAGATGTTCAATGGAGGATATTTCTTAGCAAAATTTTGAAAGAGTGCTAGGATTTCTCCTGACTACTTATAATAAAATATGAGAAGAAGAAGTGAATTGGAGAAGGAATTATTAAGCATAGGTGAACCAAAATGGGAAGATTGAAAAATCATTAAAATAACTGTACTGCAAAAGAGTGAGAAAGTATATTCTGAATACAGAATCAAGGTTAGGTTTTGGATTGGTAAGCGTGATACGGAAGGAATTCATGTATCAGATAATTTCCATGGGAGAATCAAGGTGAGGGCAGTGACTTTTTTGAAGGTGAGATGTACTGTATTTTTCTAAGGACCTGAACATTACGGTCTGGATATAATAGGTACAGATTGGTTAGTAAGGTTAGAGCTAGATTTAGGGGATGGCATAGGCTCCCCATTTTACTCCCTCTGTAATATATTGTGTGTTTGAGGTTGAGTGTTGGTGTTAATTCGAAGTTCAGTGTCAGGAATGATGTAGGAATATAAGTAGCTCCTGGAGGGTCAGGGTTAGGGTAAGGGTTAGGGTGAGTGATAGCCTAGGACTTTCTCTATCCGGATATTGGGGTGAGTTTCACAGTTAGTATGAGCATGAGATTTCACCTTAGTCACAGTGAAGATTTCACGTACCACCCTATGGGAATTTAGGAATCAGACTTCAGTTAGGGTTAGGGTTAGGATTGATGAGCGTAATACGGAAGGAATTCATGTAAAACATAATGTACCTGTGAGAAGGAAGGTGAGGGCAGTGAAATTTTGAAGGTGGAATATACTGTGCTTCTAAGGACGTTATCATTGCAGTGTGGGTATAATGGGTAATGATCGATGATGAAGTAAGGTTAGAGCTAGACATAGGGGATGGAATAGGCACCCCATTTCACTCCCTGTGTAGTGCAGTGTGTGTTTGAGGGTGAGAGTTGGTGTTAATTTGACGTTCAGTGTTAGGAGTGATGTACCAATATAAGTACCTCCTAGAAGATCAGAGTAAAGGTTAGGTCTAGAGTTGGGATTAGGGTGAGTGATAGCCTTGGAATTTCTTTACCTGGGTACTGGGGTGGGCATTTCATAGTTAGCATCAGCATGGAATTGTGCCTTAGGATTAGCCAGAGTGCAGGAATTCAAGTACCTACCTAAGGGAATTTAGGAATCAGGTTGTGGTATAGGGTTAGGGTTAGGATTCCTATGCAAATTACAGAACCAATTCACATATCACATAATTTGCATGTAAGAAGGAAGGCAAGGGCAGTGACTTTTTTGAAGGTGGCAGGTAAAGAGGGTTTCTAAGGACCTGATCATTGCGGGCTTACATAATGGGTAGTGATTGCCTAGTGAATAGGGTTATACTTTGATTTACGGGATGGAGTAGGCTCCCCATTTCACTCACTGTGTAGTGTAGTATGTATTTGAGGTTAAGGGTTGGTGGTAATGTGACATTGAGTGTTAGGAGAGATGTAGGAATAAAAGTACCTACTCCAGGTTCAGGCCTAGGTTTAGGGTTAGGGTTATGCTTAGGATTAGGATGAGTGAGAGCCTTGGAATTTCTCTACCTGTGTATTGGTGTATGGATTTCATAGTTAGCATCAACATGAGATTTCACCTTAGGGTTTCCCAGAGTGCACTATTTCAGGTGTCTACATAAGGGTACTTAGGAATCAGGTTGTCTTTTAGGGTTAGGGTTTGGATTGGTGAGGGTGATATAGAAGGAATTCATGTACCAGATAATTGCCATGTGAGAATCAAGGTGAGGGCAGTTACTTTTTTGAAGGTGGGAGGTTGTGTATTTCTGAGGAACTGAACATTGCGGGCTTCATATAATGGGTGCAGATTGGTTAGTGAGTAGGTTTAGAGCTAGATTTAGAGGATGATATAAACTCCCCATTTCACTCACTGTGCAATGTAGTGTGTATTTGAGGTTGAGGGTTGGTGTTAAATTGAAGATCCATGTCCGGAATAATGTAGGAGTATAAGTAACTCCTCGAGGGTCACAGTTACCGTTAGGGTTAGGGGTAGGATTAGCGTGAATGATACCTCTGGAATTTCTCTACCTGGGTATTGGGGTGTGGGTTTCATAGTTAGCATCAGCAGGAGATTCAGACTTTGGATTACCCAGAGTGCACGATTTCAAGTACCTACCTAGGGGAACTTAGAAATCAGGTTGTCGGTTTGGGTTAGGGTTTGGATTGGTGAGGGTGATACGGAAGGAATTCATGTACCAGATAATTTCTATGTGAAAATCAAGTTGAGGAGGGTGACTTTTTTGAAGGTGGGACGTATTTTCTATTTATAAGGACCTGAAAATTGCAGTATTCATATAATGGGTACAGATTCATTAGTGAGTAGGGTTAGAGCTAGATTTAGGGGCCTGCATAGGCTCCACATTTCACTCACTGTTCAATGTGGTGTGTGTTTGTGGTTGAGGGTTGGTGTTAATTTGAAGATCCATGTCAGGAATGATGTAGGAATATAAATACCTCCTCAAGGGTCATGGTTACCGTTAGGGTTAGGGATAGGATCAGAGTGAGTGATAGCCTTGGAATTTCTCTACCTGGGTATTGGCTTGTGGGTTTCATAGTTAGCATCACCATGAGAATTCCCCCTTAGAGTTAACAAGAGTGCAGGATTTCAAGTACCTACCTAGGGGAACTTCGGAATCAGGTTCTCGGTTAAGGTCAGGTTTTGTATTGGTGAGGGTCATACGGAAGGAATCCATTTACGACATAATTTCCATGGAGAATCAAGGTGAGGGCAGTGACTTTTTTGAAGGTGTCTACTTTTATTGACCTGAACTTTGCAGTCTTCATATAATGGGTACAGATTGGCTAGTGAGTAGGGTTAGAGATAGGTTTAGGGGATGACATAGGCTCCCCATTTCACTCACTGTGCAATATAGTGTGTGTGTGAGTTTGAAGGTTGGTGTTAATTTGAAGATCCTTGTCAGAAATGATGTAGGAGTGTAAGTATGTCCTGGATTGTCACGGTTACTGTTAGGGGTAGGTTTAGGATTAGAATTAGAGATAGCCTTGGAATTTCTCTACCTGGATATTGGGGTATGGTTTTCATAGCTAGCAGCAGCATGAGATTCAGCCTTACTGTTAGCAAGAGTGCAGGATTTCAAGTACCTACTAGGGGAAATTAGGAATCAGGTTGTGGTTTAAAATTTGGGTTTGGATTGTTGAGTGTGGTATTGAAGGCATTCACATACCAGATAATTTCCAAGTGAGAATCAAGGTGAGGGCAGTGCCTTTTTGAAGGTGAGATATACTATGTGTTTCTAAGCACCAGAACATTATGGTCTGGAAATAATGGGTACAGACTGGTTAGTGAGTATGGATAGAGGTAGATATATTGGATGGCATAGGCTCCCATTTCACTCCCTGTGTTATGTAGTGTGTGTTTGAGATTGAGGGTTTGTGTGTATTTGAAGTTGCATGTCAGGAATGATGTAGAAATAGAAGTACCTCCTGGAGGGTTAGGGTTATGGTAATGCTTAGAGTTAGGAGTAGGATGACTGATAGCCTTGGAATTTCTTTACGTGGGTATTAGCATGTGGGTTTCACAGTTAGCATCACCATGTGATTGCACCTTAGGGTTAGCCAGAGTGCAGGATTTGAAGTACCTACCTAAGGGAACTCAGGAATCATTTTGTTGGTTAGGGTTAAGGTTTTGATTGGTGAGTGTGTTATGGAAGGTATTCATGTACCAGATAATTTCCATGTGAGAATCAAGGTGAGCACAGGGTCTTTTTTGAAACTTGTACTGAATGTATTTCTAAGGACATGAACACTGCAGCCTTCACATAATGGGTACAGATAGGTTAGTTAGTAGGGTTTGAGCTAGGTTTAGCAGATGGCATAGGCTTCCTGTTTCACTCACTGTGTAATATAGTGTGTGTTTGACATTGAGGATTGGTGTTAATTTGAAGTTCATTGTCAGAATGATGTAGGAGTATAAGTACCTCCTCGAGGCTCAAGGTTCAGGCTCTGGTTAGGGTTAGGATTAGGTTGAGTGACAGCCTTGGAATTTCTCTACCTTGGTATTGCAGTGTGCATTTTATAGTTTGTATCAGCATGAACTTTGCCTAAGTTTTAGCCACAGTGTCGTATTTCAAGTACTGCTGTATGGGAACTTGGAAATCAGTCTGTTGGTTAGGATTAGGTTTACGATTGTTGAGAGTGAAAATGAAGGAATTGAAGTAGCAGATAATTTCCATGTTAGCAGCAAGGTGAAGGCAGTGACTTTTTTGAATATAGGATGTGCTTTGTGTTTATTTAGGACCTGAATGTTGCTACCTGGATATAATGGGTAGAGATTGGCTCGTGAGTATCTTTAGAGCTTGATTTAGGGTATGGAATAGGTTCCCCATTTCACTCCCATGAATTCATATGGATAAATAAAAAGCCAAATACAGACCAACAATTTTTAATTAAACATTTTGTTTTTGTGGAAGGAAAAAATTCTTGCTTGACCTGCTATATATTTAGATTTTTTTATAAAGACTTAGAAACTAAAATCAGGTGGTATTTGTGGAGGGATTAAAAACTTCATTATAATCGAGTCCTCATAGCACCTAATACATGAAAGAATAGCCATGATTTGTAGAATGCATACTCTAGTCTGGTAGGTAAATGTCACTCATACCTTTGCATACAGATATTTAATAATTCCTATTTTATACAATATCCCATACAATGTGCAGGTGAATTAATTACATAAATCTGTAAAATAGACCCCCAAAATGTAACCAAGTACTAAGTAGTTAGAATTTAAAATACCCTGCCATATTTTGCAAACACAAGAAAGAACAATCTAATTAGAAGAACCAGGTATGAGCAAGTAGGAAAACTGGACTGGATCATTAATAAATATATGAAAACATATCTCTTTAATTATAGAATATTGTTCATTTTTGTTTAAAGCAATGTTTTTTTAGTTTACATAGTTGATATACACTGAAGATAACCATATTTATTAAAAAGAGCTAAAAATCTCCACATGGGCAAAATGAACCCTGCAATTCCTGCTGGTAATTAACAAATTTATAGCTCTGTGAAATGTACTTTAAGGGGAGTCTTCCAGGGTAACAGATTGCAATAGTAATGTTAAGTTTTAAAGTGAATAAAACAAATTTACATGTATCAACACGACTACTTTTGGAAAGAAACTAATGTTTATTTTAAAATACTGCATGAAAATGTTTACATATGGTAACAATTTACATCATATCATCCTATGTATGGAATTCCATCTATATGATTAGTTCTATAATATGTAGCACCCAAATAAGTGAAATGCATCACACAAAATATAACAGTTGCATTTGGATAAGAGTAAATGTAGTGGAATGATTAGAGTAAGTTTTATCTATAATATTTCACATATTTAACAAGTCAATATCACTTTCAATAAAATGTTGCATTTTTAAAAATCTAGATACTTGTTATACATGTATCTAGCGTATAATAATCTGTATACATAATTTTATAATTACAATACTGTTATAGTCAACATAGTACATTGCTCAATAGAAATGAGACATATGTATGGAAATGATTTTATATACTTTGGTATATCCTCATATATTACCTACTTCCTGTGGCATCGATTAAAAAACAAATTAACATCATTTGTGAAATCTAACTGAGATGATCAGTTTTATGTGTCATCCTGACTGGATTAACTAACTCATTACTCAAAGACTAAGGTAAGTACTTGAAAGTAATTTGTAGGCATTGGTAACATCTGCGACCATTAAATATTAGCTAAAAGAGATTAGTCTTGATAATGTGGGTAGACCTCATCCAAGGATAGGCCTTAAGAACAAAAATGAGGTTTCCCTGAGGAAGAAGAAATTCTGCTTAAGACTGCAGGATCACCTCCTGCCTCAGAATTCTACCTTGTAGACATGCCCTGCATATTTCTGTCTTATCAACCCCACAATCACCCAAGGCAGTTCTCTGAAATAAATCTCTTCATGTTTATGTGTATGTGTGCATTATGTGTGTGCAGGGGTGTGTGTGTGTGTGTCTGTGTGTGTGTGTGTGTGTGTGTGTGTTCTATTCATTCTCTTTCTGGAGAATTCTGACTAATAAACTTGAAATTCACGTGTGTATCAGTCCTTTCCTAAACAGAGTAAAATAATGATATAACTTCATCCTAATCACATTAAATTTTAAGCAGTTTTTTGTATGAATATGCACAGTGTGTATGTACATGTGTACAGTTTTTGGTATTAGGAGCTGTTATCATCAACTTTTGGGTTTGTATTTTTCTACAGCTTCTGGTGATATATAAAACTGTTGGTTACTGACCAACATCAATTCATCAACCCTCAATCCATTAAAGCTTTGTAAACAGAAACAAACTCTGTCCAATATACATCCCTCAGGGAAAGTGACTCCAGTTTAAAATTCATAAATTTGAGACAATTGTGGTAATTTTGTGACTTTCTTGGTTATTGATTAACTGTTGAGTGCATGACTAATTTCTGAGAACTGACATAAGAGGAGAGGTCTGCTGGAGAATATGTATGAAAATTCATTTGCAGGAGAAACCAGAAATAGTTTGTCTTTTTCCTATAGGTATTGTGATGTCTAGATGAAATGCCTAGAATTAATGCAATTATTGTTTTTTTATAGACCTTCATGAATTAAACTTAATTTTTGAAATATTTAACGATTCCATACTTCTAATCTCGTCTCAGATTTTTCCTATGATTTGTGGTCATTGTTACCTTAATTTATACTGTATATACCAATTTATTTGAAACATCAGAAGATTACAGTATGTTCAATGAAAACTAATGCCTGGGTAGGGACTCTTAAACACTCAGTTTGCTAAATTCAACTAAAGATATTTAATTGCAGATTTTTTTGGCTGGTTCCAGTCAATTAAATGCATTATGAACATGATGCGCAAATGGAGATAGATTCAAAAACTCATTCATTTCAATTCAAACCTTATAATAGTGGAGTGTAGACCGGTCTCTTGACTACTGAAAATACTTCACATCCATATCTGATTAGTTGTGTGAAATGACAAAAGTCTTTATTTACAGAATAACATTTTGTCCTACATGATTGCTAGCCTACGGTTCTTTTCCAAATTAGCAGAATCTGTAGAAGAATTAACTGAGAGGATGTACCTGTCAATAACCATTTTTTTCTTTTAATAATACCTAGAATAGGAATGATAACTTTAATACTTTTGTGGAAATAGAATATAATGCAGTCTGCCCTCTTGCTATGGGTGTGAGCTAAATATTAAAATGACAAAATAGCAAAATAACTTTTTGACCTGAACGCTTTTTGAAAGTTTAGTGTTGAATGGGTGTCCTTATGAAAATTACAAGCCTTAATTTACTTAATATATGTATCTTAACTATAAGGCTTGCTATCATTACTTAGACAGTTAAGAAGTTTATGCAATTCAATATTCTAATTGGTTAATGAACAAAATATGATTTATTTTTTATTTATCCCACTAAAGAAGGTAAAGGAAAGTAACTTCTTACTTGTCATTAATACATGTTACTCCAGTAAAAAATATTGATGTCAAAAAATATTCTAAAGTGTGTTGCCTCTAGGGGTTTCATGAGTCTATAGGTTTTTGTTTTGATTTGGTATATGTTATTAAATGTCCTATAGAATGGTTAGCATATTAATAAATATAAAAAATAAGTGTTTAGCTATATACTATATGGTTTTACAAAATATCAACATGGGCTAATGTTTGCTTCCAAGTTTAAGTTATTGAAATAACACAGATGAGCCTGAAGCACCTAGTGCACTTTCTTATCATCTGTTTCTCATTTCCCCTAAAAGGAGGTCACCAGTTTTAAAAATTTCCTCTTCATCATTCTTATGAATCATAGCAGTCAGATTCGGCTAAGTTATGTGGTGATAACAAATGGGTAGCGTAAATGGATTATAACTCAAAAGTTTATTTCTCACGTTGCAAATTAATCCTAGGTGAGTTATAGCACTACAGCATGTCATGTTAGCTCTCCGTCTGTGGCTGACACCACAACTCCTTCTGCCTGTCCTCTTGCAGAAAGAAAAAGAGACACAGAGAGACAAACGAGCTCTTGAAATATTGGCTTGCACTGGACCGGTTGGCACAGGCCTACATTCCCAGGTACTTAGGAAGCTAAGAAGGAGGATTGCAAGTTCCAAGTCAGAATGGGCAACACAGTGAGATCCTTTTGCAAAATAAAAAATAAAAATGGTGAGGGATGTAGCACAGTGTTAAGGCCCTGAGTTCCATCTGTAAGAAAAAAAGAAAAACAGAGAAGAGGAGAGGAGGAGGAGGAGGAGGTGGAAGAGGGAAATAGATATAATTCAATGAATTAATATTTTAAAATTTTGTGTCGGGGTTCTAAAATAACATATTTTCCTACTGGTGGACATTTAATATAAAGATTTCATTCTTTCTCAAACAGCTTTGCCATGAAAGTTTTTCTCTTTTTTTTCCTGACTATTTTTTATGACATGCTCTAGGGTAAAATAAATACCATTGAAATCATTAAATGAAGTTTTACACTTGATATTTCCATATTGTTTTCTAAAGATTAAAACAATTTCTCTTTCCTATCAGTAATATGTGAATAATTGCAAATCACCCTTACATTATTACTCATGATGATCTTATTTTTGATGAACTAATTACAATTCTATTTTTCTTTGGGACACTCAATAATTATTCACAGATCGATGAAACAAAAAGGGTTAAACAACTTTTCTATTCTAAGAATTTGTTCCATATCAACGTGATAATTATTATTATATTTTTGATTCATAAAATTCTATTATTAATTTTGCATATTAACATGAACCACCTGTAGCTTATGTTAGTCTTAAGTATTCTTACTGTGAATAGTCACTTTTATTTTATAAACTATTACTCTAAAAATATATGATATTAGCCTAAAACTGAAAAAACTACATTTATACTATTAAGTATACATTTATACTATTAAGCTAAAAATTGACCATCTTTGTCATGCACTGGTGAAATATTGGTAAAACCACTGCCTACAATGACTTAGAGGAAAAAGTATACACAATGAACACTTGAATTTGAAATAAGAGATAGCCAAGAATAGTGATAATGAATCAGGACTTCTTCCTAATTGGAAAGAATGTAATGCAAAGAAAGTGTAAGCTCTTAAAAATGAGGATGTTAATAAATAGAATTTTAAGTGCATATAAATGAATCACAATGTTCTGCATTGGAAAATAAAGCTATTTCTCATCTTTATTCTGAGTTAGAAGGACATGAAAGAATCTGCCACTAGGAATAAAAGTACAGACATTAAAATAAACCCATTTTTGTTGAGCATCTGTCATTTCTTTAAGCTTTGAATGAATGCAGGGAATAGTCAGAAACCTGAAAATACCAAAATACCCACTGTCTTAAAGCATAAAAGAGTAGTTATCTAAATGAAGCCAACATGTGTCACATAATCAAATTCAGAGCAAAGAGCAGGAAACAGAACATACCTTTTTAGTGAACTCAACTTCAAAGTCATGTGTCAAATACAAACATAGAGTAGCATATCAGTCATCAATACAAGGAATCTACCGGAAACCCCCACTTCCTCAGCAAAATTACCCACAATTCAGAATATGCACAATTCAGAATAACCTCACATGCAGAATATCTTCACCCTCTACAAATTATTTATAAAACATTTCCAGTGTCATCACGCATCAAGATTGAAAAATAGGATTTTATGGCAGTGTCATGACTAAAATATAAAATTTTGTGATATATCTTATTTAGATACAGTTACTCCTCTTGGGGAAAAAAACGTATCGATACAAACACCACACACACACACACACACACACACACACATACACACACATTATTCAAGATGAGATAATTTAATAAGACTGTTACTGAAAAAGGGATAAGATGATCACCCAAATAAATGTCAATTTGCATTTTTACAAACCTGCTGTACAAACTTCTGCTGTACAAACTTCTTCAACATCCAATGCTTTATATTCTGAGAATAGATTTCTAGTTCACTGTTCTCTTTGGACTCTAACCTTCTGTAAAATTCTGAAAAAGTCTTTAGAACAGTTTCTTTGGAAAAAGCCATAGCTTCTTTTCTGCCCATTGAAAATTGGAGTCTTGTGTTCACTCAGGTTGATAAGCTGACGATTCAAGATGTCAAAACCTTGTGGGATAACTATGAGTCTGCTAATATTTCATGCAATTCCCAAAGCCAAGTCCACATTAATATTTGAAAATATTTTTACTGTCACTCCAGTATTAAGCTTGTAAGGTTCCATCCTTTTGGTCTTCCTAGAAACTTGGATGAGCTAGGAACATATAGCAGGTACCATCTAAATTCTATTAGAGGTCTCAATGAAGGATTGCTTAGCACATTATTGCCTTTCTAGTTAGAGGTGAGAAGAGCATCCTATGCTCACACACACACACACACACACACACACACACACACATGCATGCATATAATATATTTATATAAACGTATATATAAGGCTCATCTATTCTTTCTCAGATTTGTCAATACATATTTTATTCCAAAATTTATTAGGTTTTGAAATTTGAAAAGTTTGTTATGTTCCCTTTTTCTTTTCACTCTTCTTGAATCATGTGACATATATTACAATCTCCTATGTGGACAATGAACTGTTACATTTAGGTATTTTCTCATGTGTTCTTTTAAAAATCCTTATTTTTTCTAATTCTCACTTAACTGTGAGTAGCTAGAATATATAATCTATTAAAATTTTAAATTTTATCAATATTACATTCAAGAGTTTTGGTTCAGCTTCTTATTTTTAAATTTCATTTTTACACTGTTTATGTAAAAATGTTTTTAATATTTTTTAAATTTTCATGAATTCATATACAAAGATTTCCTATTAATTATAATAATGAATTACATTAATTCCTCCTTAAATGTAGTTTCACTTGCCCTGATTTCCACTACATGTTGTCGACTGCAATTCAAAAATACTAATGTCTCTTTTGGCTCTTGCAAGTGAGAGAAACCATATTAACAATATTAACCTAATTTTGATTATGGTATATTGGTACAACTGCTCCATTTTATTATTTGTTTATTGCTGTTAATCTTTCTTACTGTGCTTAATTTAATATTAATGCTTGTCATAAGTACATATATGTACAACTTCCTTTTACTACATGTAGGCAATATGTTTTTACACCACTCTTGTTTTGAAAATTTATAAGCTATACTATAAAATTTACAATCTTGTCTTCTCTGATTTACTGAAGCTGTGCTATTATGAGATAAAGTTCTGAAATGTGAAATGCTTTGTAATAAATATTCACAGATTTTAATAATATGTTAAACACAATTTAAGACAAAAATATTAAAATCTTAAAGAAAAAGAAGTCCCTCTTATAATTTAGCTAGTACTCATGTAGAACCAGATGGAGTTAGAAGAATTAAAAACAGCACTTCTTTATTTCAAAACTCTAACTCGAGTAATGTTTTATTAAAACATTATCTTTTTTTTTTTTTTTTTTGGTACCGGGGATCGAACTCAGGTCCTTGCGCTTGCGAGGCAGGCCACCAAACCACTGAGCTAAATCCCTGGCCCTTATTAAAACATTATCTTAATTGTCATAGTCTAAGTATATCATAGTAGGCTTTGTAGTCTATGTCACAATAATTGGTAAGTATTCTAACTTTATAACGTGGGTATTTTCAGAATTATCCCCTGTAAATATTAAAAATATTTAAGTAACTCTTTGTGTGTTCATGGAAGAACTTCTGGCTGCACATCTAATAAAATATTGTGACTTGGAACCATAGAAGATGTGCATGACACCTGAAATCACGAATGATATTGAATTGTTATTATTTCATAATATTCAAGGTAACTTGTAGTTTTAAACATTTTTTATCAATAGTTTTCACCTGGACTTTGAACTAAAAGTTCTCTGTTTAGCCAGTTCTTCTAAATCAGACTTAGAATGATTCTAACACTTTTCGAAGTGATTTGATAATAATATTAAATATATTTATCTATGTTGAACCATATTTAGATGCTGCATATTTTTGTTCCTAAGTTACATTATGAAATCTTTAAAAGGATTTTGGTTTAATAACTTTTATGCAGAATAGAGTATAATTCAGTTATGCATGACTCATTGACAAAAGTAGCAAAGAGAAATGTGAAGATTTTATTTTCTCTTATGTGTTTATACCTTCAAATCTGTAGTGGAAAGATATGGAATACAGCATACTAATTCTTTGACCAAAGATACCTTTGTGGGCTTGTATCTGCCTGTCATGCAAAGAGAGCTATGAAGATAAACTATAATAAACTTAGATCTGGAGAGCAATTTGGGAAAGTTTTCCTGCTTCTCTTCAAAGCTCCATTTTTCTTACCCTACGTTATGTGATCAGGGATTATATGTTTACTTTCTTTTCTGAGCTTGGAGAATTTGAGGATGTAGGTTCAGAGGTGTTGAGAAAGGATTTCTAACTCTCAACACTTCTGAATGTCTTCATTTGAAAGAGCACTCACTGTTTTTTCTGTTTTCTTGAAATACTTTCCTTTTTTTGAGATTGAGGATCTAATCAATTGCCTACAATAGAGCCATTGCTACCCGTTGTAGCAAAAGGCAGCTTTGCTTCCAACCTTTGAAGTTAGACTTCATCTCACTTTCCGGACAGTTTGCTCTGGTAGTGTCCAGTGAGGAAATGCAAATTTGATCACTACATGCAGAGATAATATCTGGTCTTCTTTTCATTTTCCTGGAAAATTAGCGATTAGGAAATCATGACAGGAAATGCTGATACTCTGCTTCTATTATTATGTGTGATAAATTATTTTTTGTCTGCAATCTTAGTATTTATTGTCTGCTGTCAAGTTTCAATAAACTCTCATGGATTAAATTGTTAGCTTGCAAGTCAGGTAAAATTTCAAAACATGCACAATCTTGACATGAGGATATATTTTCCGTTGTTTACAGTTGTTTCAATTCCAAGTTAGTTCCATTCGTGCAACGTATCTATCCTCTTTTCTCTCCATTCACTTTCTTCGATTTCTGATGAGATGCAGTTATGTATCTTGTCCTGCAGTTTCACACTTTTTTAAAATATTGAAAAGAAATATATGTAATTTATTCTGAGAATGTATACCTGAAAATGAATCATGTCTTGATAATAATAACTTTAGAAAGCAGAACTTTAGTCAAAGAATGAAAAATCATGTGCACAATACATTGCTTCACAAAGACTAAGTCATCTGTAGGCTCTCCAAGAGCAAAATCTGAGAATTAATTATTACATCTTGTTTTCCCTCGACTTAAATTTCTGGTATCAAAAGTTGCTAGACTTCACATTTTCTCAGCAGGAGCATTTGAATATAAGGAGGTATAGGTCAACGCCTTTGCAATACAGTCTGTGTCAGTGTTACAGATCTGTCAAATTTGAGCTCACCTCATCGCAGGAATTCATTTTCTGCTTTCTACAGCCCAATGGGACATTCATATCAATGTTAAACTCTTCTTCATGTCTCTAATAGAGTTTAAAACATTAAAATCTGCTGTGAATGCAAGTGACACTAATTTGATTGCGCTAATTCTGATATGTGCTTTGGTGAATATTCATGTTTATTACTTGCATTTAATGGCTGCAGATGGGTAAAAAGTTGCATTTAATGACTGCAGATGGGTAGAAAGTTGCTTAAGTCAGTACCTTTCTCTCCTGGGAGCTGGCAGATGTAACTGATATCTAGCCTTGGGTATTAATATCTGGCAAATAAAAATGACTTGCTTTACACTTTGATTTATTTTTCTTGTAGAGTACGATATGTTTCTTTGATATTACAATACATTTCAAGTGCTGGAATTGTATATAACATAAATCTGTATCACAGAGGCTAGCTCTGTTCTTTTAAGAAGCTACAACTAGTTGGAGGTTTGAATATCGTTACTTAAAATACAATCATATAGGAGGAATGAATTCTAAAGCTATTCAGCACAGCAGGGTGACTACAGGTGCTTTACTACATGCTTTATAGAGAACTATAAGAGATGAGTTTGAAGTTTCCCAATAGAAAGAAAAGTGAAATGTTTAAGGAGAAGGACATGTTTATTACTCTAATTTGGTCATGATGTATTGTACACATTATCATATGTATATTTTATATCTTATCACATTGTACCTCATAATATATATAATTACTAGTGTCCATATAAAACATACCTAATAAAGAGTCCTTTCTCCACCAAAGAACCTTAAAAATATAAAAGAATACACTAACAATGATTTATTTAAAAGCTATTCTGAAGGGTAGGCAATAACAGAGGACAAGAGAAATGATCCAGAGTTACAGCAAGGCAAAGTTTCTCGAGGCTTTACTGACCATTTAAGGCTTACAGGGTGAGAGTAAGTCACACAAAGAAAGGGAAAATAGTTTTTAAATCTTTCCTAATATGTACTGTTCGAAAACATTCAAAGAACAAGAGTAAGTCAAGATGGAAAGAATAAAAAATGTTATGAATAAAAATAGAGTGTCAATTTAATACCTAGAGAAGAATAAAACAAAAGAATAACATAAATACCACTTATTTGCCTAGTGCACATTTCTTAGGCTCTTAGTATGTGCTGAGTCCTTGCTCAGTACCGTGAAATAATAAATAAAATAACTCACCATTTCACAAAATTGATATATACCATAAAACATTTGTGAAATATAACTATAAAATAATAATTACTTCATATTTGCACTTGATAACTCAATACAATATTAGACAGCTTTCTAAGAAAAATAAGCAATTGGAGGCATACAAAAATTCTAAACTGATTTGCTGGAGGGTAACATTATATCCTTAGTACTCAGTTTACTTGTCAATTGATTAACATATATGAGAGAATGACAAGTAATAGTTAAATAAAAAGAATAGCTTAAAAACAGAAATTCTACTAAAATTAAATTTCCAGATGCTCATGCTGATAACAGCTACAGTTTACTGGATAGATTTATCTTTAAAAATTAGAAAATAATGCTTATCAGATTTCTAATCATTCAATATATTCTTCATGTTCATGCATAGATTATAATTTAAGTGGTATTTATGTCAAAAATTTTAAAAATCATCTCAAATTATATATACAAATAAGTTAACAAGGAAAAATATTTTTTGCAGTTATGACCTCATCTACTTTTCAAATATTTATGATGAGTGGTAAATTACCTACATCACTGGCTGAAATTTGGAAAAGTAAATTTAAATACAATGTTGTATTTGAGCTGTGTCTTCTAAGCCTTTAAATTTTCACAGATTGCTACATTGTCTAAGACATAATCCTGAACAACTTCCCAAAGGTCAATATTATGATTTTGCCAATAAAAACAAGGGAACTACATTTCCTATACTTCATGGACTGAATATTCATACTATATAGATAGGATCCAAATAAATTTCTCTGAAGATTATGAAATTATTATTTTGCAACTTTTATTCTTTTTTTAACTAATAGTTTCATCTCTTCTTTTATGAGAAACCTACATTTTTGACAAATAAGTATTGATATTGCTTAACAGTCCATTGCATTTTCTTATTTCCTAACCATGTAATTCAAGCTATAATTTTTATTTGAACCTGGATTAAAGGAATTATTAAATTAATAGATCAAGCTGATAGAATTGTGATGCAATACGGATAGAAATGAGTGCAATGCAGGCTTTTATGCAGCCTTAAAATTCAGTTTTAGTCAATAACAGGTTTTTTTGTTTTGTTTTGTGCAAAACACTAAAATATTGCTAAATATAAGGATAATTTAAATAATTAGCTAAACTATAAAGCACTTAGGTAATGAATTTTTCCTGCATTTTACCATTTTTTAAAAATACACTTTCTAACTTCCTGGCACTTTTCCCAAGGTTAATGTGCATGGGCCATGATTTCAACCACAGTTAATGCGAGCAATGACTGATTGAACACAGAGATCCCCAAGCACATTGAATGACCATAGTTTTATCACTCTTGCAGTGGTTTAGCACTCGGGATCTGATTTAAAAACATAGACCAAAGTCCGCTTTTACATACTTATTTTTATGTCCTCTTTGGGTCTCTTCACTCACACTGTACTTGTGATTCCCCGCTGCTCTTATACTTTCTAGCATTTATTGTTTTTGTTTTCTTCTCAGCATGTCACTGCAGTCCAACTGTTTGATATCCTTCCACATACAACGAGAATCCACATCATCATCACTCCGATATCTGAGACATGGTTACTATAATGTTCCGGTACAATAGGGTGAAAAGAAATAAACAAAGACCGTAGGACTCAAGTTGAAGGAGAATGGAAATAAAATGCACCCTATGCTTCTTTGAGCCAAAGTTTGTTCCATAAATCTATGTAAGACACTACATTTTTTTTAAACATGACATCATCTAGCACAATAGTTTTCTGGAGAAATTAATGGGATAGACTCCTTACTTCGACTCAATTCTATATGGCCTTGTCCTTCTGGCAGCATTTATTTTTTAAAAAATGTATTTTTTAACTTCCTAAGCATCAGACTCAATTTACACTTTCCATAAATGAATGTAATAACCTTGCATTGCTACAAAGACAAGAACTTTGGTATAAATGATGACATACAAAGGTAATTTATTAATACTATAATATTATAATATTATTAAAAAAGAGGAAAGTTTGGAGTTATCGCTATAGACAGATCATACCCTTCTTAATCTGCCAAAACCATGCATTAAGTATGCTTTGTATAATGTAGGGTCTACATCATTAATGTTTCTCTAGCTCTGTAATTTCTAGTGTTTAATACTACAATTTATGATTAGAATTCATATTCTAATTTCAGAAATCCCAACAATTAAAAGAATATTGTATAGACACAAAGTTATTATTTAATACTCATTTAATTTTAATCCATTACAAGAAAATGTATTGTGCATTCATAATATGAGAAGAAAGGCAAATATGCATTTAAACTCAATAAAAATTAGCAATATTTTGAGATATCCTTTTGAATACTGGTTTAAAATACTTCATTATCTCTCTTTATGCAAATTCTAATATAATTGCTATGTGAAAGTTAGTGTCAAAATTGGTTAATAAAAACATAATGAATTCAGAAATATATGAGGTCTTATAATGTATGTTAAAACTATATAAGGGTAGATAATTACGTCATTTGACATTGCTGTTAGTGTTTAGAATGCATGTACAATAATAATACTACATCCTGTAAATAATATAGTATGGATGATCATTTTTCCTTTTGCTATATTTAGATTTATTTAGTCATTTTAGTGTACTTAGGGCCTAACAGATCAATACATTTATTGCAAAGGTAATAAAATAATGGAGAGTTTTGTGGAGTCATTTTAAATATTTTCATTTTATTGAAAATAGAAATGAAATGAGTACTTATTGTACCTATCCAGTTTCATAGTATAAGAAAAATAAAGGTTTCAATAGTATAGGATATTAGGAACACACAGTTTGACCTTTCTGATTTTATACAAAATTATATATATGTACATTGTACATTGAATTTAAAATTTCATTTTCTACAGGTTTCATGGTGCTCATATCATTATTAAAAGTTAGTTTTCTTTCAGGATTTATTTTAAATGCATCTCATGAGTCTTACAAAGTAGATGCACTTCCATTTTTTCCTTTTCTCATGTGTTTTTCTTTTTCTTTGCTTGCTTTCCCCTGCCCTTCCCACTTCCCCTACTCCCTTAGCCCTTTTCTTCCTATTTCACATTATAAGTTATATAATTTGAACCTTATGTGCACGTTTAGTTTTTCACACCATAGAAACTGTTCAGTATTTACACATAGGAAGGGTAGAGGGGTTGAAGAGAGGGCAGTGAAGTGGTGAAAAAATAAGAACCAAGATACATCGTGTAAAGGTACAAGATCCCAATGATGAATGTTATTGTACTGCATATCTAAAAAGTGTCACTACACTTAATGAAAACAATTAGATTCACTTGCATGTTGATAATTTATAGTTAACCGTAACGGCTCATGTGCCTAGTCCATAGCCTGCCAGATCTAAGGAAGAAAGGAAGGAAGGAAAGGAGGAGAAAAGCTGCAGAGAAACGTGGCCAGAGAGGGAGGCATACCCTTCCACCCTCTTTGAACCAGACCCTGGCTCCTAACAGCAATGGGTCAGTAACTTTCCGAAAGCCCTGCCTAGAATGGCATGAAGCTCTTGGGCGCCTTATATATGTACATATCACCGAGAACTTACATGGGATTGCTGTTCTCTGTGATTCCAATAGATTACACTTCTCTTTGTAGAAAGTGAATTTCCAATGATAAAGTATGAATTTTTGCACTGTCCCCCATGCTAGTAAATAGAATATTTGCAAAATTTGGACAGTAAAGAGTCACAGTTAGAAAATCTGTTTCAAATTTGGTATCATCCAAAAAATACTGCTTGAAAATGCTACCTTTTTGTATTTTCATCTTTAACAAATGTATTAATTTAGAAGCATCATCATCACTGATTATATCATTTTATCTTTGGTATCGTCTTTCCTGTCATACTGTCCCAAGAAATCTCTGAGTGAGAGGGGTAAGTGCATTTTTCAATGGCTTCATGGCACTACTTAAACTAGCTTAGCCATAACTAAACTAGCCATAAATTAACTTAGCCACTGCTCAATACTTACTATGGTATGGACTTTGATTTTCTTCCACAGGTTTATATGTGGAAAGGTTTGTCCCGGTGTGGTAATACTGAGATGATTGCACCTTTAAGAGGTAAGGCCTCATAGAAAGCATTTATGTCTCTGGCAGAACTGCACTTGCAAGCAATGAATTCTTGACACTTAGTGAATTAGTTTTAGTTAGAGCAGTTGTTATAAAAGTGCAGGACTGACTCCTCCCCTCTTTTTATTGATTGTTTCCCATCTCATCAAGTTATTATTCTTAAGGGTACTCCTCCCATTTTGATGTCTTCCACCAAGACACCAGAGGACAAATTAATGGGGCCAGCTGATTTTGGACTTCTGGCTTACCAAACTATGAACTAACTAAGCGTCTTTGCATTATGAAGTAGCCATGCTTGACTATTTTGTTATATCAACAGAAAATGGACTAATACAACACCCAACTTCCTATATCAAAAAGTGGACTGAGGAAACACTCGAGTTTCTGAAATTATGTTTTCTTCCCTTAGGTTAATGAATTCTGGGAAAGAATATACATCAATGTACTTAGTGGAATCCTTAAAAGATAAAGAGCCAGGAACCAGGCTACTGATGCTTCCAGCAGAGGTGCATGGCCGCAAAAGCTCATAAAAGGTACATCGAGTTGAGTTACAGTTTCATTTTACTGACTCCTTTGTAGTTTTGTTATACATTTTAGAATATCCTAGGGAAATAACTATCTTAGCTAGACCTTGAGAAACTTAGTTTATGATTTTGGCCAAGCAGTAAATGAGCATTTACAGCTCCTCCTTGATATTTAGGGTGGTTAATCTTAACTGGTAGATGGATTGGCTTGAGAGATTCTGAAAAGAATTAGTTAAACACACCTTGAGCAGTGTCTGCATGGATCACTGGAATGAGAACTCGGAGATTATATCTAGTATCGAGTCCCTAGTCTTTTCCTCTCTGTCTTCTCCTTTGCCTTTCTGCTTCCTGTTTGCTAGAGTTGAGCAGCTCTCCTTCACCACGTCCTTTGCTGTGGAGCCAGCCAGTCGTGGACTAGAACCTCTGAAATCAGGGGCCAAAGTATTATACCTTTATCCTTCAAATTGGGCATGTCAAGTGGTTGGCACCAGTGACAAAAATCTGCCTAATAAAAAGCTCATTCCCAGAGTACATCCACAACTGGCCAAGTGAATTAATGCAAGCCTGAACAGGAGAACTACTTGAAGATAATGGCAGTTCAGGTGAAAGATAAAAAATTACAGTGAGAATGAATAAAGAAGAGCAAGATGGAGGAAGAAAACAAAAAAAGGCATTAGAGCCCGTAATTCCTTTTAACTAGAGTAATACTAAACTGGATATGGGTTGTAGCATCAAATGATCTGTGTTTTAAGCTTAGTAATGAACTTCTTCTAGTCTAAAAACAGGTCTTTTATTTGCTTGTTTCAACCATTCCTTCTCATTTTAGGCTTCTCATTACTGGGCAATAAATGATATAAATGTGCACATAAAAGTCTCTCAAGCTATAGAGCCTCGGCAGCTATTATGTGAACCTGCACGAAGTTCCATGCACTCCTAAGAGGATACCATCTCTTTTCTTTCTGTAATGCCACAAATGATTTTGGGGAAGATGAGTCATAGCACCCCCGAAGAACTAGATATTGAACTTTGTAAAAGTACAAGCACGGACCTCACTGACAGGCAGTTCATCATGCTTCTACATTAAGGTATTAATTTCAATTTCAATCTTCCTATAAAACACAAAGGAAGAATTTTTGATTACGGAGTAATGGCTTTGCTGAAGTGACATAAATTATAGCTGAAGACATTAAAATTACACACGAAAGGGTCCTTCACACTTTCACAGCACTCTTTGTTCTTGAGCAGAGTCTGGGTCGCTTCCAGAAAAATACATTTTTACAAACCAGTTCTATTTTCAATAGAAGATTGCTGCAACATTCTTTACAAAAAGTTTGTCACAGTGATTTATTCCACATTGTTATCAATATTTCCAAGTAGTTGATGTGCTGCTTTCTCTTATCTTATGGCATATTTTCTTTGGGCATATCTTGGAAGACCCTCTCACCCCGATATTAATGATGATACTGCTCAGAACCACCCTTCACAAGCAGTCAAGAACAAAATAAAGTAGTAGCCAAAGTTGTGAAGCTAACGAACTGCAGGGTTGTGTTATTTTGACCTCTTTCAGTTTCCACTCTCTAATTATAATTCCCCGCTCTCATTTACATTATTAAGTTCAGAATTCCTTGAACACCATTACATAGTTTGCTGTGAATTAACTAAATAATAAAGTCTGGATCTTTATTAGAGCTATAATTCTGGTTACGGTGATATTATTTTTAATGAGATGTTGATTATGTTGAGGTAGAGTCGAAAAATCAATAAATATACTGTGCTTTCATATGAAGGCACCTAAGCAGGACCCAGGGAAACATCCCCAACTACCATGGCCGCTGAGGCTGCAGAGCTGCGCTGGGCATTGGCATTACCTGGAAGTAATAACATCAGAGTTGGGAGCCCTATGGGCATAGGCTCACATTTCAGGGATAGTAAGAATATTCGGGGCCTAGCACTGAGTCCATTTTTATAAGGATGAGGCTTTAAAAGTTTTAGACTCATAAATATAAATAACAAAATGTGTATAGTATAAATTAATTTACCCTAACATTTTGGATTTCCTTAGAACATAATTGCTCAGTCTTCTGTCTCAGAAAAAGGGATTGTCAGCTGAGCATGGTGGCACATGACTATAATCCCAGCACTCGGGAGGCTGAGGCAGGAGGATCGCTGTGAGTTCAAGACCAGCCTGGGCTACGTAGTGAGTTCCTGTCAGTCTCAAGTACATAGTGAGACCCTGTCTCAAAAAACCAAAAGAAAAAGAAAAACGGATTGTCACCTATTTATCTTTATGATTAAAAAAATTCAACAGATGAGTATTCTTTGTATCTGATAGAAATATTTCTGTTATTTTATATTGACATCCTGTTTTGTATTTATATGTATGTGTATAGATATATATGGTTGTTTATCTTATTATTTTTAAGAAGATATTTTATTGCACACTTATGAAAGGACTCCAAAAATTAGTTTATATTTTCCTATAATAATGATATATTAATATCGATGGATATAAAACTTTAATATCTAGTTGGTGTATTGTAAGATATTTTATTGCACACTTATGAAAGGACTCCAAAAATTAGTTTATATTTTCCTATAATAATAATGATATATTAATATCGATGGATATAAAACTTTAATATCTAGTTGGTGTATTTTATAAATTTTAATCTTGGTAGATATTTCCAATGTTGCTTTCTTTTTTGAAATGTTTATTCCAATTTAGGGTTTCTATTTCAATGTAGCCCCTAAACCAATGATATTTATGCTAATCCTATAAAATGGTAGAATTATAGATTAAAATGATTAAATCTCAGATATTTCATTAGGTATAACAATATTATAATATTTTATCTTGCAGAAAATGCTAAGTGAGTAATTAAAAAGGATTAGATAATATAAATAAGTTTATTTTAACCTATTTTACTATATGCTTCTCATGTGCTTTGAATAATTCTGAGAATTTTTTCCTTTTTCTTATGACGTTTTTATATTTATATTTGATTGCATTCCACAACTTGACTTTTATTTTTTCTTTAGAAAACTCTTTCTCTTGTAAGATTGCATGTGAGTGAAACAATTTTACTCCCGTGGTACATTTGTGATTTCCTGGCTTTACATTTAGAATACTGGTCCCTTTGAAGGAATTGTCTAGAGCTCGTAACATTGTAGACAGGACCCTTGGCTTGCATCAGTCTGTGTGTCTGAGACTTGTTACATCTCCACTGACCAAGGCAGCCAGGCCCCAAAGGTGATTAAGTATCACACTGAAGTGGGTTTCTGAAGGTTTCACTCTTCTTTCACACGTTGAATCTGTTATTGAGGAGATTGTGTTTTCATCATACTTAGGCATCCTCTGTAAATTTTGACTTCTAACACTCTGCCTACATTTGTTCTTCATTTCATAAGTCTTATTCATTGGGTATGAGAAGCTATATATATAAGGAGAATCTTATAAGTCTGCATTAACAGCCCTGAGGAGCAGAGAGTTCAGAGTCTCCTCACAAAGGTCTGCTGTGGAAAAGTTTGCTTCAGGTCACTTTTTGAAAACCAAATAAAAATTTTCTTTGCCTGGAAACCTTTATTCAGCTCAGTGTTTTGTCACAGCCTTTCTAGTGATGGCTTTTTAAAAAACTGAATTCTATACGTGCAAAGTTTTCAAGAATCGTTCTTGTCACTGCACATTCCTTATGAGACTTCTTCTCTCTCATCTGCCCTGTTATTGAGTGGGGAAACTACGTGTGGTAGTATACATACAACTCTGAAAATTGATTTACTTATCTGTGGGAATAGCACTATTCAATCAATGACAGTTGTGGAATTACTGTGGCTTCTTGGAAAATTTTTTGGTGAAGGATGAGATTCTTCATTTATAGTATATCTTTAAAAACAAGCAAAATTGAAGGTAAAAAATTTGTCTTAATCCAGTATGGTAAGCTTCTAAGTGTATTTTAGTTTGTTTTTGTGAAACAAGATCTCACAATGTAGATCAGGCTGCCCTTAAACTCACTATTGAGTGGTCCAGGCTGGCCTCTGAACTTGTGGCATTCCTCTGCCTCAGCCTCCAGAGTCCTGGGATGACAGGCATGCACCACCACGCTTGGCCTGTTAAAGCTTCTAAAAATAATTTGAATTCTATCACTGAAAGACTTCTAGCAAAAGTATGGAAGACAGAAGTGAGTGCCCCCCTATATGTTTAAATCTTAATACCTGATACTTGTGGAATGTGACCTTTCTTTTGGAAATGAGGTCTTTGTAGATGTAATCAAGTGAAAGTTTTGTCTTAATTGGGTATGTTTAATAAGGAAAGGGAGGCTGATCTGGATACAAAGAAGAAATTTAAAGGGCACATTGATCAGAAAAATCATTTTTTCATTATATGCTTTTATTCACTTTCCTCAGCCCATGAATGAGATATTAAACATGAACAATTTAAAGGAGGAGCAGTTTCCCCTGGCTCATGGTTTTAGTCCATGGCTGGCTGGCTCTAAGACAGCAAGGGCATGGTGGAAGAGAAAGTGCTCAACACATGGCAGGCAGGAATGAGAGAAAACAAAGGGAAGTGACAGGAACAAAAATATACCCTTCCAAGTCATGACCTCAGTGACCTGACTCCTGCCAGCCCCCACTTCCTGACTGTTCATCCTGCTAGATGTCATCAAGGAATTCAGTGTGTAAAGCCCCTTCTCGATCCAGTCACCTTCAATACATAGGATGATTTGGGGGAACATTTCAAATCCAAGCCATAGCAATGAGAATGCCAGGACGCTGAAGTTCAGAGAGTTAAAATAGCTAAGGAAAACAAAGAAAAAAAAAAACTATGACTCTCTCCATATTAAAATGTGAACGAATAAACATAAATAACAGCTTTTGTTTTATAGTTATAAGAAGTAAATAATCTTAGTTCAAGGTAAAAATTGAGCTTTCTAAAATGATATCACAGTTCTTTAATAAACATGATTTATAAGTTTTATTTTATTGTATTTTTATGTAATATTTCTGACGAATATATAAATCTTTGCACTATTTGATATGAGTCAATGTCCTTCTTTTAAAAGCAGCTGTATATCTCCTTTTAATTTACATATATATATATATATATATAATTTACTTAAATAGGACTACATTTAAACTTTATGATTTAAAATTCTGAATAATTTTCGTTTGTAAAAATAATTTACAATTCCAGGCTACAAAAGCATTTTTAACTAAGTTTTATTATAGTGATTAGTGTCTTATTTTATATAGTAAAATATTTATAGAATTATATTATAAATTTTATTATTTATCAAATTATAAATAATGTGCTTTAATAAAGAATGTTTATAAATATGTATATGTTTAAAAATATAAATGTAAGTAATGTACTTGGAATTGTACATATCTGATGAATATAAACCGTTGGATATCTTTACACCAAATATATATTTATGGTCCATCACAAAACCAAATGAAAAACATTTTAACCTCCCTAATTTTTCCCATTCTTTATCTCCATCTCTTACCTCTCCATATCCTAGCCCAGAAAACTATCAGTGTGTTACCTATTGCTGAAAAGATAAATTAGTTTTCTAGACTTCTATAAAAATGGAATTATACAAAGTATGCTAAAGGTTGTCTCTATACAATATATGCTATATTTTATCACTCAACCAAGTTATGTTGTGATTCTTTTGTATTTTAGTATATACCAATATATCAATATTTTTATTTCCTAGGGTCAAAGAGTTCTTTATATAGATCTATCACATTTTATCTTGCAATGGCTTTAATAGCAGTAAAGTTAACTCAGACACTTTTAGTACCTTTTCCTATAAACTGACAACTAAGTGTCCAATGTGCCCAGGAAACTTCCCCCCATCCTAAACTCTGCATTATTACCACCTGAGTGTTTTAAACATCGTCAAGGGTATATGCAATATTCATATTAATCATCAATAGCTGTAAGAGACATTTTTTCAACATCCTTTTAAATAACCCTGGTATGACCTAAAACTTGGAGACTTAGTTTGCTGGTACAACACCGGTAAAAGTTTGCTTTTGATCCGTCTTGGAAAAGGTCATTATCAGGTACTGCAAACAACCAGCAAATCACTATAAAAATGAAATTTTCATTCTTGGATTCATGTCTGTCTAAAATTTAAATACTAAATATTCTCAGTTATTGCCATCCAAAATTTTTATCTGACGTCATAATCTATCACTTCTTTTTTTTTAAATTAAATAATTGAATTTATCGATATTTAACATCCTCCCCCTACCACGCACAAATACATCTTCTACTGAGGCCTTATTTAGAAGATCCTAATTCTACCCAAAAATTGTGGATCAAGGTGACTAGATGAGTTAATGCAAGGAGCTTCCCCTGGAGATCCGTGGAAGAGGACAATAGATTTTCATGCTTTAATTTTTATTTTTTCTTTTATGAAATTTCCTATACATCTTTTTATTTTACAGCTGGATTTTGCTTACTTTAAGAGTAAGCAGTATTTAAATTAATTCAGTTTCTAACACTTGCATTTTTTTTCGTATAATTTATCTCCTTTGAATAAGTCAAACACCTCCCTACAATATTCATGACGAAACTAAAATATACACATAAACTGATGATTGGATTTCCTTTAGATGCCACACAATTTCATCTGGTATCTATCCATTATAATAGATTGTCTTTCAAAATTGGTTTGCTCGAGAATTAAGGCATATTTTTAGGTGGTAGACATCACGGTGAGTTAGACAGCCTGAAATCTAAATACCATATCACTGAAAAGTGAAGAAGAGGCCTGTTTGGCTTTCATAACTAGACTTTCACAGATACAGACTTTAAAGAAGCTCTTGGAAAGAGAAAACATGTTCAATGGTTGTTTTGTTTTGGGAGAATTTACAGTAAATGCATATATAAAGTTTGAGCCTGAAATGATTTGAATCTACTTTATATTGTACAAGAAAAAAGCATATTTGTCTCCAAGGAAACAATCATCAAATCATTTTAACCCAGTTTGGCAAGCCCAGAAATATTTAGCTAAGGATAAGGCATTGGATGGCATCTAATGTTTGATACTGGATTTCCAGTGTTGCTTCTTGCTGACATAGTGGAAAAAAATTGTTATTTTTGATAAACATATGCCAGCTGTCAGGAGAGTCCTTAGTATCACCCAGAGTCATTTTAAGTCTTCTCTTATGGCCTTTATATTCATTCCTTCCAATGGCTCCCAGTCCTTGGACCACTGATGACTTTCTATATTTGCTTTTCTGACATATAAGTGGAATTGTGCAGTATGTAGTTTTATTTTAAAATTATAATTAAAATATAATTTTTATATTGTCTCTCACAGTGCTTATTAGACTACCTACATTACTGTCTGCATTGGTAACCTAAATTTTTTAATATATGAACATTCATTTTTATGAATTTACCTTCATAGTTCCTTCAGTCTGAGAATTCTACCTTGTCTATATATATGGGAACTTTTCATCTAATGTTATTTATTTCTTGCTTCCTCCTTTTAAAATTTATTTTTATAATAGTCTAGACTGACATTAGACATACTGCTTGTCTTAGTCACTTCTCATTGATGATAAAGGATAACCTGAAATATTTACTTTGGTATCTTTGTAGAGGTTCCAATCCAGAGTCAGCTGGCTCCAAAGTCAGATGGCAAGTTAGAGGTATGGTGAAGGAGAGGTGCTCATGGCATAGCAGACAGGTAGCAGAGTGATCAAGGGAAAAGGTGAAAAGGGAGATAGACCATCCAGGTCATTCACACAGTGACCCTCCTCTTCTGATGAGTTTCCACCACTTAACAGCAAGTCAGCTATAATGTTTCCATAATTTGATCACCTTTGAAAATCCCCACTTACATTTGCATGAGGCTTTGGGAGAAAATTTAGGCATAAACTATGATATTCTTCCTCTAACCCCCAAAACTCATGCACATTTCTTTAGGCAAAGTGCACTTAATCCACGTCTACGAGTTGTCTTAGTCCTAACAATTACAGAATTGCTGAAAAATCCAAGCCCGAAATATTTTTTGAAACTTAAGGCAAACTCTTAGTAGTGAGCCCCTGTTTAACAAGAAAAAAATTAAATACTGCCACCATACAATGGCAAAGGGTAAACATCCCCTATTTGACAGGGGAGAAACCATGGAATAGAAACAAATGGGACCAAATGAAGACTGAAACCCAACCTTGTTCCAGCACTTAGGGCAAAGATGTGAGCTCCAAATGGCTTGTGAAGCCCTACTCCTGTGATTATTACAAGAGGTCGTAGTACCCATGATTTCTCTCCTGTGCTGGATTTGCTCACTTCTTGTGGCTCCCCTCAAATGTTCCATGTTCCCGGTTTCTCCAACTTTCCTAGGTCTCCACTGCATTTTCAGCTTCCATCTCACAGCTTCACAAATTGCCATAATGCTGCCTGTCTTCGATACTCTTCTAATATCTTGGGAGGAGTCTTTATGACCGCACTCTTGCATTTTGCATTCCCATAAAACCAGAAGCACAAAGATAACACCAAGATCTCCTGCCACCTCCAGCAATAGCAAAGTCCTTTTGTATCATGGCTGCAGAGGCCTCTGAGTGACTGCCTGGCTGAGCACTGGCAACCAAATCAAGGGGGACTATTTCTCTAGGTGGCTCTTCGCTATGCTGATGTCCTGGGTCTGTCCTCTTAAATGAAAGCGTACAACTTTGTAGCCTTGAGCTTTGGAAGGGAGGGACCTTGTAGATTCCTCACATGTCCTTAAGACATTTGCTTTTTTTTTTCTTTTACTATTTTCCTGGTCCAAAGTACCTGGGATACTTTTTATCAACCAAACTCCCCTCTGCCTCATTTTTGTGAGATCCTTCTTTCTGGTAAAATTGAAAAATTTTTAAATGGGATTTTTGCTTTTGATTTCAACTATAAGCCTGGCTAAAGGCCCACAACAATATTCATGCCAAAGCCCCAATATTTGGCTGGTTTCAAATTTCCTCCATCAGATTAGTCTGCTTCCCTTAATCTTGGTCTCCTGCAAAGTCTCAAGACATAAACAAAATGCAGAAAAAATTTCTGAAAGATCATAGCACACATGGTGTCAAATACAACTGCCAGCGGTATCTTCCCAAATGAAACCTCCTAAGCCTTGTGCTTACTATCTCCTTTTTCAGCATTCTGATTATCTGAGTTAAAAAAAAAATCTCCAATTAAACTAGGCTTAGTGCACTAGCACTCTAGGGCTGCCTCTATAGCCAGCATCTTTGAACCTTTCTAAACATCCACTGAGAACCACTAATGCAGATATCTTAACCAGATGGTGAAATATAGTCATGATCTTGATCACATTTCTTTCGTACCAAATTTGTCTTACTTTCTTGTCCATGAGACACAATAATACCCAGCATGCACAATTTAAAGCAGAAAATGTTTACTTTGGCTCACAGTTTATAGAGATTTCAGTCTACAGTGAGGTTCTATCACTTGAACGAACAGAATCAAACTATCTTGAGACTAATTGATATCTGCAGCATCTGGTTACATTAATGAAAACATAGCATCATTTATTTCTTTGTGAAGCTCCCTCATTCTGGTAATCAATGTATTGACACCTATTGCTTCACTTTTGAATTATGACCAGTTAAATATAAGCTAGAAATGAAATAAAATTATCATAGTATAATTGAAAAGTAATACTATAAAATGTATAGATACATACCTGGCTTAGATAATAAATATATGCTTAAAGGTTTAGATAATAAATGTATGCTTAAAATATTATGTTCAAAAATAATAACTACACACTTTTGAAGTAAATTAAATGTGTCTTCAGCTTGTCTGTGATAGCGTTTCTCACATGCAGTGAAACAACTGAGGCCATTGCAGATGATAAACATTAAAAACTAAACTACTGTAGGCAAGCTGGGAATGACTATTCACTTTCACTAAATATGTACTCCAACTATCTTTCTGTTGTCTATTGTTAATAAAACATAATTCAGAGAATATACTTGCTAGATATAAACTGAATAAAAAACTGTACAATTATCAAACATAATAGAGCACATGGGGGAAAATGAATTAGACCAGTTTTTAGGGTATTATTTAAATATAACAATACATTCATTCATTTTCAATGTACAGTCACTTTTAGGAAATTTCTAAATTTGTGCAATTATCACTGCCATTTTAAGCCTTTCTATCATTCCACAAGCAAGCTCCCTTCAAATTTATTATCTTTTCCCCTCCCAGGAACAGGAAACATAATCTATCCTCTCTCTCTCTCTCTCCCTCCCTCCCTTCCTCCCTCCTCCCTCTTTCTTTCCTTCCTCCCTTTGTCTCTCTCTCTCTTTCTCTCTCTCCAGAATTGCATTCAATTAAAAACTTCCTATATATGAAATAATGCAAAATGTTGTCTTCCATATCTGCCTTCTGGTGCTAACAGTGAGGTTTTCAACTTCATGCTTGTATAGCATATACTATTATTTTTCTCCTTCTTATAATGTCCTTGTCTGTAATTTTGACTCTTGTTGCCACATATCTTTCATAAACCTTTGAAACTGTAAATATCTACCTTATTCCTGAATTCTCTAGTGCAAATTCATCAAGCTGCATCAAGTATCTCTCATAATTCCATGGTATCACTGACAGTCATGCAAGTGTCTGGGAAAGCTGCAGTGTCACGTTCTGTTCTTATAAGCACATGGGAAGGATGGGAAGGTGTAGCATGGTTGCAATCCAAAGCATTTGCATATCAAAGCAAATATCCCATATGAAATAATTAGTTCCACAATCCAAAAATGTTCATAGAAAAGTGATTATGTTATTATTATATAATACCCAATAATAAAAATATAAATAAAAAAATTAACTTGCACTTACCTTTGAAAACCTTGTGGCTGGTGTGACAAAAGAGAGGAGAGTTATTGTGTAGAATGACTTTCACCATTCCGAATGGAATCACTGCTAACCATTAACTCAATGAAATATTTATCTTTTCATGGAGCTTTGACAAGGACACTAACCAATGACACTTGGAAATGCAGCATCACATTGCTATTAAACATATTGATTGCTCAGACTTCCACAGTCTTATGCAGGTAGTTATTTTCTGCAAAATCTTCCCACATTTTATGTATCTCCCTAATCTCATTTGAAGTGAGGGACTCCACCCTTTCCTCCTCCTCCTCTGCCTCCTCCACCATCTGCTTTATAACTTCTTTTCTTTTTGGAAGATGAGGACCCAAAATCCTGCAGAGAGAGAAAGAGAGAGAGAGAGGGAGAGAGAGAGAAACAGACAGAGAAGAACCGTTGGCTCAGTTGTGCTAATTTGATGTTTGTCAGAGCATATTACTCAAATTTTAAGATCACTCATCAAGTAAAAATTTATTAGAAATGTTTATTTATCTTGGAGAACACTTGCAGGACAAGATACTTATAATCTAAGGTTTTACTATATAGTCCATCAGAAGAGTGACATGTATTGTCCCAAATTTTCCTTCAAATTCTACTGCATATACATTGAGAATTTGGTTCTCAGTATAAGTTCTGTACAAATGTATAGATCATAGTAGATGTTAAGAGTAAAATAAATGGTCTTCAGTATCTATTCCGCACTGTTTTAGTGTTGTTATTAATCAATCTTGCTTTAAATTGAAAATTTTGGAATCTTTACCAAAAGTCATAAAATGAGACTGTCCTATCCACAGCCTTTGGTCTGATGAATCCAAGCATAATGTCCGGTCTTCAAGAGCTGGAACGCAATACCCAAAAGGTACTTTTTAAATTGGAAAGGCTTATTTTGGCTCAGGGTTACAATCTGTAGTTAACTGGCTCCAGGGCAGAAGTGGCACTGTGAAAGGATCTGGCAGAAGAATCCTGCTTATGTTATAGCACCCAGCAAGCAGGCAGAGAAGGGAGCACCCTGGAGTGCTCATGCCCCTAGCGAATTACCACCCGCCAGGCCCCACCTCCTAACAGTAGAGTGACTCTAGCAGCCCATAATCCAATCAACTTCCAAACATATTAGGCTGTGTGGGCTATTTTAGAAGTGAACCACACTACGTACTAACTCAGTGAGCTAGTTTGGTAAACTTGTTTTGTTTGATTTATTATAATCTGTTTTGCTGTTGTGTATTTCCCTCCATATTTTCTAACTGCAAGTCACTTATATGTTAAGTAACTATTTTTATTTTAATGCTACTGTGTAATAATGACTACTAGAATCTCTCATTTATCAAATTATATTTTTGTTATCCTTTTAGGATTTTGCAGGTAAGCACTCATCAACACATGTGATAATGAATTTGCCTACTTAGTGTAGGGTAGGGTAGGAGAGGCAGGCTAGAGGTACACAGGACTCGACTCTTTTACATAAGAAGAAACAGAAAAACAAATCAAGGTGAGGAAAAGAGAACATATGAGTGATCTTGAAATATGTGTGTGTTTTCTTTTCCAATTATGAGCAGTTGTATGGCAAAGGTTGCCGCTTCGTGTCTCAGTTGTGATACAATATCATCTTTGTATTTGAAAACAACTCACTGGGCTCATAAAGCTAGTCTCCAAGCATATTGTCATGTGTCCATTAGGAAAACCAATAGAATTACAAAATCTTATGTCTACCTAATTTTTCTAACAAGAGTAAGAAAAAAATAAAAGAGGAAGAATATGAGCATCACTTTTGCTCCCTGCTTGTCCATCAAAAGAAAAGCAAATGAGTTTATAGTGCTTAGAAAGCTATCACTCAACAAAGCAGCTTTGGGTTAGTATTAAACTTGGGACTGTGCAAATTATTTCTTGCAAGTCACAAAGGGATGCTAATGAGTATCATGGTGAGAAACCTCTATTGCTCATCACGCAGCTTCAAAGCTAACATTAATCCAGAGGCTGTGTGAATGCAGCTCACTAAACACAAAAGATTCCCTTTTTAAAAGTTTTGTCATTTTATGCTTTATATTTGGGACACAGAAACACAGTAGGCAGCCACTGAAGTATTCTATATTAGGCAAGGAAGAGAAGAATATGCGGGACAGAGAATAAGTAGAATTAAAGAAATACAAGATTTTAAAGATCCTCAGAATCAACCCAAATAGAACAACAATTAGAACGGAAGGAAAAGCATTGTGTGACTCAGACATAATGATAAAAATGAAATGCATAAAATGCAAATGAAGGATTTAAAGATAATAGTGTGCTACCATAAAAATCATAGACTTCTCATTCTCACTCTTTAAACTGTTAGAAGTACAGTTAACTGGCTATCGCAGACATGATTCCATTTCCTTTTGCATACTATAAAAAAGAAAATAAAATGAAGAGATGGTAGTTGCATTTTCTGGGGGACACTGGTTGGAGTCCTCAGTTTTAATGCTAGCACCTTCAATTTGCATTCTAAGAATATTTTAATAGACTCTAATCTAGAAAATTTTGAATACAGGCAGCAACTTACCTTGAAAGGGTGGAATGAAAAAGATTTTATTACGTGATAAAGGATCACTCAGAATCAAAAGACATTTGAAAGACAAAAACAATCCTGACTCATGTCAGTTCTAGATACATGGGTAGGACAATTTGATGTACATTTGTGCCAATTGTCTTTATTAATACGGTTTAGTAATAGACAGCAGTTTTCCTTCAAGAGAAATCTTCTGTCCATTCATCTGGGTCTAGAGCTACAAATTTTAAGCACTGGGTTCATTGAACTCTGAGCAAACCAGTGGACAAATTCCCAGCCAGTAATTTTGCCACTGTAGTAAGGGTAGCGCTTTGATTAAAGGCAAAGATCACTGTTGCGCTTATATAATAAACATCACAACTCATTCCATTTATTCCAGATATGAATTTAATCTCCTGTTGTACAAATGTCTTCCCTGGTTATTATTACTTTATTGAAGGAAATTTCAGTTCAAAAAAGTTGCAAAATTGGTCTCTAAAACATTTCCAAATTTTGTCTATTTCTCAGGAATTGACAATAGCAATGAATCAACTTTCAGCAATGGAGAAATTTTACAAAGACAGGAACTCATTGCATTGAATAAAAATACTTATTCTATGTCTTCTTTCAATTTTATCATTTGCTTTGACAAAATTGCATACCACAGATTAACATTAAAGATGAGGTATACAAAACCTCTTCAAGATTAACTAATGAAATTGAAAGGCAGCTTAATAGCTTGAAAAGATAAGAAAATACATTAATCTTTTATTTTCTTAAATCACAATTTTCTAAGGTTAGATAATAAGTGTGGTTTTATTTCATATTTTGGAACTACATTCTGATAACCTTCTGGTTAACTTTTGTGAGTTGAACAAAGGCTCTCTCCCATTTCACATTGGGATTATTAAATTATGATGATTTCTCTAGAATGGTAATTTCTATACGAATAGAGACTGAAAATATTTAATGATAACAGCAAAATCAGTTTTCGCATGACTTCTACCTTCTTTGGACAAAGATTCAACAGAATCATTTCCAAAGATTCCTCCTAAAATATATAAGAAGTAATACGGTTGAACATCAAGGTGATACAATCTGGACCTGATTCACACTTCTTACTAGGCACAGAATCTTGAGTGGTTTATTCACATCTTCTAAATACAGAGAATTTCCCTTAAAGAGAAATAGAATCTTCACCAGTTGTTTAGCACTGCATTTAGAATATTATAGTCTAGTTATTACTGAACTAGTTCATCTTCACATATTTAGGAATTACCTAAAATTACTATTTTATCTAACTACTAATCAAAAATTCTTAACCAATTATTATCATTTCAAACCTGAAACTTTCATTGCCACATAAATAAACAACTTTTCTTGTGCATTAATATTTAATGTACTTAGGTCTAACCCACAGAAAACACTAACACTCCAACAGAATGTTGGCAGGGTAGATTTTGTAACAACTAATGAAGAATAATATTGCAATTACTGCTTTTCTTGAATTCTTCTGATATTATCTATCAGGTTTCATTCTGTCAAACACTAAAAGTTATATATATAACTGAAGGATGTATTGGTATTTAGGGTATGTTTGATAAATGTAAGATGATATCTCACTCCTTAGTGTATCAGATAACGTACAGTTGGAGACACTAATTTTTTTTTTAAACCACTGTGGTCACCAAGTTAGCTGTCTTATCTTAAATATTTGTTTTACAAAATATGTTCCTTCAGAAATTTTAATATAACTAGGTGCTGAATGTAGGCATTGATCAATACAAGATTTCATTGGCATCTGAACATATGAAATATTGATATTTGTATAATGACTGTTTTTGCTGTAGAAAAATCACATGATATATTCTTTGAAATTCTCCCTTTCAGAGATCACTACTTTTTTGTTACCAGATGGATGTGTTTTATCTCCAATAAATTTGTTTGTTCTCTGATCACTGAGCCATACACATATTATGAATCAAGCTGCTTTGCAGTGTCAAGTGAGTGGAAGTGGCATTCTCCTGCCTTGCTAAACTGCTTTTATTATTAAAGAAGGACAAATTATAAGGATAGAATATTTTCTGGTGACAAATATATTCTGAAATAAAATTCAGCCATTTGCTATAATATATCTGTATATGTATGTGGGGGAGAGGGAGAATGCTTTGTTGTTTATTTACTTATGTATTTTGACCAATTATTTACTTAGGACCTTAGTTCATTTCCACTTTGGGGAGTAAATCACTTTTAGAATTCATCCTACAATTATGCTTACATCAACAGTTTATTGGAGACTATTTTTATTCCTAAATACTCTTTGATTATTATCCTAAGGTGTAGCATTTATATATCTACTTAGTTTATATAACATTCACTGTGCATATCAGTATTAAACACTACTTTTTATTATGTCAGAGGTTAATCAACCTGCCCGGAGTCCTATCCAAACAGATGTGAATACTAGCATTTAAATGTAGAGCATGTGCATACATAAGCCTCCTGAGAGTCACATTTGTGGTTGTACCATTAAGATAATGTCAGACTTACTTAATCTGGACCTGTAATGGACCTAAATGAATAATGGTCTGCTCCCACTCTCAAAAAGCTTATGTAACAGGAGCATTACTGTATTCTCTTAGCAAGACTTTTTAATCCTCATTTTTTATGAGACCATGAGGTATTACAGATATTCAACACTTTGTCCAAAGTCACTTAATAATTCCTGTGCTACTACAGTGGTAGTTGTCCATATAGGAAACATTCAAAGTACACTAAAGCTACTGCTTAATATGTACCACAACATATTTAAGTTTTCAACTCTCATTCGCCTTACCTTTACAAATGTAGAGGTTTGACTAGATGGCATCTAAGTTCTCACTGGGTTTACAAACTCTGACTCTTATTAACATCATATAATTTTTCTTTACCCAAATTATCACTGCCATTGTCCAGTCCCACTTCACTCTTCAGTTGTGCCGTGCTATGTAATGTTAGGGACTTACTTTATGAACATTTCAGTGCTCTTCTATCATTCTGGAACTCTTAAATCTAAAGAAGTCTGCAAATTGCAAAACATTCAACTACCTAGATTTGTCTGTAAACTTCTATAGGGACAGTTTCTGGTCCTTGGTAGTAATACTTGATATTTGAGTTGGATAAGTACTTATTGTGGAGGTTAGCTTTTTAATTTGCTATGTTTTTTTTTTTAATTTTTGGTACCGGGGATTGAACTCGGGTCCTTGCTCTTGCAAGGCAGGCCACCGAACCACTAAGCTAAATCCCCTGCCCTAATTTGCTATGTTTTACACAACCATTGGTGACCTACAAAATCAAACAAGCCATGCTAAGCACACAGTGCTCCTGTATTTGTGTATACATCTATTCTGAATATGCCTAGAAGTTTACTGTACTTATTTTTTCAACTCTCCTTTATTTTTTCAGTTTTCCATATATTACCTTCCCCTCCACGAACTCACTCATGAGGCTTTTTGTAAAATCATCAGGGACATTTAAGTCTTAAATTCAATAGAAAATTTTCATTACTCATCTTTTGTATTTTCTTCAGAAACTACCTTCCCTCTAAGCATCTCTCTTTCTTGAATATTCTACTCAGGATCTTTCTAATAAATAACTGTTGCCTGAATTTTCTTTTATCTTTCTGACTGCCTTTAGTTCATTATTTTTAGATTCATAGCTCTACTTAGTAAATTTCTTCAAGAAAGAAACCTAGGCACCATTACTTCCTCAACTTATTTTCTCAAATTATAAGATGGCAAGCACACACAAAGCCTCAATTACACACTATGTAGTGTTGGATTTTTAAATCAAAGCCTTACTTTGGGCTTTTTTTGTTTAGTTTAGTTATTATTATTATTTTTTTTTAGATAGGGTCTCACTATGTAGTTCAGACTGCTCTGGAACTCACTGTGTAGCCCAGGTTAGTCTCAAACTCACAGCAATCCTCCTGCCTCAGCCTCCCAAGTGCTGGGATTACAGCTGTGCACTACCATGCCCAGCAAAGCCTTACTTTTAATATGAGTTTCAGATCCATATTTAATAATCTCCACAGATGCATTTAATATGTAATTTGGAAACATGCAACATTTCAACATATATCTGCAATCATAAGCATGGTTTTAAGATTTTTCTATCTTATTGAGTGATACCATTATGTGTGTAGTTAAAAAAAAACAGCCACTTTTTCTCAGTTTTAATTCATTCTCACTTAATATATATATTCCATTTTTATCAAGTTCCATTTGCTTTTTCTCCTCAATGTCTATCAAGTCCTAGAGTCCTAGGATACATTCTGTAAATTAGATTACTTTACTGGACTTTATAGGTCACTATGTATATTCAGTATACCTTACTGCGGTAATCCCTTTCCTTTCACTGAGACAACATACCCAATACTTTATAAGAGAAGAGGTTAATTCTGGCACACATTCAAATGATTCACTCCATTGTTGGCTGGTGTTAATGAAGAGATGAATGGTAAAAGGTCATGGTGGAAGAAAGCTCTTCATGTTTTGGCAGACAAGAATCAGAAAAAGATTCCGCCTCTGAGACATGAGAATTCCAGGAGTCATTTAGATATAAATTATAATGTTCTGCCCCTGTCCTTTAAAGTGGCTTATGTCCATCTCACTGTGAAAAATGCATTTAGTCTGAGTCTAAATGCATTTCTTTAGTGCCAGTCTTAAGAGTTCCAGCTTTACTCAAATGACCAAGTTCAAATTTGCCTCTGAGATTCTAGTCAAACTCTTAGCTCAGAGCCCCTGAAAAAACAAAAAGTTAAATACTTCCCACATAAAGAAATACAGAGTAAACATTCTCATTCCAAAGGAGGAATGGGAGAATAAAAAAATATCTGAGGAAAGCAATACCAAAATCCACCAAGGCAAAATTAAGTCCTGTTGCTTTACGTACAGCATCTGAAGCAAGGTGTTCTGAAATGTAAACATCAAAGAGCTTGGTAAACCTCATCCCTAGGGCATTTGCGGCTAACATGACCTCTCGGGATGGTTTGCTTTACTGCTTGGGGTTTTCCTAAGACCTTCCATGTCTCTGGCATCTCCGACTTCCTGGTGTCTCCCTCACACTTTCAGCTTTACTCTCACAGCTTCACACACTGTGATTTCTAGAGCTTATTGTCTGGATTTGCAGGCCTACTTTTGAAATACAGATGAATTTTCCACGACCCTACAACTGTTGCATTTTGCATGCTGAAAAAAGAGTACCATCTGGATAGACACCAAAGTCCGCTGCCTGATTGAGCAGTAGTCAAGTCCCTGTTGCTGACAGATACAGTGGGTTCTGCTTGCCCTGGTTAAGCATGAGGAACCAGTTTGATAGGCAGCCTTTCTGGAGCAAAGAGCCCCACTGTTATGGACAGGCGTTGCTCATTTCCTGAGATGCTCTCAAGGAATGATTCCTACTTACCCTCAAGCAAAATGCTTGTCTTCATTTTAATGGCTAAACTTTATAGGCACTTCCTTTCTGATGAAATTGTAAACTTCAAATAATTTAGCTCTGCTTCCTTTACCTAATTTTCCTTGTATATCTGACTAACAACAGCCAGCAGTACACTCCGCCACAGCTTGAGTGTTTGGCTGCTTTAAAATTTCCTCTATCCGTTTAGCTTGTCCACTCTCCCTAATATGAGTCTCTCACGGGACATGGGCAAAATGCAGACAAACTTTTGCCAGTGTATAATATATATGGCTTCTATTCAAATAGACAATAGAGTCCTTGTTTCACACTGGAGCCTTATCAGCCTGGCCTTTACTGTCCCTCTTATCATCATTCCGGTTTTCTCAGTTTTGATAAATATCACATATAAGGCACTGCTCACAGTATTTTAAGGTTTCTCTAGCTAGTGCGCTAAAATTTTCTAATCTTCCCACAAACCAACTCCAAAGGCTTGTGAACCACGTGGTGAGGTACAGTCACAGCAATAATCTTACTTTTTTTCTTTCCATTTTTCCATATTAGTTACTTTCCCATCACTGAGACAAAATACCCACACCTGCAATTTAAACAAAGCAAGTTTCATTTAAGCTCATAATTTTCAGAAGATTCATCCTATTGTCAGATGTCTTTGAAGAAGAAAGGGCATAATGGAAGGAAATGGTGGAGCAAAGTTGCTACCTTCATGGTAGGCAAGAAGCAGAGAGAGAGAAAGGAGGATCTAGGGATGAGAATATATACTTTATGTTCAACTCCTAGTGATATGTCTCTGCTGACCAGGCCTCAGCTTTAAAACACAAGACACTGGAGCAGTCATATTTTAGATTTAATCTATAATACCTACTATAGCAAATGAGCAACATGACCACAGA
>NW_022900915.1:24600577-24602243 GCF_012274545.1 Fukomys damarensis
ATATTTTTTTTGTACCAGGGACGAAATTCAGAAACCACAAATGCTTTTTTTTATTTGCCAATTTTGTGATGTAATTTTGTGTGCCTTTCCATTCTAACTGTAAGTTCAGTTGTTATTTTATTTGCTTACAAAGATGTCACTGTGTGACATGAAAAAGAGCTGAAAAACACTTCATTATGGCTCATCATCTTTTTCTGTTGTTGGTGCTCCTGCAACTGACACCATGTGAACACGTTGTATCTAGCCCATTAGATAAACCATGGGATGACTCAGTCACCCTGTTCCACCAGTAAACAGAAAACTAATTTTTAGAGGCAGAGCCATATCCCTGACTAGAAGCTTCCTGACATATGAATATGTATGAATCAATAATAATTAATTCTTCTTTAGAATAGTGAGTAAAATAAGTAATGTCTTAAGTCCTTTCAAGATGTTATGTGGAGGAGTAAGATGAAATGGATATATTCCTTCCAAGCTTTTTCCATTCTGCATATAAACTGATTGTTTAAATATAGTTGATTTCTATTATGTCATCTGTTTAATCTTCCAGTAGCTATGAATCACAAATACAATAATAATATAACTCCATCGCATGGAACAAGAAGGTTAGAACATCATTGCTTCTAACATCCTCTCCACCATAACGCCTTACTATGCTCTCCTTTGTCTTGGTACAAACCAGTGTAGACTTCATTCTGGAAAGTTTCATGCTCTCCACTTGCACACGGTCTTGGCACAATCTATTTTTTCCTGTAAACTAATGTCCCTCTGAGTACTTTTTTTTTTATTTACTCATTATCTCTCTTTAAATTTTTAATTAGTTCTTCAATTCAGAGTGACATCATGCACATGGTCAGATCAGACTATTCTTGTAAACCCTTCTGGCAATATGTACCTCTTCTTATGGAAGTTAGTCAAGTTATGGTACTACATGCACATGATTAATAGCTCTGTTTTTTAGAATTGTGAACTTTTCTTTTTCACTGATTTATTTTCAATGACTAAAATAATATCTAGAATATAGTAGATATTTAATAAATAATTATACAAATAATACATAAACAAGAAATTAATTTAGTTGAAACATGTATAGAAAACAATTATAAAGTTTATTAATTAATAGACTACAGTGACAGATTGTAGCTATGAAGTTTATTTTGTATCTTGAAAATATATAGATTGCCAAAATTTGGCACGCTTAAAATTTATTTGATTAGTAAGCTAAAATGAAAAAAAAAAATCTTTAATGCCACAGAATGTGGTAAGGTAAATCTGGAATATTATCCAAGCCCTCATTTTTAGCAAGCCCTCACATTACTTTAAATGTACAGGTATCATAGAACTTTAAGAAATACTGACAATTGAATTTTGACTTCTCTAAGTAAAAAAAAGTGTTTTTTCTATTTCACTTATAATAGTTCAAGTTACCTATTGAAATGTTCTCAGAAAATGTAAATTGATTTTAATATGGTCTGAGGGAACCATAATTTGAAAATAAATATCTGCTGAAAACTGGAATACTGAAAAGAAAAATATCTATCACTGTTCAACAACAAAGGATTTGTGACTGTTTTTGATTTTGATTTTTTATCCTACCTCTTCCCTCACCCGTTGAAAAATTGACACTGAAAAAATGGCAGCTAACTATATATAGAGAAATAGAAAT
>NW_022900915.1:24602290-24636911 GCF_012274545.1 Fukomys damarensis
TTTTGGTACCGGGGATTGAATTTGGGTCCTTGCGCTTGCGAGGCAGGCCACCGAACCACTGAGCTAAATCCCCGGCCCGGCAGTTTTTGTTGTTGTTGTTGTTGTTGTTGTTGTTGTTGTTGTTGTTGTTGTTCTTTTTGAGATAGGGTCTCACTATGTATTTGAGACTGACCTGGAACTCACTATGTAGTTCAGGCTGGTCTCGAATTCACAGCGATCCTCCTGCCTCAGCCTCCTGAGTGCTGGGATTATAGGAGTTGCACCACCACGCCTGGCAAGCTGTTTCTTAAAGGGTATATATAGACTCTTTTAATTTTAGGAAGTGGAACAGCTCAGCTAAATCCCCAGCTATGATATAACTATTTTCTTAATTCAACTGACAAATTGGGATTCTGTATGGTAAAGAAATAATTTTTGAGCAAGTTAAGTGTTTCATTTGAGGATGATTTGGTTCCTAATATACCAGAGTTACAAAATACCTACTGTAAGAAAAGAAAATTCTTATTATTTGTTTGGTAGTAAGTATACAAGTTTGCATACAGTCACTAAAATAGAGGCCTCTCTCATTTCTTAGAGAAAATAGGTGTGTATGTCACCTCTACCAATAAAGTGGGAAGAGAGAAACCTATGCAATGTATGTTTGGTCTCTGAAGAGAACACACAAAAATCAACATGGTGTGAATTACTTGGTAATTCCCCACATTTTCTGATTTAACTCTCTTGTTTCTTTTCAGTGATTTTATGTGGTTTAGCTGAAAGTAGGAGATTAAGAATTAAATGGCCAGTGAATCCAAAATAAATTAAGAAACATATGTCTGTTCCTTCCACATGTTCTTGAGGAGACTGATATGAACAGAATATAAAGGGAGGCAAATATAATATTTTTATTATTATGAGATTAAAATAAAACAACTCCTCTATGTAGTCACTGAGATGTGCTTGGTTTATATGTCCATTTTCTTTTGACCTGTAATAGTTGTTGAATTCAATCTCTCATTAAAAAAACATGGATTTTAATATTCTACAGACTTTTTTCCCTCCAGCAAGCTATGCTCTCTTTACTCTTGTTCTTAACAGTTTGGCTAAAAGCAAACAATTACCACTTTAAAGAAAAGGATATTGACCACTTTTCAAATAGGAAAATGACACTTGTTATAAAAAATGGGTCTTGGAATATTTTATTTGTTCTCTGTCTTTTACTGGAAAATTTAGAAGAATATCTTCCTAGAAAGTGAAAACAAATAGGCTTTCTAGGAGTTTATAATGAATAACTCTGCAATAGATATACATAATAGAAAGAAATTACTGTATTTCATCTAATTTTTTCAGTGAAATACTATATTTAAACTAATTTTTTAAATTATGTACTCTTAGTTGGCTTGGCAAATGTCACAAGCTAGTATCCAATTTATAAAACTTCCTAATATTTTAAAACACCAGATTCAAACCATGACGGTTTTATTTTCTTTTATTTAGCATTACCAGCTGATGATCTTATTCAGTAGTACTCACACTTTATAAGACATACTTTGTTGAGCACCGTGTCTGCTCACCATCCTCTTGGTCACAATTTGGCTTTGATTTGATATTAATGTGTCAATCAGATAGCCTGCCACAGTTCCATGGATATTGGTAGATGATAAGACAATCTTTGGACATAGTCTCGATTCTTTCAAGAAAATCTGAACTAGGCTAGAATTAGTGGTGGCGAACCTATGGCACACATATTTCTATGGTCAGTTTGTATTGCTGAACGTTCTACATAGTTTGATGTTAAGTATGGATGATTCCTGAACACTAGTGAGTTGTGTTAGAACAGAGGAACCCTAATCCTATACTAGGGACACAGAATCTTTTATAATTAACATAAAAATGTTGACCCTTTTGCTTTGGAGAAGACATAGTCTATCTTCTAAGGTGGTGTGCTATGCAAAGATCCTTGAAATGACAATTGAGAACTTGCAATTGATGTCTCACTCACACACACACACACACACACACACACACACACACACACACACACACAATAAGACGTCCATGAGAAGAATTTCTCAACATTTACTTTCTTTATTTGCCCCCTTGTAACATGGTTTGAATTAGTAAATCTGTTACTTGGAAATTTTTAATTATAGCCTAAATCAGAAGATCCTGAACTAAGGGGTGAACAGGCCCTATATAAATGATATTTTCATGTTTTTGTAAGTAAAATCAATAACCATGTTTTATCAATTTGCAAGTTAACATATGGATGGAACAAAAATATAAATTATATCAAAATTAGACCTTATGAGAAAATTATAATTTAAGAGCAATGATTTTTCTAGAGTTGGCAATTAATAAACATACTACAATTATTTTCCTGGAATTTTGATTTGTAGACTTTGGAATTTACCTACAAAATTTTTTTTCCTCATTGTTTTTAGAGCTAATGTATGAACAGTTAAAATCAAATTCAGGATTTATCATTTATTTCAAAGGATTTCATCAATATTTTATTTATAATATCGTGGATAAAGATAGCTTTTGGATTTACAAAAATCCCATTTGTGAGTTTAGGTCCAGCTTTAACTGGATAAGTATCTTTTGCATCATTTGGTACTCAGAATTTAGTATGGCATTTGGGGGATGATTTTGGTCCACTGTGCTCTAGAGAACACCAAAAACAAATGCATTTCTTTAAAGTAATTCTATATAAAAACTTGTAAATCACATAAAATTCTGTTTACAAACATTGCTGGTGATCTAAGACAATAGATGTATACACAAATGAAGAGTAAACTAGAATATTCAAATATATTATTTACACCTCACTTTACCACTTATGTTTTTAAAATTTTCTATAATAAGCACTTACTTAAGAAACACAAAGTTTTTTAAAACCTGTCTCTGTGTTTGTCTGAATCACTAAACCACAAATCTGCCTACTTGCAAATATTAATTCCCCACAAGGAAGCAACAGAAAATGCAAAGTATCAATTGTTCAGAATTCAACTTTATTGTTTAGCTACTAAGAACTTTATGTAGCAGGTACACTAGAATGGTAAGAAGGGAAAAGAAAAAAATAAGAGAAAAGGAAAGAAATGGAAACAAAGTCTTTGTAAATAGGGAAAGGTAGAGGGGATGAAGGGAGGCCAGGGGATTGGAGAAAAATAAGAACCAAGATACGTCCTTTAAAGGTACAAGATCCCAGTGATGAATGTAACTGTATTATATGCCTAAAATGTACCAATTTTTTAAAAAAGAAAGGGAATGGGGTAAGATGACATTGCTTTCATTAATCTTTCATTTAGCATGCATTTATTAAGGTGCATATTTCCACTATGGGCACTGTATAAAGATGTAGGTGATGAGGAGCCAGGAATTTAGCTCAGTGGTTCTGCCTGCCTCACAAGCATAAGGTCCCAAGTTCGATCCCTGGTATCCAAAAATAGATGTAGGTGATGAGAAGCAGATTTCTTTGGGGGAAAAAAAAAACAAAAAAAAATAACTTTCAGTTTCTAGGCCTCCAACTGCCTGCAGCATCTTACATATACTGGAACCCATCTAAGTCCCTGAAGGTGGATCAGGTATTTGTTCCTGCAGTCACATAATTTGATAAAATTCGCAGAAGTGGAACTACTGTTTATGGGGGACCATCCCACGGATGATGTCCAAAGCAGGCTGGAAGCAATGCAGCTGTAAAAAGTCAACCCCACAATTGGCTTGTTCCAAGAAGGGAGTCAGACTGAAGCCTGCATGTCGTGGTCAAAGTTACCCTTACTCAAATTCTGTTCCCAGAGTTAAAACCTTCTTTACTAAAAGGACAAGGTTAATTATTAACCACAATTTATATTTTCTCTGTTCTGTTCCTAATTCAAGAATGCTTTGTCCTTTCCTTTACAAGCATTGCCTGCATCAGTAACATATCCGTAGCAACTCCACATAGAACCTTTATTTCAGTCTAAGTATGGTGTCACTAATAAATATCAACGGCTCTGGGTGTTCCAGGTCTTTGCTTGCTCAAACCTCTGATTGCTCAAGCACTGGTCATCTGTCTCTGTCTCTTTAACTCTGTTTCCTCCTTGTCTTCTCAACCTGCATCACTGCAATGAGCCAAAGATCCAAGTTTGCTGCAGGAGTCTCTGATAACTGGTTATTTTTTCCTTTCTAATATCCATTAAATAAAGATGCTGCCTTTTTTTCACTCTCATTTCTTGTCTTTCATACTTCTGATGAATGCCGTTATAGCAGCTAGAAATAATATGCATTAATCTAGGGCATGAGCTGAAGAGATTCACTGTCCTTTCTATATAAAGTGAAGTTACTGCTCTTTATCCTCATATTGAAGTAAATTCCTAGAAGACTTATCTCCACCTGTATCAACTACCTAAAATTCACAAAAATAAACATCTTTATATAGGGCTATGGAAACTGGGGGTATATCTCAGTGCCTGCTTAATTGGTGGAAAGCCCTGATTTCACTGCTCAACATATCCTCTTGAAAATATGACAGAGACATATCTCTATACCAACATATTTATGACACTGTGCATAAATTCTCCACTGTGTGGAGAATGGCACGTACACATGATTTTAAATAAACAATGTTAGACTGTTCTTTATTCTATTTGTATTTCTTATGGTCTTTGTCATATTTCTAAAATTTAAAATGCTTTCATTAACTTTTACTTGCTATTTCACATTTATTATAGTTCAATTCATAATAGACTTTGCTTCAGAACATATTGATAATTCAAAAGGGATCATGCTTCCTATATTTTAGAGCCTAATATACAAAATAGAAATTAATACACCATTCACATGAAATTGACTTAAACTTCTAGGGGAAACTAATGCAGCAAATAAAAAATCCATACTGCAATGAGTATATGCATTAAGATATCTCTATCTAAAAGTTGAAATACATGCTATATGAGAAATTATGTCTTTATGAGATATCTGTACTCAGTATATATCTATAACAGTTATTTTGACTGACAATTTGGTTGGCTTGAGATGGCTAGCACATTAGTAGAACACAATTCTAGATGTGTCTTGGTGAGAGATTTGGCAAGGCCTTGAAGACTATGCCTGGTCCCTTGCCTGTTGCTCCCTGGCCTGCTTCCTCTATCTTCTACTTTCTAGATACCAAGTGTTGACCCGTTTTCCTTCACCCTGGCCTTTTGCCCTTTTGAGTAAAACCAGTGAAAGCATGGGCAATGTTAAACCTCTTCTCCTTTAAGGTCTTTTGTCCAAGTGATGGGAAATTTGACTAATCTACTGCCTGATGTAACAGCTGGGAATGACTTTTGGAAAAGGGTAATTGCTTGAAACAAGCAACAACTAACCTGTAAAGATCCTTGGGAAGGAGGAAACCTACTTTTTGATACATTTTAATAACTGAAAAAGAACATCTCACTTTGAAATTTTTCTTACTGTCTATTAATTGTACTGTACCACACAAGAAGAATCCTAAGATTGGGAAGGCCTTCTTGTTTACTGTGTGAAAACAGGTACTAGAGAGGCTGCAGATTCCCAGAAGATGCTGATGGTGTGGTTATTTTTCCCCTAGAGAGTAGCCCAACTGTTTAAAAATCAGGACAATTATTTGCTCCAAAGGCTTCTCATTCTTTGGATCCACCCAGATCAGGTTTGGATTTTGCGGTATTGCTAAGTTCTGGAGAGGATAAACGAACGCTTTCTGTGTTCTTCCCTCCTTCTCAGAACTCCTCATTTCTTTCCTTCTTTCTCTTTATTTTTTTCCTATAGACAATGCTTTAAATGTTAATATTAGTTGGAAGGAGACTATCAGTCGAAGGGTTACTCCTTTTAAGCCTGGTATTAAGGTCGTGAATGTAGAGGCTTTGCATATATATAGCTTAGTTCTGGTCCGTTATGGTCTTTCAGTTGGACTTTGTTTTTAGGTGGTTGTTATCCTTTGGTTGAAATAATGAAAACCCAATCTTTAAAACTTGGTTTTAATTACTTTTCTTCTTAAATTTCACAATGTGTCACCCTACTTAAGGCGTGCTGTACGTGTTCCTTGCAATGGCCAAAAGATTGCTAAGTGCACTCACTGCCTGATCTCATGTATGTGAACTCAGAAAAAGTTAATCTAAAAGAAATTGAGAATAGAATAGTGGTCATCAGAGGCCAAGAAGAAGAGAGGAGAGGAAGAAATATGGCAAGGTTGATCACAGAATAATAAGTTATAGTTCCCTACAAATAAGAAGTTCTGGTTACAAAGGTTGACCGCAGATTTAAAAAAAAAAATGGTGCTATTCATTTCAAAAGGCTAGAGTAAAACATCTGAAATCTTCATAAATGGATGATAACACTTTAAGAGATAGATATTATAAGCTGATTTTAACATTGTTCAATGCGTACACGTAGCAAACTATTCCATGATAGACCACTGGAATTTACAGTCATTATGCTTTTATGTATCACTTGAAATAAATTTAAATTTTAAAACAATCTTATCTAACTTTTCACCTAAAACTGTGTGACAAGACAAAGAATGTTTTGTGGATTTTCTTAGTTCCCATTCAGCTCCCCATTAAGAGACAATTAAGTCAATCCTGCAACTGTTACAAAACTAGATACTAATGACACACTAGCTTATTCTTGCAATATTGCCAAGAGACTAGATCTAGGACATAGATTATCAACCCACTACTGGATATCAAAATATTTAGTAAGAATGTGAAAACACAGATTGCTGAGGCCTAGTCCTGCATCCAGAGGGTAGCACAGGGTGTGCAAGACTAGCAGGTTCCCAGAGGATCCTGATGATGTGCTTAGGGGAAATAAGCTGAATGTAGCTTCCTTTCCTGCATGTGGATTATTTTTCCCCCAGAGAGTAGCCCAGCTGTTTAAAAATCAGGAGAATTATTTGCTCCCAAAGCTTCTCGTTCTTTGGATCCACCCAGATCAGGTTTGTATTTTGTGGTATTGCGAAGTTCTTTTGCCCCAGCCACACTGCTACCCACACAATCTCAAAGGCCTCTGCAGATGCACACTTTCACAATAAATCTCACACTCGAGGATCACTGGCCCAAGCCCTAAATCTAGGAAATGAACATAAAACAAAATATTTATTTTTCCAAACCAACTAAACAATTTTTAGAGTCATTGATGCCTTACTTACCCTGGTTTATCAGATTTGTTATACTGAACCTGGAGTATAACAGCCCATGCAGGTTTTGACATTTATGCTGCAATCTTGGACTTGATGTTTAGACTTAATTACCAACTGAACTGCAAATGTTTAGTTTGTGAGCTTCCTTATATCTCTACTTTTCATTTTATCAATTTAAAATTAAATAGAAAAGAAAGTTCTACTGATGGATTTTTGAAATGAGATGCTGTAGTTAATTTCCAATTTAGTTATTTTGGTGTTAATGGAAATCTGAACTATAGATAGGTTCCTGTATACCTGATGTGGAATATACCTTTTAGTAATCACCAGCCAAATATAAATGTTTAGAGTAGTAAAAATGGAAAACAATATGAATCTAAATCAAATTAATCTATCTGCATTTTAAGTAGTTTATACTTTGGGTACATTTGGTAAATTATTGTATTTTCTCCTTTTAGTGTCCAAATAGCAACATTTTTATAATTTTTGCCTTATTTTTTTCTGTAAGATATAGAATCATCACTATTATAGATAAATATGTTTAATTTAAATAAATTAGCATGGAAGAGGTCTTCTGGTTTTTCTTATCAGGCAGCTATTTCAAAAGAGGTAGAAGAAATAATTTTGATACATTAATGACAAGCTTCAATTTTAAAAAACATAAACCTTAGTGTATCATGGAAGAGGAAAAAGTGCTTGTCATATAATGACATTCTTATCCCCTTATGTGTATACTCTTGACTTTTACTTCTGAAAAGGAACAGGAAACACACACCAAACACACCAGCATGTTTTATGTGGTAATGAGATCATATAAGTTATGGATTAAGACATAAATGTTATAAAATAAAATATTTTATGTTACATAAAAATTGAATTATGTTGTTAAACTCAATTCCACTGTCCAATACCAAGAAAGTGTTTGGAAGGCATATGGATTTTAACGGAATGTTGCTGTGGAAATTATTATTTTAAAAATTATTTAGAGATAGCAAAAGCTATGTTACACGTCAGTGATTTATTAACTATGTGAATCGATCTATCATTTGTTCATTAGCAAGCATTCTCATTTAACAGTTTCATCCATATTAACACCTCAGTGCATGGGGAGAAAAATAATGAAAAGGATATAAGCAAAGAGAACCTATGAGTATACCAAAGAGATCATCAATAGAAGATAAGTTATACAGGTTTATACTGAGTTAAAATTCTACTTTTCAAAAGGAATAGGCGGTTTAATTTTTCCTTAATCCTAAACATTACTCCATGTATTTGAATAAAAGTAATGGTAGAGTTTTAAAATATAAAATGTTTTTTGTGTTGCTGTTTTATTTGCGTTTTAGTTTGAAGATTTTACACACTGAAAGAAATGAAGGAGGAACCTATTTGCTGAAATCAGCTATTCATCCTATAATTCTAACATATAATTTGGTTCTAACTCTAAATTTTTAAATAGAAGTATATTACTTAATTTTATTTGTCTCAGTTTTCTGAACTGTAGAGTAGGACATAGAATGCTGACTTCAGGTCACTGGATGGTGAACTGTGTTAGTCTTGGTAGATTTGTCATGCCATGGGTCCCTGAAAGGTTGCCCAGCACAGGTATTCATATTTGTTATTATTATCTCTAGAATTCCATGTATCGAGTGGCATTTTTCTTGTTGCTGTTATTTTGCCTTTTAAATGTCACTACAAGCATTTATTTCAAATTTAAGTAATCCCTGCTTTTTCAGTGATAAAATTTCTTGTTCTGACAATTTTCAAATAAAACAATATTTCCATTGTGTATCTTATAACCCAAGTAGAAAGTAATACAGTCAAACATGAAAAAGCATTTTAAGAATTAACATTATTGCACTAGTGTTTTAAAATATTAGTTGGTGTCTAAAAGGGGGCCAAAAGTTATTTATAAAACTCAAGAGATCCTATATTCATTTGAGTTGAAATATTCTTGACTGTGCTCTAAATAGCATCCTAATGATAATTTTAGCAGTGAAGAATTTTAAATAAATATGTACAACACTTTAGTGATTAAAAATTATCACATTATTAAGTAGTAGCTTTATCTTTCATCAAATACGAAAAAGTTTCTCTGTGTGTGCCTACTATGTAATCAAGACTAAAGGAGTCTTGGGCTTTAGGACTTACATCCTAGTGGGGTGGCAATGTTGAAAATAGAAAAAAATATTAAATTCTCATAGTGATATGTGCTGTAAAATAACAGTAGACAATATAAGAAGGACTAACAGGAGAAAGTGGTATGTGAAAGAGTTGCTTTAGCTAGAGTGATCAAGGAAAGATTCCCTTCGAGATCTGGGAAAGCCAGTTTTGTGATGATCTATTAAGAGGACAAACAAAACAGAGGAGGAAAATAGAAATGTTTAGTGAAATGATAAAGACTAGGAAGAGTAAATGTAATGCATAAGTAGGAAAGGAAAAGGAAAAGAGATCAGAAAGTTAAGCATCGCTGAGAACATGGAGTATCCTCTGACATAGGGCTAACTTGATATAACTTACTTTGGTTTACAGTAGAAAACCTCCGGAGAGTAGTAAGAACAGAAATGCACTGTATTATTTATTCTCTCTGTAGAGAAATCCTATGAGAGTCCACCTTATGAAAGCCCCATCTGAAAACTAATGCATTTTTAATTTTAATGGGCAATAATCATATTTTGAAGGCACTGTATAGTTAGTAGTTATCTTGTAAATCATTGTGTTTTTATACGATTGTCAAAATTTAGACTCAGATATATAGGTACAGGGAATCAAACTTTAGTAGAAGAATCACACTGCACATCTCTGATCAGTCACTGCTCATAATAAGCTAAGTAACTATTCACGCAGATGCTTTCATATTGCTTCTCTCTATGGGCTGGAGAGACCCAGGGTAAGCTTGTTGTATTTATTGAGTAGTAAATTAACAGCACAGCATAGTGCTTCAAGCAAGAACATGTATTTTAATTTTGTTACAATTTCATTCTTTCTACCTTCCCTGCTAGAGTCCTCTGACAATGGAACAAATATGCAAAATGAATACTGAGACAGTTTTGTCAGATTGGCAAATGGCGTTACTTTTTCCTCTTGTTTGGTAGAAATGGCAAGTTTATTTAGCATAAAAATTTTAAGGAGTAAATATTAGAAGTTACACAGAAACAATATTAGAACATATTTTGGAGGCAATACTGGATTTTCTTTCATAATAAAATCCATTTCTACTGTAATGTTCTAATTTCTTTCACATTTCTTTCAATATACTTTCCATATATCATCAATTGCAGTATAAAGCAATTTTAAAAAGGATCCTATTTGATGAGCTTTAAATGGATGACAACAATCATACCTTCATGGTTATAATACAGAGAAATAAAGTGCCATTATAAAAGAAGACAAAACTCTTAATACAAGTGACACTCATTGAGTTACTTAAAAAGTAATAAAGATAGTTGGCAAAAGACCTGGTTTAAACTATTGAGCCTAGGGTAAAACATTTACAGAAAACAAACTTCTGATAGATTATTGCAAATATAAAACAAAATAATAAAAGTTTCATTAATATTCAAAGCAACCATTTGAACTTTACAAACAAATGATGAAATCTGTAATTAAAGCAGATAACTAATAATGCAAATATCATAAAGAATTTTGCTAAGGTAGAAAGTAAAGCAGGGAAGATTAATTCATATATTTATGATATGTGAAGGGGTAGGTGGCTACCTAATGATATTATGCTGAAGTAGTCATGTTCCAGAAGCTCAAACAAAAATACTTAATATATGAAAATGTAATGAAAAGAGAAGAGGTTTACATTATTTATCTCATGGTTTTAGAAGGCTCAGTCCTTAGGAAAATGGCAGCAAGACCGAAACAGTATGTTGGGGGAATACAAAGGAGAAAAGCTATTTAACCCATAGCAGCCAGTAAACAGAAGAGAGCCTGGGACAAGAATGTTCTCTTCCAAGCAGTCTCCAGTGACCCACTCGTGCCAAAAAGGGATCCCTTAAGATCATATAAGACTTTTGAGAGACATTTTAGATCCAAGCATAAAATTCTGTATCTGTCCTCCAAAAGGCTGATGTCCATCTCAGTTGGCAACATGCATTTAGACATTCTTTAAGAGTTTCCAAAGTCTTAACAGTTCTAGCGTTGTGGAAAATTCAAAGTGCAGAGTTCCTCTGAAACTGAAGACAAAATTTTAGCAAGTTCTTATAAAAATAAAAAATATAAAATATTTTCAACATGCAAAGGCACAGGATAAACATGCCCATTTCAAATGGGAAAATAGGGGCTTCAAAGAAGACTAAAACTCAGGAGAGCAAATATTAAAGCCTATAGCTCTACATGCAACACACAGGGCAGGCTGTGGTAAGATGTGAGTTGCAAAGGCTTGAGCAATCCCACCCCTGTGGCCTTCATGGTTGCAGTCCTCACATGCTTTCTATTGAGCTTCTTTTGCTCAATGGGTTGCTTGTAGGTTTTCCTGGCAGGTATACCGCATACCTGGAATTTGCAGCTCCCTGAATTCTCCACGGTAGCTGCGTCTTCGCTCTCACTTTCATGAGTGGTTCTGAATGAGCAGAGCAAGCTGGGAATCTCTGTCAAAAGAGCTTACCCTTTTACTTACCTGTGATGAGTGAGAGCAGGCAATTTCCTTAGATATCCTCAAAACATTTGTCTTATTCATTGTGATGTAAAATTCTTGGTTTCTCTGTCATGCAAATTTTTAGCAACCAGGCCCACCCTGGCCCCACATTTATAGACACTTACTTCTGGTAAACTTGAATAATTTTCACAACTTTTGGCTTTGTATTTTTTTTTTTTTTTCGTGAGTCTCACTGTAGATCTGTCTAAAATTAGTTGACGATTCCCATGCCACAGCCTTGAAGTTTGGGCTGCCTTGATCTTTCCTCTGACAAATTAATTAGTTCGCTACCTTTACATTTAGCCTCACACAAAGTTGTAGAACATGAACAAAATAAACAAATTCTTTGCCCGAATCAAGCATGCATGAGCTCCATTCCAGTTTGAAATAGAGCCCTCCCACCTGTCTGTAACCTTCGAAGCCTTATCTTCACTGTCTGCCTTTCTGTCAACATTTTGGGATTTGCTCTTTGACAGCTCATTTTACAGCTTAGTTACCCCCTCTTTTTTCTGGGCTCCTGTCACATAGAGAACTGTTTTCCATCCTTTCACTCTCAGTCTATGAACTTTGTGGATGAAGTGGATTTCTTGTACGCAGCATACTGTTGGATTTTACTTCTTAACCCATTCTTCCAGTCTATTTCTTTTGATTGGTGATTGAGGTCATTAACATGGATATTTATAACTGATATGTATTGACTTATCATTATACTGTCATTGTCCTGTTGTTGGCTCTTTTTAATTTTTCCCCCTCTCTCTTTAGCTTCTTGTCTTGCCTAATTGATTTGTTCTGCTGGGCCTCAGAGTGCTGTAACTTTAATTGTCTTTTTCTAGGATATTCTTTAGAATTCTTTAGAGTGCTGGTTTGGCATTCATAAAGTTTCTCATGTGTTCTTCGTGGAAGGATCCTTTAAACCCTGACAAACCAAGCTTTCCCAAAACACATATAAAAGATCTTGTTTTGAAGGATATTCTTTTGGGAAAATATCAAAGGTAAGGTTGTATAGAAACTATAAATGAACACTTTTTAATGCAAAAACAAGTGAAAAGGGACATGCATTTAAAATTAGTATTTTTTTCAGTAATAACAGTATTAGTTTTCAACAGTTTTCCCTCATTCATATTTCTAAAATTTCTCTCATATGGTGATACTGAAGATTTGTATTCAGTGCACTCTGTACATATGTGCATAGCATTCTGTTATTTAAAATACCAACTAATTAAAATGTTGGATGATCCTTGACATTATAACATTAAATGAAATAAATCAGATGCATAAGCTTGAATATTATATAACTTCTTTCATATAAGAAATCCAACATATAAAAAACTTGAGGACTTAGAAAATAGATAGACAATAGGAAATAGGAACATTTGGTAAGTGAAAGGCGATCCGGTGCTATAGGAAGTGGGAGGGAAGGGAGACAATATAATGATGCACCTACTCCCCACAGTCAATACAATTAATATGTGTTACAAACATACACTAATAATTTTTAAAAATGTTAATAATGTGGCTCAAGCACTGTCTAATTCTTGTAGTAAAATTAATGGTATGTATTTGTATTGATACCTAGCAATTTAATGTTTGACTTTACATTTAAATGAAACCTACGAATGTGCATTGTAGATTTTAGTAATATATACAATTTTTAATAAACAGTACAGTATTATATCACACACGCATACCTTTAGAAATAGGCTAGTGCTTTCTATTGCTTATCCTCTTTATCTACTTTAGGATATACTCTTCAAGCCTATTGAGGACATTTCACATTGTAGACATTTTCTAGCATGTGAATTACAAGTTTGGACTCTAAATATGAATTATCATCATACAGTAAGGTATACATAGCATCCTACAGATACCAACCTGTGCATCATTTGACTTTTTATATAGTATGGAGTGCTGTGGCCCCTGAATGGATGCTTTTTACTGTATTCAGTAACACTGAATAATGAAAATGAGGCTTAGATTACAAAAACAGCAAGACAACTTGTGAAATTTTTAACAGAAATTTTAAAAGTGGACAGTATCAAATTGGAAATGTAGTAACTGAGTGAGTGTATAGTAGGATAATAAATGGGCGTGTAGATTTGATCAAATTATAGGGAGAATTCAAACACATCAGAAGAGTATAAAATGTAGACAATTCTTAGCAACTATTTGCTGTTACAATAGCAATTGTAAATATGTGTTATGTGTAGGTTACTGAGAGATCCTTTATTTAGTTTTCCCTCAACTAAGAAAAAAAGCATTTTTTCCATATTTGTGGCACAAATGTAAAAAGCTAATAAAAGATTCATATTTAAACAAATTCTTGTTCCCTTAATCATTTTTGGAAATTTTATTTGGCTATATAAATTATGCATTGGTCACTTTGTCCTAGATAGCATTCACTTAAAAGACAAATTCACTTGATGTAATTTATCATTTACTTTTATTAATATTTATTAAATGCTTTTAAAAAAATTATTATGCTTCCAAACAAAAATGCATAAACACTTTGCAATTATTTATTGAAATATAAAATATGGTGAAATAACTATTCTAGATAAATAATCATATTTATGAAAACAGTAGATGGGAACAGTATACATATAAATAGTAAACTCTATGTGGGAAATATGGAATGAATATTATATCTTGATGGTCTGAGGAAGTGGGTAAAGCAAATACATTTGCAAGAACAACTCACAAATTATAAAAAAATATGTGCTTAACATTATATGCATTGGAATAGTTATCTATTTAGCTTCTTTCTTATTTGTATTATAGACCATGTTGTCAATACTCGTTAAAGTGTTTCAAGTTTATTTTTGATCAAACCATAAGTGTTCATCATTAAATTATTGATTTTTGTGATATGTTTTATAAACCATGAAGTACTTTCTTTCATAAAATTGAAGTTTATGCTGTTAATGGCAAGCAAGAACCCAAAGTTAAAGTGCCATTTAATCCTCTAAATATGGCATAGATTTTAAGAAGAAAAATATTTCTATTGGAAATATTTATTTAATAGGAGACATACCAACATCATCAAGGTTTCCACGTTGCCAAGCAGAAAGTTGTGTGAACATATTCTTTGTCTCAAAGCATCTTATTGTACTTTGAGCATATCACTTAAATGAATCACATTATAGATTCTCTTTGTCAAATGTAAACTGGTATTGTTATAACACTTATCTATATCATTAAGTAAATTAAGAGTTAAACACACAATTCAACTCCACAACCGCTGATCTGATAACTGCATCTAGAAAGAGACTCAATAGTAGTGTACACACTGTGAATACACTGGACAAAATGCTAATCCATGTTCAGAAAGGTGGAGAAACGGGGAGATTTCATCATGCGACAGAGAAAGTTCCACAATTTAAAACTTCCACGTTGCTCGTTGCTAGAACTTTCCATTTAATATTTTCAAACCATCACTGAATATAAGTAACAAAAATCTTGGAGGATGAAACTGCAAAAAAGGAGGGACAAGTGCATGATTACTATCACAGTAACTCAAATTACTTTATTGGTATTACATTAAAACTGGCATCCTATAACTAAAATTTTCCGAGAATGGTAAAAACTGCAATTTCTTTTTTATTAGCTCCTATTTATAGTGCGTGATGATTACAGGGATGGTGGAGAATTGGTGCGTGTGCATGGCACGTTCACTCTCCCTTCTATTTCCTTCCTTACCTGCTCACTCCTCTCTCACTTCCCTTCCCTTTTTCAAAATAAGGCTGTGTCTGGTGAAGCATCTTACTTTAGTCTCAGTCATAAAAATCTGAGAGAATTTGATATAAATGTGTTAGTGAACACAAAGATAAAAATTTGACTTTGGTGACTGTAGCATATTAGTAAAACTAAAGCAGTTATAATCAATATATTTTCCCTGTCTGAGAAACATTTTTGTGGTAAAAGTAAAAAGGATTTAAAACATTTTATTTATCCTTGGTGGTGGCAGCAGTCTGCTAGGAGAAGTATATTTAACATTTTTACTATAATTCTTTAATGAAAATAAACTTTTGGATATTTTGGACAGAATGTATGTAAACATTATCACTTAATAGGGTCAATAAATTATGTCATATTACATTGTCATACCTATTAACTAAACTTAATGTATAATTCTCTAGAAAAGAAAAGTATGGAAAGCATTTTTCATATGTATGTCATATTTGAATAATTTAATTTGTTATTATTCTATAACATAGATCTACCTTATACTAACATTATTATACCTTTGAAAATTATTGTGGAAAGTTAGAGACAATGATACATTCTACATAAGAGTATGTTCAGGGGCCAGGTGTGGTGGCACAAGATTGTAATCCCAGCATTCCTGAGGAAAGGCAGGAGGATTTCTCTGAGTTGAAGGCCAGCCTGAGGTACATAGTGAATTCAAGTTCAGCCTGAACTTAGTGAGAACCTGTCTCAAACAAAACAAAACACACTAAAAAGAGAATGCTCAGTAATAAAATCAGGAATGTTTATAACTTGCCTTTCCAATTTCCTCAGTTTTCTCATTTATAAAATCAGAGTAGCACTTACTCATATCTCATTTACTATTGTAAAATTTAAATATGATAATGAATAGAAATAACATAAAAATGTCCAGTATGCATGGGGCATTTGTGGGTATTTCCATCGTTGGTCAATATCATTTCATTACTCATAGAATTGTGTTTTTAATTACATTCAGATTAATATTTTTAATAGATATATTGATAAAAATATTGATGTCTGAAAAGATAATTAGAATAAATGTCAAAGTTAAATTTCTCTCATTTGTCATATTTTCATTATTTCACATAAATCTCAAGGTGTGTACAGTCAACTAAATAGAGTCACATGTAGTTTCTAAGCATGTTATCTAATTCTATTAATTTTTTACCAGCATATAGTTTAGATACTTTTTTGTGAATAAACTTTGAGAAATAGGTGTCCCAGGCGATTGTCACTCATATTTTAACAACAAAAGAATTAGTGATAAGATACAAAATCATGATTTGGAAAAACTCATTATTGAACACACACAGAACACACAAACACTAAATTCTGTAATTCCTCATATTCTATGGACAGGAGAACAAATTCAGAACGCTTCTTAACCCTAGTGGAACCGGAGAGCAAGATGAATCCACCAGAAAGAAGATGAGGAGTCAAGAGTAAGATTTTGACGTTTGGCAGTGGCCTGTGAGCTGCACCAGGGAATGAAGTCTCTCAGGGGCTTGGGCAGCAGCATGGGCTGAGATAAGATACTAAATAAAGAAAGCGTAAGGCAGATCTACAGAACAAAGATTCCCACAGAAGGAGAGATAAAATGGTAGTGAATCTGTGAAAAGCATATGTCTTGCTCTTTCATTTGTTAAAATATTAAAAATATACTACTTTACATGCAGCAGGCTGGCTAAACAAATGTTGGCATGAATATGGAGGACCTGGAACTCTCATGCAATTCTCTTACACACACACATACACGTGAGTAGAATACATGAATGACTATCACCCTCTGGAATAGTACTTGACAGTTTTCAATGAAGTGAAACAGGTACGTGTGACTAAAAAGTTACAAAACTAGATATTTACCCTGGTCCCAACCAATCAAATGTATGTTTACAAAGATTTATAAATTAATCTTAAGAGCAAACTTATTCACAATAGTGAATTTTGGAAATGGGACATATATTTATGAAAAAGAAACTAAACCATCATGGTATATTCATAAAATGCCATCTTGAGTAATGAAATAAGTAAATGAATACTACATGTGACACCATTATTGAATCTCAGAAGTATTATTTTAAATGAAATGATCTAGATATAAAAGAACACAATTTATTTAATTCTTTTTAAATCAGTCATAAAAACAAAACAATCTGTATGTAGCATTAGAAATAGAAAATAATTTATTTTAGGAACACAAAGAGGGAACTGATTAGTAAAGTACATGAAGGAACTTTTGGAGGATGATGAGAATTTCAGTGGGGTTTACATAGCTAAGTTTAATTGCCAAACTCTTCAAACTGAATATCTTGTTTCTATATTATTTTTAAATGAGAAAATTATAAGAAAACAAATATATATCCCATTTGGAGATGTAATTCCTTGTTGTTGCTATGTTTAAAATTAAATTTACATAATTTCTTAGTTTGTAGTTTTTATACAAACAATTTAATCTTAGCCAGAAGGAAATATTTAACTCTTAAGTCTCATAATTGTGCTAATAGTTTTATAACTTATTTTTTTCTATTCACAATTAACACAATAAACAGGGTAACGTAGATGATTTCTTATTACTGTTGAGTAAAATGAGAATTGTCTGATGTAATATGATAAAGTGTTGCCTTTTAATTTAAGGAATTTTTGTCCTGTTTGTGTTATTATTTTTCACTATTTTATGGAAGTTATTTTCTATATTCTTAGGAATAATTATGTAGTTATGAGAGTGGCTTGGATATCCATTTACCCTCACAGGTATTTAACTTATTCTAAACTCACATAAGCAATGATTAAAATAAACAAATGACCTAAGGGAAGGGACTTATTTATTCATTAAACACACAACTATCGATTCTCAGTGGTTTCTAGGCCTTAGGAAACATGTTTCATTCCAAGGTGAAAGAAAAGAAATAAAAATATGAAGAAATCAAATATTTTAGTGTCTTCTCTTCACTTTTCTTAGTCTTCATATTTTTAATTATGTGTGCTAAATTAAAGAAGGAGAGTGACTGAATTCTAGATACAAAAAAGAGAAAATGGAATTCAAAGGGTACAAACAAGATATTTGGGAAAAAAGAAAGCAGAAGCAGAGTTTAAGAATGTAATATTAGCATAAAATCCAGTGAGATTCCTGCGTGTAAATTCATGCCTAAATGTCTTCTCCTCTCTGAAAAGAGGATGTAAATGTAAGTGAACCACAGATAGGTAAGAAACTAAACAGAACAACTCTGATATTTTATTTTTTCCCACATAGGCATTCCAGCTTTTACTCATCAATAGTCTATACCACTAAAGAAGAACGACACTTTTCTGAGTTTTATTTAGCATACATATCTAGTTTCTGTAATTCTTACATAATAGTACATTAATAACCACTAACTAATATCTTTGAGACTTGTGAATCTAAACTACTTTCTTGAAAGTCATCTGAATTGTTAAAAGTTAACGAGACAAATTCAGATTTACTATGATACATTAATATAGTTTTTCCTTAAAAAAGCAATTGTGTAGTTCTGTTTGATTCAAGAACCATTATAATCAGGAGGTTTGATAAAAATATTGTCCTTACAGTTTTTCACACCAGAGAAACTATTTATACATGTGTGACTTATTTGTTTCACTTAGGAGTATATCCTCAGTATGTATCCATTTTCCTCTGAATGACTCTAATTTCTCATTCTTTATGGCTGAGTAGTACTCCAGAAAATACTAATGATATAATTGACAATGTGAAATAGGAAGAAAGGGCTAAAGGTTTAGGGGAAATGGGAAGGGTAGGGGAAAGGTAATAAGGGAAAACAAAAAATATGAGAAAATGAAAAAATGGAAATAAAGTATTTGTAAATAGGGAAGGGAGGAGGGGGTGAAGGGAAGACAGGGACAAAGGGAAAAAATGAGAACCAGGACCTGTCATGTAAGGGTACAAGATCTCAATGATGAATGCAACTGTACTGTATACCTAAAATGTACCAATAAACAAAATGAGAAAAAAATTATAGACATTCAAAAAAGTATTGTCCTCATGTGGCATCTTTTACAATCAAGTTTCCATATCTGCTAATTGTATGGATAATGATTAACCTAGGAAATTACAATTGGAAAGAGTTATAATTTCTGTGTATGAAAGTAAATACACATGTATGTAATTTTTTCTACAGAAACATTATGTATTATACACACACATATGCCAGTGTACTTAGGTTATTTTTTTTATCGAGTTTATTGGTACAATCTAGGTCTACAATACAGTTACATTCATTACTAGGATCCTGTACCTCTACATGACAGGTCTTGGTTCTCATTTTTTCCCTTTGTCCCTGCCCTCCCTCCCCCCTTCCCTCCTCATTTACACACACTTTATTTCCATTGTGTTAAAGTCCATAGGAATTCATATAAAGATGAAAAATATTTCACAATCTGGATCAGCAATATATATTATAGACATTTTTCTGATGCCTGTGAATATCATTGGGCCAATTTTAGCTAATATGATTTTCCTACATTTTGTCCCAAAATTAAAAAAAATGTTCTTCTAATGATTCTTTTTTACAATAATATAGATTATTCAAAACCTTGAAATCGTATTAGGAATGCAAGAATAGCTCTATTAATGAAATTTAAATTTCCCCAAGTATTATTTGAAAATCCTAGTCCTTAAAAATGAAATTATACAATCAGAAATAGAAGACACAATGGAGAATTTGATAGAATTACAACCTGGCACTGTGGCACTCTTCTGCAACCCCAGCTACCTACTCTGAAGGCTGAGGCTGAAAGATATCAAGTTCTTTTTTTTTTTTTTCTTTTTTTTGGTTTTTTGAGACAGGGTCTCACTATGTAGTTGAGACTGACCCAGAACTCACTATGTAGCTCAGGCTGGTCTCGAACTCATAGCGATTCTCCTGCCTTAGCCTCCCAAGTGCTGGGATTACAGACGTGTGCCACCACACCCAGCAGGAAAATATCAAGTTTGAAGCCACCCTGAGCAATTTAATTAGACCTTTCCTGAAATTAAAAATGAATATGCAAAAGGGCTGCAGGTGTATCTCAGAGGTAGTGCGCCCCAGCTTCAATCTCTAGGAGCACAAAAATAGCTGAATAAATGCATGGATAAATAAATTAGTATAAATAAATAAACAACAAGGACTGAAACATAAAACACTCAGAAAATTATAAGAAGATAAATTTGTTCTGGATTTTCCTCTTTAAGATAGAGATGGAGGAAGAAAATTGGTAAATTCAACTATACATCTGAAAAATTTTAGATTAAATAATTAAGCATATGATTTGCAAAATCTAACATAAACAATCACTATAAAATAGTCAGCAAGTAATAAGCATTTTCTAAACTGGAAGTCACTTTAATACCTGTATTATGGGTCATAATATTACCCATATAATTTTGAGGCAAGTGTAGATAAATGCTAATTTTCATTTATAGTTTTGACATGGCATTATTAACAGACTGATTTTGGTTTGATGTGATATTCAAGCCTGTAACCCCACAACCATGTGAGGGTGAGCAAGGAGGATCATGAGTTTGAGTCTAGTTCGGGCAACATACCAACTATGACACCCTGTTTCAGAATAACATGTGTATGGGAGGCTTGGTTATAGCTCAGAACAAAGGCCTTAAATTGTTCAGTCCCCAGCAATGACAGAGGAAAGGAGAGAGAGAGAAATAGAGAGAGAGAACAGATTTGGGTTAACGAGCTTCTAACAGGGCCTGGGCTCCCACACCTGCAAACCCAAGACTCTGAGATGCTTGTTCTTGAAAATGGCAATTTACAGCAAAGCCTGGGGAAGTTAGCAATTTATCAAGGCTGTCTCAAAATAAAATTAAAAGGAAATCTAAAAAAAATAAATAAATAAGTAGAGTGTGGCTCAGTGTAAAGTCCCTAAGTTCATCTGCAGCACCAGTTAAATAAATAAAGTTTTTAAAAGCCTGGGGCTGTCCTGTGGAACCATTTTCCATTGTGAACCTGGAAATCTGCATTCTACAGTGTTCCTGACATCTCCAGCTTTTTCAGCCAGGATTATCTTAAAGTAGTATCTCTCTACATGCACCATGAACCATAATAAGTATACATGAAAATTTCAGTGATATATAAAGCAAATCAATTTGTATTTAAAACTACAATATATATATACTGAATCTGTTACAGTGTGATGTTTTGAGGATAAAACTAAAAGAAACTATTAATCACAAGCCTTGCTAAAATTAAATGGAAATATTTACATAGTGACAATTAAATTCCTAAGTGCTTTGAAGAACAAAATCAGGAAAGCAACAATAATAAAACTACAGTAGAATTGTTGTTAAAGTGGGGCCAAGTCAACTGCTACATCTTTTTTTCTATACTTTTTCTTGGTTCTTGTGAAGTTACCCTCTTTTGCTCTCTTCATATTTTGCTTAATTCATGTCCTCCCCCATGTCCAGAAGAGATCTCAGTAAATATCTTTTTTTGAATCTTGTGTACTCCAATTTTTTTCCAGATATTTTCTCGTGTTAAAAATATTACTTTTAATACTAATATAAAATATTTAAATATAATTTGTGATCTAAATGAAATGAGATAATATTTCAAAAGTTGTCCTATCAATAATCTAACTGAAAAAAATGGGTCCCCTTAGCAATCATTTAAATTTGCAGTCATAAAGCAGAAAAAATATTGTTCCGTTTTCAAACACCAATGGTAAATATTGTCAGTGCTGTTTGTGTTTTGAATCCACTTAGAAAGTCTTTATAAATTCAGATAGAATATAGATAAAAATGACTACAAAATATTTTAAAATCTGTGTTATTTTTAAAGTGACAAATGACATGTGCAATAATATTAGCAGAAATTAAAATTACATATACTTATATCAACACTAAGTTGATAATTTATAACCCAGAAAGTATACATAGATTAGAATAATATTAAGTTGCTCAATTCTCTGCTTAGCTTTTAAAGTTGTGAAAATTCTAACAGTGAAAAAAAAAGTTTAGTATTACTGACCTGAATTCTTAATCATAGGAGAAAAAGACATTGAAAGTCATAAAGAAAAATATATTATACCATATTTTCTTGAAGATAGTTTAAACATTCAGAAAAGTTGTGAAATTACTTATTACCTTGATATTACTATCAGTGGTGTTGACCCTTCTCCCTATGAGTTGCCTTTCTTATCCAGAGTCCATTCTTTAAGATGTGAAGATCCTCACTCTTCTCTAAGACATCCAGCCTGTGCTCTCCTCAGTCCATTCCAAACACCCTCCACAGTGGGTTTCATAGTCTCAAATCATTGCCCTGTACATGATGGAAGCCACTTTTAATTAAAGGCTGCTTATTAGTAATACTGTAGGAAGAACGCATTATGATTATTTCACAGTAACAATTCTTATTGTCTTTTGAAGAAGGGTTAAAAGACATTTAAAATATTTACTGATTTTGTGTGTATGTAGCTCTCTCTTGAAATTGACTCAAAATTATTTCCACAAAAGCTGATTATTTTCTGGATTAGTTTGCATATTATTTGTTCGATTTTTTATTCTGGTTTCTTCCACTCTTCCACTACTGAATTTACAGTGGTGAAAGATCACCAAAAATCTGAGATATTTTTCTGTTCTCTAAAAGCTCTGGTGGCCAAAATGATAAGCATCAGAAGGAATAAAGACTAGTAAAAGGAAACAGGAGAGATGGCATTGGCCAGTAAGCCAGGGTTAATTGCTTTAGGGCCTACTGTGAAATAGTGTTAGAGTTCTTCAAGAACCAAAACCAATAGAACAATACACACACACACACACACACACACACACACACACACACACAGATTTTTTTTTTTCAGGAATTGCCTTAAGCATCTGTAGGGTGATGGTATCTTTAAAATCTGCCATGGGGCAAACAAGTAAATTGGAAATAAATTTGTTCTTCTTCAGGAGACCTCAGACTCCTTTAGAGGTTAGGAATGGGATGACACCCATCTACATTATGGAAGTTAATCTACTTTACTCAGTCTATTGGTTAAACACATTCATCTGAAAATATTCTAACAGCGACACAGACTGGTTTGAACCAAATATTTGGGTACATGCCAAAGCCAAGTTGATTATAAAATTAATTGTCACTGATAAAATTACCAGAATTGTAAAAATGACATTTTAGAGTTAAATGTTAATAATCATTGTAAGGAAGCATTTGTATTATTAAATGTTATAAAGTAAATAATTAGCTAGCCTTTTAGAATAAATGCAAATATTTATTTCTATTTTAATGTTTTTATTTAATGGTTTTAAATTTTCATCTGTGAATTTGATAGTGTTTCTCCCTTTCTCCCACCCATTTCTAGGAATACGAACTTGTATTCATGTGGTAACTATTCAGAGGTGAAAAAGTCTTTGTAGTGTGACTTGCAGTTATTTCTCTCAAAGAAATGTACAGAAAAAAATAACATATTTATATTTGGCAAATGAGTAAAACTTAAGCCATTTATTTATGGTTTCCCAAAAAATGGAAATAAAAAAATACTAATTGGGACCTGAATTTCCACTTTTATTTATCTCAGAGTATAACAATTTGCAGAGGACATAAGCTTCTAAAAGTACTGCTTTTATTTACTGACTTTATTGTTACATTGTTTCTGTTTCAACAATAAATAACAACTTTTGAGGTAGAAAAGACAAATATTTTTTAAAAATATAAACACATAACTAAAAAAATGCTGAAAGCCATTTTTCGCTAGTATTGTAATACAGGCATACAAAGTAATAAAATAAATAGTGACACTTTATGTTTAATAAAGTTCTTTTCTTTAAAGTATTATAATAAGTAAAGATGCTGACTTTTAAATGAAATACTTTTATCTCTGTATCTATGACAATATACATCATGCCTTTATGGTTATTATAATACTGAATAATGATAAAGCCACACATACACATAATGAATACAAATGAAAGGTAATATTTAGCTAAATAATGTGTGCCACATAGTTGGATGAAACACTAATTTAGAAATTTCTAGCAACTAAAGAGAATATCAATGAGGAATAACCTAGAGCAAAAAAGAATCAGTTTGATGAATTGGGCTATATTAAAGAAGTTCTAAGACTTACTTTTTTCAACTCTAGCAATAAAATAGACAAAACTTTCATGTGAGAAAGTAATATTTTATTCTTGGAAAAATGAAAACTTTCAACCCTTTCCTTAAGGGAAAAGCTTTACATTTAAACCATTGGCTCTTTAGAGACATTTTCACGATGAAAAAAATAAATAAATAAAAAAGCAAAAGGCTCATTTTACTTGGAGCATTAAAAAAGATGAAACACTTGGGGTTTCTGGTAGTTCTCTCATTTAAGTTGAGTGTCACAATGGTTGGATAGGGCCTGAACGTTCATTTAAAAAGATATGCCAAGTAATTAAAAATTTTGCGGGTAAGTTGAACATTTGACCTATTTGCTTATTTTAAATTCTGCCTCGGGATCATTCCTATCCCACATTGTAGGCTGTTCCACAGAAGTTACAGGCTGCTCACATATTCTAACACAATGAATATTAGTATGAAAGGGCTGGATCATGTTCCACCTTAAGCAGTGTTTTATATCATTGTGGAAACTTGGTGAGAGGTTGAGGTTTACTGCAGCACACTAAGGAATCAAGAAAATTGGTACTTTAATATATGAGCATTCAGAGCATATAAATGTACCAGGTTTTTATGAACATCTGTAAACAGGATTATAATATATTATGCAAATATAGAATTTTATAGCAACGTATGATTAATTTTATGTTATAATGCACCCATTCATTTATTTATTATATAATCATTTATTCATTCATTCAACATATATTTACCGAGCATTAGTTGTATTTCTTGCCTCCTACAACTAGGACATAGAACTAAACGATACAAATAACAATTCCCAATTTCTGTTTTAGTAATGAGTCACAGAAAATAACAATATAAAAACATGGATCTGTGCGAGCTTTCTATCACTAAATGACATACTTGAAATAATTATAAAGAGGAAAGGACTCACACTTTTGGAAGTTCCAGTCCATAAAAGGTTAATCCCTTGGTTCTGGAGCTGTGCTGAGGCGGTGCTTTCTAGTGAGAGCTTGTGACGCAGGAAAAAGCTGTCAAGAAAGAACCAGGGAGAGAAAGAGATCCAAGAAGGCCAGGATCCCATAGTCTCCTTCAAGACCATGTGCTCAATGACCCAATGACTTCCCAGTAGATCTTATCACATAGAAGTCGCACTCCCTCACTATGATGCTACGCTGGGGATCTGGCCTTTAGCAAAGGAGCCCTTTATGGGACACTGAGATCTAATCCATAATAGTGTTAGGTAGTCAACAATAAAGTGTGATGGTGTCGATTGGGACACATAAAACTTGTAATTTTAGCAAGCGTTACTATCAAAAAGCCTCAGTTTACTGGTGCCATTTAAAAAAGCACCAATAGGGTGAGAGGAAATAGCATTGTGTGGCTGGCTGGAAGAAACATTTTGGCAGGCAGATAAAAAGTCCTGAAAAGGGAATATGACTGGAGAATTTGACAAACAGCAACTGGGCCTTTTCCTGAAGTAGAACTGAATTTAGGAAAGGGACTGAACCTTCCAGGGTTTTGGAGACCACAAGAGCATCCACTGTTCCCCTGAGTGGGATTAGAAGCCACTGAAACAAATTTGTGGAAGATAAGAAGAGATAGTTGATGTTTTAGTTCTGGTTCCTGTGCTGAGAATAGTCTGGATGAGGCAAAGACGAAAGCAGTTCGAGCACTTAAGTGTCTTTATCAATATTCCAAATGAGACTGAGTGATTAACTGCTCCAAACTGGTCAGGTGTTAGGCATATTTTGACTATGCAGCACATAGTAGTAAGATTATGCTTTGTGATTTCCCCTTTCTGATGGTCAGAGATCTTTCGATTCTACTTAGAGTATCCAGAAATATATAGAATTTTCCGTTAAATTAATTTTGTGATAAATTCTGAGTAAGTTTTATTATAAGTATGCCTCATGGAATTCAGTGTCTATGCAAATATGTTTCATGTACTGTAAATCAGGTTTATACCACAACTTGTATTTGAAATTCAAATGGAATTCACCTTCCTATATTTTTATTTGGTCATTTGTCAACCCTACTTCTATGATTTCTCTGCCTAGAATGAACCTTTACTTGGATCCTTTTTTGAGAGTGTTCTTACTCTCTCCATATGCAGGTATGTACTCTTTCTATCTACGCCTACCCTCCAGAAGCAATAGGTTTTTCCTAGGAGCCGGAGAAGTTCATTGTCCCAGCCTAATTTTTTCTGCAATGAAAGGAATTTATATGGCAAGTGTGCATGGTTTTGTGTCTTTTTCCACACTAGCCAGTCACTTTGTGCATTTTTCCAAGGAAGGGCTGTATCAGCTCTTCGCTTTTCATTCAGTTCTCTTGAGAATACTTACTTTTAGGAGGGTTGAAAATTCACTTCAAATCTGGGGTTTGCAATGATTTCAAGCTATTGTCCTCTCCTTCAAAATTAATTAACAGTTTTAGATACACTTCTTTACCGTTGTGTATGCTGACTGTTACTGTCTAGATCTGCTATGTCTTGTAAAAGTCTCACGTGCTCAGAAGTGAGGCTTTTGAAAGATGATTTGATCACAGAGCTCTCCATTCATTGGAGGTTTAATCCGTTGATGAGATCCTTGTGCTGGTAAGTAACGGGGCCTGGTCAGAGGGGTGGTCCACTGAAGGTTGATCCAGGTTTCTTATTTCTTTTTTTTCCTTTGGCTGCCAGGGGTTGAGCAGCTTTCCATGTTGCCGTTCCAGCATGCCTTTTCTCCCTTGGAGCCTCCCAAATATGAACTGAACCCACTAGCCACAGAGTTAAACAAACATCTCCTTGAAATTGTGAGGGTTGGGCATTTTGCCCTGTGATGGGAAAAGTGATTAATACAGTAACCAAGATGATTTCCAGACAAACTGTGTGTGTCTGATAGCTTCTAATGGTAAATTCTCAGGTTCAGATTATTTGATTGTGATATAAACTCTTATCTTTGATGGATTCAAGCAAAGTTAGGGTTTCACAGTCTGACAGTTTTTCTTCATTAGGATAGAAGCAATACTCTCCTGCAACACTTACATATTAAGCAAAATAGACAATATAAATCTTTAAAAATTAGACGCATCGTTGCAAAGTATATTTTTCTTTTTTTAGAGTTTCAAGAACACTAGACAAAATAAAATTGTTGATTCATTTATAACTACTGAAAATCAATAGGAAGAGTGGCATTAAAAACAGCATAAATTTAATTAAAATTTAGGCAAGCAAAAAAAATTAGCAAAACTTACATGCTCTCTAAGTCAGTTACTGCCTGTGATTTCACTTGCTTACTTGTTATCACTAGACCCAATATTTCTAGATACCATCATGGAAACATGCGATAGGTACCCAGTGTAATACTATAATCTCTCCTAGCTCTAAGCCTCTGTCCAGAAATTATTTTATTTATCATGTACTGATTCTTTCCATGTAAAAGTGTTTTAAAATTGTCTATGCTGTCTCCACATTCTGTGTCAATGTCATTTTTCAGTATCATTCTTCTTTATAGAGAAAAGTTCCATCTAATTTTTTGAAAATGGAGGTCACTTGGCCTAAACTACCTTAGTTTCACCAGTCTTCAAATACAATTTACTGGTGCACTTGCTCACCATTGCTTTGTGCTCTCCTGGCTTAAAAGTCGGTCTTGATTTCTGAAAGCAAGCATTTTTTATACTTGACACCTCGCTAAGCTGGTTGTTTGATGTTTTTTTCCTTCCTTGTTGTGCATTTCATTTCCAATTTACTTTGGCCTCTGCTTTTTGCCTATTTTTAAAACGTATTTCTCTACCCTGTTTTCTAATTGTTCTTTTAGGTACTCAAGTAAGATTTGGTCCTCACTCATTTTTATTATTTTGAGATTTCCTTATTCACACAATAACTTCTACCAATATTTTAAACTTTTACCCTTCTCATTTTCCTTATGATAGGATTTTCTGAACAATCCCTTTTATATTCTTTCATTCTTTATTCACTGTTGAACCCTGTCTTGGTTGATTTCTTCATGTCTGGAAGGTAATACTTGAGACCTATAATTGAAGGAAGGAACAACGTATTTCGGCTCGTATTTCAAAAATTTCTGTCAGAGTTCATCAGCCTTAGACAAAGGAAAGACAGGTGGAAACAAGTACATGTCAGGAAGCAGAGTGAGAGAGGAGGCCAGAAGAGAGACACACACTTCCAGGCCATGACCCTATAACCCACCTAATATCAAATCCGCTATGTGGGCCCCATGATTTAATCATCTTCTAGAAGCCTCATGAAGACATGAGGCCTTCAAGGGACAGTCTGGATCTAAACCATACTGAAGCCCTTCTCTTTTTCTGAGAAATCTTATGCCTGCTAATTATTCAGACTTGTTATTCCATATTTGTAGTCTCACTCTTCCAAATGCTAGTTTCAAATCTTTGCTAGGTATCACTACAAAAATATTTTCTAATATTTGATATCCGAAGCCTTTCTTCAAGAAATTTCTTCTTTGATCTTGGTAGCTTAACAGGAAATTTTACCACTTTTTGGATTCTGACATCAGATTATTTTTAATTCTTATTTCTCATGCTTCATACATTCTTTCAATAAATAGTCATTTGATGGAATTTGTTTGCAAAAGTGATAGTTCATCCATCAACAAATATTTCTCTTAGAATGTGGCCTTAGGTAATACATTAAAATAGTTACTATAAAAATTGTTAATATCAAACATTATTTAATCAACTAGGGAAAATGCTGATAAAGTGATTAGAAGATCATATGCATACTTTATTTGGAGTAGTCCAAAGAAAGACTCACCTAAGTATACGTCATGTGATTTGGCTGCAACAGTGAGAAGGCGAATCATTCACAGACTTTGCAGGAATAGATTTCTAGTTTTTTAAAAAATGGAAAATGCAAAGCTTCTTTTTGGTAACACAATTACTATTTGGATGTATTCCTAACTATACCTTTCTCTTCCTGACATGATTATAAGCCTATCTTACATATTAAGATTGTTACATTAATTTCAGCTTTCCGACTAAATGAGGTAAGGATCATTTTTCTAATAATCCATTACATTTTCTCTTGTACATTTTCCTTTCTTTTTTTTTTGTTTTTGTTTTTGTTTTTGTTTTTTTGAGACAAGTTATCACTATGTAGTTGAGAGTGCCCTGGAACACACTGTGTAGGCCAGGCTGGTCTCGAACTCACAGCGATCCTCCTGCCTCAGCCTCCGTAGAGCTGAGATTATAGGTGTGTGTCCCCATGCCTGGATTTTTGTAGGTTTTTTACTTGGCTTGACCTACTCAGCATCTCTGATAGTGTTCTTTCTTTCCCTTGAAATGTTTTCTCTTTCACTAGACAACATTCAAAATAAAAATTTTGGACTCCTTCACTCAAGAAGCCTCCATAGATAATAAGAACCGTCTTGAAATATCTTTTTTGGTTAGGTTTTATACTTATCTGGACAGTGTTTTATGCTGTATTTGATACTGCTGTAGCTGAGGGGTCAAAACTTCCTTTTCCTCAGCTCCTGCCTGGCAACTTCGAAGCCCTGAGTTCAAATTCCAGTACAAAACAAACAAAAATCCTTCCTCTACTGTTCTTGTTTAATATCCCATTTTGTCTTTAAGTTGTCATAAAAAATTCTTAAATAGAGTCTGCATGTCACATCTCTTTCTTTTACAATCCACTGCTACTGTAATTGATCTCTGTCAATGTTGAGCATAAGGTATTAAGGAAGAAAATCCAGCGTAGTTCTATGACTAACTGCTGTGAGTGTGTGTGTGTGTGTGTGTGTGTGTGTGCGTGCCAACCTTTAAATGCATTTCTTACCCTTTTTCTTCCTTCTATGTGAAATTTGAAAGCTATATTTCATTGGAGTTTTTTAATTCTTATTTCCCCAGATTAGACCAGGCTGTCATCATTTCTATTAAGTGAAATTATTATGGAGAATATAATGCTGTGAGCATGTTTGTAAATGGTTACACTGTGTCGCCACTCCCTTCCCTGTAGGAAGTAAGTTTTGCTTTTTTTTCAGCCTGCCAGGAGAAACTGATGGAGCTTCCAGTGATAAGACTTAAAAAAGTGAGAGAAATCTCCTAATACTTACGGGTCCCCTGAAATTTTAATTTAGAAGTAGACATCAGGTAGCATACAGTAATCTGTTGATTACTATTTAATTGCTCCAAATTATTTCTAGTGACTTCTCGAAGAAGTCATGATTGCTCCATTTTTGCTTATGTCTACAGTGAGGAAGTTGCCTGTATAATAGTGATTCTCTGCTGAATATACTAAAATATTTGCATTATACACTTGTGAAGCTGTTTTCTCATTATGGGAATGCGAGTAGGAGCTCCAAGGACTTTTTATATTACAGTGGAAACTGAAAGTGTCTCTTAAAGTTTTAGTACATGATTTCTGTCTTTGTCTTGAAATGCTTATTCTATGGCATAGAATGTGATACATATTTGTTCACAACACACTTAGCATTACTTAGTAGACACCTCGATGGATTATAAGACAGATGAACAGGGCATCAAATCCATCTTCTTACTCCTTAGTGAAAGTGGCCCAAGGTTGACACTTCTCATTCATAAAAAAAATATTGGCAGGGCAACCTCCACTCATATATGAATGCACATGCTTAAATAGCATCAGAGCCTCAATCTCAACCTTTGTTTTTAGCCTATTTAGATATAGTTTCAGGTATTTATTGAGATATATTCATAATTTGCAAAGACGTAAGTCCTCAGTACTAAACACAACTCTTATTCTCATGTGATGTCCATTCTGTAAATGTTTTTCTTTTAATTTTGTGTAAAGTCAGCCATGTTTTAAAACCATTTTTTTTACTTGATCTTTGCCTTTTCTTGAACCAAATCTACCTTAACAGATAGGATTTTAGAAGATTTCCCCTAGAGAATTATTGCAAGCTATTTAAGCTGCCATCAGCTCCCGATTTAGCATTTCTAATAAACTTCCTAGGGCAAAGGATTAATTTCCCTGGACCCTCCTTATTCTTGATGGAGAAGTATAACGTTCAATAGAGGACAGATCATTGTTTGCCTGCTGCCTTCCCTGCATGTTTATGAATAAGTAGATAAAAGTTCAGGGAGGGTAATAAAGCCAGGAAAAATAAAAGTATTCCCAAACCTTTGAATTTGTTGCTAAGTAAAAAATAAACTAATACATATGAATGCAAATGCAATTACTTTTACCACATTACAGGAAACACATTAAAGAAACATATGTCTACTAAGGCAGTTTATAGCCAAATAGTCTGAGTTAAATTTCCTACATATTTATTGATATTTATCTAAAATTCATCTAAAAAGTAGAATTTCCACTGCCTTAGCAAACTGTGGTTTGCATTGTGACCTGGAATTTTGAACATATTCCATTATAAGGTCAGATGAATTAATACATCAACAGTCCCTTAACATTACAGGAAGCTAGCCAGGAAAGTACATTTTATTCCCACTTGTATTAAGTAGATGCATATCTGTATTGCGAAGTAAAGAATCTCAATTGACAGATTTCCTCTGTCTCAGGTTTGAGTTCATATGAAAACTTTTCCAGGGAATAAGTATCTATGTAAGGAGCTACATAAAAATTGGAAAGCGATGTGAGAAATGTAGAAAAAAGACATCCTAATGAAGGGCACCCTTTATTAAATTAAACTTCCTCTCATGGTTTCTGATAAGATCTTGTACAACTAGTTTATGACAAAATCAAGATATATTCTATGTTCAGATACAGAACACCATGCTACAAAGCCCCAAGTCAAACTCAAACCTGTTCTTCTACTAAAAGACAAATCTAAAGTTTTCATTATTTTCCAAGATAGAATGAATGTGCTAGTGAGATGACAATTATAAAGTGTTTAAAAAATAATGAAATAAGAAATTTATCTTCCTAAACTAGAGGTAAATATTAAAAACAAAAATCACCTATTTCAAAATAAAAGGATGTTAAATTGGAGCATGTAAGGAGCATTTTGAATGCAGATTTATAGAAATTTATCTAATTAAAGTTATTTCCTGTTACTGAAAACAATAATTTACATGTAAAAATTCTATTATTTGAAGACTTTTTAAATAGTAGAAGCTCAACTCTTAACTCTTTCACAGTTCTCAAAACAAGACTTTCCATAGCTTGTGAAATTATACAGCTACAGTTTTTTTTCTTTCAGTGTTTCTGTTAATACCCAGCCATTTTCTTAATACTCGCTTCCTCATATTCATGCTTTAAAATACTAATTCTGAATGGGGATAAAATTTAATAATGATAAATTGATCAATTAATAGTTGTAGACATAATTCATATTATAATAGCTATAGTTAATAACTACCAGGTAGTAGTTATTATTATTCTACAGATGGTTCTCAAATTAAGATGATTGAATTTATGAATTTTCAATTTCATGATGATGTGAAGGTAATATGTATTCAATAAAGATCTTGCTTTGAATTTTAATTTTTATCTTTTTCCATGCTAATAATTTGCACCATGATACTCTCTCTTGATCCTGAGCAGCAGCAGTGATCAGAAGCTACTCACCAGCCATATTTTCATAAAGGAAAACACCCTGCACCACAGTGCCCCATCTTCCTGAGCTACAGTGTAGACGAGGTAAAGAACATCAAATGCATTTTCAGCTTACAGTGATTTCAGTTTACTGTGGAGTTATTGGAAGTTAACTCCTTAAAATGAGCATTGTGGTTTGTCATGAGATTGAACAAGTGTTTTTATCAGTAATCAACAATTTAAAAGAGCAAGTATTTCATGCTGATGTCATTTTTTTTCTTTACATTGTATGTTTTACTTTATAACAAGTTTGGGAAGAATACATTAAAATATGATATTTCCATGTGAAGTACAATGTTAATGATATGGATGAGTTTTGTTTTATTTTGTTTTGATACCAGGGATTGAACTTGGGTCCTTCTGTTTTGGAGGCAGGCATAGGAACCACTGTGGGAGCCCGCTGGCATTTGACATTGGAAAAGTAACTTCTACCATTGAGGCATTGACACAATCTATGACTCTATTTGGCTTTTCTGAGATGAGGGTCTCAGCTATGCAGATGAGATTGACCTGGAGCTCTCTGTGTAATCCAGGCTGAGCTCACTGTGTAATCCAGGCTGGGCATATGGGATTATCCAGGCTGGGTTTATGGGATTACGGGTGTTGACCTGGAGCTCACTGTAATCCAGACTAGTCTTATGGGATTACGGGCGTGCACCACCACGCCCGGCTCAAGGACTTTGTTAAGTTTGACCTTTGATCTCCTCCCTAATATTGCTTGATGTTTCCTGTTGGCTTGCCTTTAAAAGGAGCTGTTTCTGTGTAATAAATTGGACCTCTTGTCTCCACACTATTGAGTGTGCTGTCCTTTCTCAATCCTCACTCCCCAACTCAGGTACGTTCGTGTTGTGACGGCCCGACCGCCACAAACCACTGAGCTAAATCCACAGTCCAATATGAAAGATTTTTAAAAACTGTATTTGAAATTTCTCAGGTTTAGGTTATGAGATTTGGGATATAAAATAATATAGGATATAACTGAAGGTTTAGAAATAAACCAATTAGGAAAGAACAAGACTTGGAAAAAAGTGCTAACCGTAGTCCATACATGGTGTTACAATGCTGTCAACAGTCATCGTTGTACGTATACATTACAAGGCCACTCTCTAAAGACTTTTATAAAACCTGAGGTTTTTACATAAACATAAAGATGTTCTGACTGAAGGCAGAAAACAAATTTAGATACGTTTTATTCTTCAAGAATTGATGTTTATAAAATAATCTGTCTTCTCCTGGGAGCTTTTTTCTTGAAACACCTTGACAGTTAGGCTCCCAAAAGTTGACTAATACAAAAACCATCTTCATACCAACCCATGCTTTTCTGCAGTCACTTCACTTAGGGTCTCCAAAACCTTCCTTTAAAATGTCTTTCCTTACACGTAGATTATAAACCAAGTTCGAATGTCATTTCCAAAATTTTCAACAATACCAAATGCAGGGGTATAATTTGTCATAATTTATGTATTGTCTTCTTTTTGCAAAGCACTAAGATTTCAACAATTATATAT